>NC_135659.1:72916003-73233888 GCF_964188315.1 Podarcis muralis | reverse complement strand
ACAGGTGTTGTTGCAGTCAGTCTGCAAACAATACAGAATTGATTAAGCCACCGCTTGCATTGTGTTTCCTTTCAACTGAAATGAACAGGATGGAATAATGTCAACCTCATCTATGCAATTTAATAAGTTACATAATTTTGCCACAGTGGGCAGTGAGTTGAATAATGTAGTTTGGGGTGGAAGATGAACTGCAGCAGAATGGAAAGAGCGCTGCATGTGACAAATACATGGTGGAAAAGAAAGTGCCTTCTTATGTCCTCAGCTCTTAGTTTTATGTTTTAAATCAACATGAGCTTTCAGGGTAAAGAAAAGCGAGGAAAAGTCCAAACCTCATTTGTTTGAATTAGAAATTAGTCTAGGAGGTCTGAGATGCTCTGCTCTGCATTCTGTTTGAAAGGTTTTGCATCCATATGCAATTATCTAGGAAGATGTGCTTTTTGTTTGAACTTACCGTTCCTCTTCCTAGCTAACTTTTCTCCCTGCCCGCTGCTTTAGAAATAAAAACCTGTGTACGGTTTCCTGTAGTTCAATTTCATGCAGGCCTTCAAAGGCTGCATAAATATACATCTAAATACTAAGTGAGCAACACTAATTATGTAAACAAGAAACATGAAAAGACAAGATGAAAGCTGGGCTTGGGACACAGGTGCTTACTAAGTAGACCAAGACAAGTGCTAGGGACTAAGAGCCTGGGCTTCTGTTGTCTTCAGTAAATGCTGCAGCATCACTTGAGAAAGTGGCCTTTTACCCTTCCAAAACAATCCCATCTTGCGGAATTGGGGAAACCACATAGGCGCTATATATATATATATATATATATATATATATATATATATATATATAAAATCTCCCCCCTCTTTTTCTCTTACACACATACACAGACACTCTGAAGCCTTTCCAATGCCAGCATAAATGTAAACTGTGTGGGTTTTGATACACCAAGCCCCACAATGGGGTGGATTCAGAGTGCATAATGAGGCTGACAGACACTGTTTTCTGATGGCAGCAAATCCCTCCCCCAAAAGGATCCCTAGTCAAGTCATTGGGATGTGTTCAAAATAGCGCTAAGTCACTGGTTCCATCAGCTCAAGGATTTCTCCTTGGGCAATGGCATATTCTCCCCCTGTGTGTGTCCCCCCAAAAAAAATCTGTTCTGGGGTCTCCCCAACCACAGAGCAGATTTGGGAAGGGCACAAGGGTAGGAGAGCAGGGGAAGCCCTGGTGCACTAGAACCAATCATTATGTTTGCAGAACTATTTAGCTGAATACGGCCCATAGTATGAGTGTCATAGTCAATTAATTTATTTGTATATCATATTTCCCACATGTACATTGTGCTTGAAGTGGTTCACAAGACAGGCAATTTAAATATAATAACCCTATTTATAATACATCACAGTATAACATTTTCCATTGAAAAATGACAGTGTTTTCTGTGAAGAGGAACAAAATGAGGAACAGCTTAGGGGAGGCAGGGAAAGGTTTAGTTATGAGCAGGGATGGGGAAATCTGTTTCTCATTTTTCCAGTTCGGTTCTCTACATTTCCACATCACTTTGTGATTATTTTTCAGAAAGTCCTCATGAAAATTTATCAGTATCTTTGTACCAATTTCTCATATACTTTTGTATTAAATTTTGCCCAATGCAAACATTTTTTGCAAGCTAACCCCTCTCATAGAATACATCTTTATGCACACTTTAGCCTATCCATTTTTCTTCACCTTACTTGGTTGGAGAGCTACATTGTAATATTCAGAAAAGTCCGAATTTCAAAGGATGACTTATGAATTGTTTCAGGAAGTATGAATTAGGTACATTCACCTTTGACTACAAGCTGAACCAAATTCCTCCTCCCTCCCTAGCTGAGGGAGGGGAGAGGAAACTCTTTAGGGAAAGGGGAAATTCAAGGGAGAGTCAAGAAAGAGGAATGGGAGAAAGGTTTACAGTAGTTTGCAGGGAGGCTATTCCAACATTGCCCTGCTGCAAGTGCCAGGTTTTTGAGGAGCACCTGGGCATGGTGCTTCTAGTGGTTCCTCCTCCAAGAGTGCATCCATAAGAACATAAGAGGAGCCTGATGGATCAGGCCAATAACTCATCTAGCCCAGCATCATGTTCTCATAACAGCCAATCAAATGCCTGTGGAAACCAACAAGCAGAAACTGAGCACAAGAGCACTCTTGCTTTTTGTGGCTTCCAGGAACTGGTATTCAGACGCATTACTGCTGCTGACCATCTCTCCCTGATCTACCCATTCACTGGCCTCTCCTGGAAAGAAAAGCCAAGGGTTATTCTTTTCCCTTGGTCCTCTCACTACTTGCTCATTCAGGAAGGGCGGCTGAATATATGACAGCGGGAGAAGCAACAAGAAAAAGGAACAGCAAGGCTACATATTGGCAGCAGGCCCCTATATCTGGAAATGAGCCTCAGCAGATGCCCAACAATGGAGACTTCTGATGCCAGCTCTCTCACTACCCACCATCCCTGTCGGAACCATGGGATGAAAAGCCAGCTGGCTTGGCCCCAGGCAGAGCATCTCCCTTCTCAGCTTTGCTGCTGTGGAGATCCATCAGTCATCCTCCTCCAACGTGCATCTGCGACTCGTGCAGCTGTGCACAAGCACACATTACTCAGCAGAGTAAACACACAACAGATCAGGCTCGAGGTGTGGATACTATACTAAACTACGCATTTATTATACATAAATCAGGACAAAGAAAAACATGGCCTCTCTCCTTGTTGTTGTTCTTGGAGAGAGGGAAAACAAAAGCAATACAGAGCAGATGTTCCGCTCACGGGACTCCAGCCATCTGTGCTGGAATGTAAACAGACATGTGACATGTAACAGTCCCACATATCTGCAGCTCGGGAGGAGTGTAATTCCTACTGTAACTTCTTACATGTGCCCTCACTTTATTCCACTCTTGTAAGAAACCCATTCTTACACACACACTTCTGCAGAGGCTTCCTCAAAGCATAACAAGCAGTCAGCCTCCTAGAATCAAGCCCTTTCAGGTCTGCTCAGTTTCCTGTGTGTATAGACACGTGCAAAGTTCTGTCAGGTGACTTCATGCCTGGTGAATGTAAGGCAACAAGGCTCAGAAGATCCTAAGCAGCTCTAACAGTTGAACCCAAGGGGTTTGTTTGTTTTTAATGAGCTGTTTCTATTAAGCTGCAAAGAACAGGATACTTCCCCCCTGCAAAAGAACTGATTTTCTCAGAAGCCCTATTCACAGTGCACGTGTGGTGGGGTTCTAATTCTAATGAAGGTATAATGCATATTCCAGTGCATATAATGTCTTCTTTCCCTAAATTACTGTAACCTAGTTCATTAATTATAACCCAATTCCTTATTCCAGCAAGGTGTTAGCAAGGGCATCACTGCATATCCAGCACAAGACTCTGTGGTTCTGATCTCTTTCTTCTTTGCAGCAAACCGATGAAGGCAGATTAGGCAGTTTTGTTCGCAGCGCTAACAGAGATTAGATGGGTGAAAAACATTTTAAAATTATGTGCATATGAGAGGATGTTACATAACAAAGTAAGTTCAGACTTGTTGCATTGTTCTAGTTAGGGATTAACTTTTCTGAAAATCTCTATGTCAAAGTCTCCATATCAAGAAGAAAGCCTTTTTCTTTTCTTTTTTTACTGCCTCCACTAAAAGTAAGAGAAATATTTACATATTGTATGCATTTTTATAGTATGCATATTATGTGTCCATGCACCCCAGATTTCCTAAAGTAACCAGCAAGTGAACAGATGGCTACAAGAATGCATGTAACTGTGTGAAAAACTGTGAAAATACTCAATTTTAATGAAAGTATCCTGTAGAAACATGGGGCTTGATTTTTTTAATACATAGTATATGTACAACATATACTATGTTGGTTGGACGAGATGGTTGGCCAGTGTTCTCGAAGCTACCAGCATGAGTTTGACAAAACTGCGGGAGGCAGTGGAAGATCCCTCCTGCACCTGTCAGTCATTCCAGCAGACCCTTAGTAACCAAGTCTTCGTCTGCAGAAAGGAATAGGAAGATGCTCACACAGCTGGCTGCTTCAGTCGTAGTGGTCTCCACATGAGTGCCTCAGACTGCCCAGGGCCATTGCTGCCCTCACAGCTAGATGCTGCTGATTCAAACGAATAGTGCCTTTCCATGTGCACATTCTGGCTGTGAGCTTAGCTGTAGCTCTGTGCATTCCTAATGCACTCATGTGTGGGCTGCTGGTGGCAAGTATGAAGAACTGACTCCAGGCAGCAAAACTCTCAATGCACCTAGATTTTGTACTCCAGCACCTTTCTTATGTAGAAAGAGGAATCATGCCACACAGCTCAGATTGTTTCTTCATGAAGAAGTAGTGATAGGGCAAAGGGGATTTCAGTGGGTCTACACTGAGCATGACTTAGCTGGATATCACTCACTGCATGTATATACTAAACCTCTACACCACTTTATAACCAGAAAATATTCCAAATCAATTTACAATACCGTAAATTCAAAACAACAACAACAACTCCAAACAGAAAACACACAAGCAGAAAACTAAATCAGAAAAACAGCGACAAAAAGCTTCCACTGCTCATCAAAAAGCTGCTGCTTTTGAAACAACAAGCCAAACATAAATGAAAACATCTGCTTCTACTGTACCAGAAGAAATGGAGAAAGTGCAGTCCATGGAAGGGTGTCCCCCAAACTCCAGAGCTGCTTGTGTGAAGGTCCTACTTTCCCCTTCCACAGAGGCCAAGTTGGCCTCTGAATAAGGTGGAGCTTGAAGCAGAGGCTGATTGTAAAATTATGGGGAGGTAGTTTTGGAGTAGAATAGGTGTGGGGATCCTTTGGCCCTCCAGGTGTTGACAAACTGCAGTTCCCATCTATCCTGGCCATTGGCCATGCCTGCTGGGGCTGATGGGCGTTGTAGTTCAGCAACATCAGGCAGGCCAAAGGTTCCTCAACCCCTTGGAGTGCTCAGAAGGAGAGAAGCTGGGGAAATTAGCATGGATCATCTGACACCAAGAGAGAATGCACTAGTGAGATAATGGGCTGTGGGACTGCTTGTAGCATGAGTGCTTTCAGAAAGGACTGGAGGTACAGCACCACAATAAAATTCCATTATGGGTTTTGTATTGTGGCTTTTGCAATCACCATATTCAAACTGAAAATGAATTGCTTTTTCCAGTTTCAGAAAGTTCATTGTTAAGATTTCACTTGCATTTTATCATCCTCACTACTATTTGGCAGTGCTTCTGAAGTCCTATTAAGTTTGCTCTCTACCGAATATTGAAGTAGCAAGTTGACAACCTGAAAGGACCACCTGTTTGGCTAAACACTGATGCACATGGCTACTTCAATTCAGTAAGTGTATTCAAAGTGGCCAATTCACTTCAGCAGTGATCTCCAAAGAAAGGTCCTATTGAAGTTGGCGGAAAGCCATTCAACTGGCTAATAAAACACTCGAGTAGGCCGATAGGCACAAATAAGTCCACTTTCCTTTCTCATTGTTGAATATTACTCAGTGAAGTAAGTG
The DNA here is from genome assembly GCF_964188315.1 of Podarcis muralis. Taxonomy (NCBI): domain Eukaryota; kingdom Metazoa; phylum Chordata; class Lepidosauria; order Squamata; family Lacertidae; genus Podarcis; species Podarcis muralis. Next base: position 73,228,365 of record NC_135659.1, on the reverse strand, counting down.
TGCACAAGTAGGACCTAAATGCACCTTTGAGAAACTAATTTGGTAGTGAAGTTTAACAAATGATGATGTCACTGAACCTCTATTGCCCATTTCTGAATGGGTTCTTTTTATATTAGGACATGAAAGAAGGTGGAACGAAAGAAGATATGAAGTTTCTAATCTTCAACCAGTGCAGAAAAAAAGATAAAAAGGATTCAAATGCAGAAGTTGTTAGACCTGCAGAGAAAAAGCAGGTCCTTTGTATAGCCACCTATTAAGAGATAATGGGAAGAATGAACACATTCTGGCCCTGCATGCTGGTTTCAGTGAACTACCATTATCACACTGTTCATGCTGTTTAATTAGGAACAGGGGAGTGTGGCAAACTCAGAAAGCTGGCTTTTTCAATGTCTCCCAATTGTCTTTGCTGAATTGGGGTCACCACATTTTTTTGTGTTGTTGTTTTTATTACACGCTGTGCTTTGTTTTAAACATTGTGATCCAACAAAGCAGACTTTGATGATACTTAGTGGTGCTTATTGACTTCCCTTCCTTGTCCCAGTTGTATTAGTGGACCTCAAAACACCCATTTCTCTTTTGAGTCTCATTATCTTCCAATGTATTAATCTGAAAACAAACTTTTTAAAAATGTTTTTGGATATAATTTTTAACTAACTTCTTTCTATGATCTTTGTTCGTGGATTTTTAAAACTTTTTGTAATTCAGACAGTTGGTGAAATATTGCATTTGATGGATTTTTAAAATTTTTTTTTGCTAAGGGGTGAGAATTCTTTCCCCTTCCCTCTTTTTTGGGGGGACGTTTTAAAACGAATAAAAGTTGTTTTTTTAAACAACCATAGTTCCATGGGGCTATTTCCCTCCTTTTCTTTCTCTGCCACTTGTATCTTATTATGGCTTACTGAATCTGGTGCCAAAATGCCTTTGGAGGCTTCAGTGGCATATTTCTGTAGGCCAGTAAACAGCCAACAGTCTTGCCCTGAGTACAGAAACAAGCTTTACACTACTGGCATCATGGGATGCTGAACTCTGTTGTCATGGCAGGAATCTGCTGGGTTTTATTTCACTGTCCATTAGCTGAAGTATTGCCAGGGGACGGCATTTGTAACTGCTGAATGCATTTCAGTCATGGAGATGCTCAGCTGAAACTGCCTGCAAGGACATGTCCAGCCAGGTTGTGGTTTGCATGCTTCTAACAAATAACAAAAAAGTGGCAGAATTTTCAGATCTCTTCTGCCTTCCAAGTCTCCCAAATCAAAGGCAAGAAGGGGAAATTACTGAACCAAGGCTTCTAGCACGTTACTTCCTGTTTTATCAGCAAGACAGAGAGACTGACCTCTGGACTTCAAGGGAGCCATAGAGTCTAGGTCTCAAGAGCCACAGACCTCCAAGTGTCCCTATTTTCCAGGACAGTCCTGGATTTACAGAAGCCATCGGGGTTCCTGATTTGATCCTGGAATGTCCTGCTTTTTCTTAGGATGTGCCTATTTTCATTGGAGAAATGTTGGAGGGTATGGGCCATATTTTCATTGGAGAAATGTTGGTGGGTATGGAGTTATGCCAAGGAAATAAGTAACTATACAATATTTAGAAGACATCTGAAGGAGCCCTGTATAGGGAAGTTTTTTAAATGTTCCACCAGGCAATACAACACTCTTGTGCTGTTGTTGCTGTGGTAGTAATACTGTTTCTCTGCTTAATCTGAATAGAGGGCAGAATATAACTGGTGATTATCAACAGACATCCCCATGTACTTTTCATACTAATGGAATTCTGGAAGGCTCAGCATTTCTCCCTCTTCCTCCCAATGACGGAAAAAGAAGCTGCTATTAAGTAGCTCTGCGCTCTGCTCACGCCTTGCTCCAGGAGATCTTGGTGGTAGGCCCATATTGATCAATTTCTAATTAAGCACTAAAATGCCTGGCACTGCAACTGTAAGGTCAGCAGAAGACCACTTGCAGAGTGAATCCTTCCTGGCCCCATGCCAGCCTTTCAAGTGCATCCGTGGACAGTGCTAAAGATTTATACACTTCATCGCCTGTCATTTTCTACCCGGGAAGAAGCAAGCCTCTAAATTGAATTATCACAAAGAAATCAATTGCTGATCAAACCTCTGTGAAATTATAATTGCTTTAATGATCTGTGGGCTGGAAATGAATGGATGGAGCCATGCAGATAGTGTACTGTTCACAGAGCTCATATCAGGATCATTCTTTGTTTGTGGAGAGAATTAGAACTTCCTAATTATGCATTAATTTAGCCTCCTCTTAGTGTTCCATTTTTGGACATTTCATGCCCCCATTTTCTTACTTTGACTAATGTGGCTGCAGCGTAGGATTCTGAATTCTGAGAAGCTCTCTGTGGTTATCAAAGAAAACAGTCACAGCAGACTTGATTTCATTTAAGCCTAAGTAGCTGCCATTTTGATGAAAATATTCAGGAAATATAACGGGAAAAGATACATGAGCCTTTATGACTCATGCAAAATGTTATCAACAGCCTCCTTTAGCCTCTAGCCTTAAACTACTTAGGTATAATTAGAATTGACATTTTGACAAGTTTATAGAAAAACACAACAACAACCGCATGCACACCCTGCAACATCTTGGAGTATTTTAAAAAAATGATCACTGGCAACAACAGAACCAAAACATGCAAGGAATATATGCAGCTGTGACAGCCTATTTCTTCATCCTGAAAAATGGTTGATAATTAAAAACGAAACGCAAACAAAAGCAACCAGCCTTACTCATCTCTGCTAAAAGGCTCAGGATTCCCTGCATTATGTATCAGGTTGTGGACGCAACTGACATAGTTATGACGAAAGCCTAACAAACAGACGAACTCATAGGAATGTGGATGGAGTTAATTCCTCCGCCCTGCATGCCAAGGATCCTGTTCATCAGGGAACAGGCCGCAGCTCTGCTTTAAAAAATCCTCTTTGCTATGGAAGGAATCCAAGATGCCACGGGGGATAAGAGCTGCATTGATTTATACCACTGCCAGCAGCAGGCATGTTCTCTGCTGTGCCGAGGGTGTTGGCAGGAACATTCCCTGAGTAAAAATGAATGAAGCAGAAGAAATCCCACAAGTCAAGATACACTGGAGGCAGAAATGAGCCGTTGGTGGGACCGGGTTGCAAATGCAGGCCTCCAGTCCATGATCTGCAGGACATCAAGCTTTCTTGACTATTATTCTGCATAAAGCAACACGATCTATTAATCACCCAACCCCTATCTCTGTCACACACTCTTAAAACTACTTGGTTTCATTGCCGTTTCCTTGGGCCCTAGGTCAGCCTTCCACTCCAGAAAGACACACAAGAGCATAGGCACCTGCCTTGCACTGAGTCAGACCATGGGCACATCTAGCTCTTCATTGTCTACACTGACTTGCAGCAGCTGTCTAGGGTTTCAGGGATGGGCATTTCCCAGCCTCACCATGCTAGGGATGGAACCTGGGATCTTCTGCATTCAAAGTAGATGCTCTACAGCTAGTGCTTAGAATAAACTAATTCATATCTACCAATTCACTGAATTGTCTTTTTAAAAATCTCATTTAAAAATGACACAAGAACAATTCCTACAATTTCTGGTTGAAATGAACGTGAATTTACTGGAACTTGGGGCAATTTTTAATTCAGTTCTGTTTGAATTTTAACTCAATAATTTATATATAGGGGTTTCATCACACCAGGCATAGGCAAACTTGGCCCTCCAGATGTTTTGGGACTACAACTCCCATCATCCCTGACCACTGGTCCTATTAGCTAGGGATGATGGAAGTTGTAGTCCCAAAACATCTGGAGGGCCGAGTTTGCCTATGCCTGCATCATACTTAACTCTGGGTTTGATTGTGACCAATGCATTTGCCATTCTTACCTATCTGAAAAGTGATGCTGCTTTAAACTTAATTTAAAGATAATAATTGTTGGGTTCAATGAAGTAAGGTTACTGTATTCTCATTTGTGAGAAATTTACTGATAAATTAAGAGTATCTCAGGGTGCAGCTAAACTTGTGGATTTTGCCTCCATTTGGTGGCCATCTGTTACTTATATGATAGGCCAATCATAGGGATGGCAAGTCCTAATGAAATATGACTTATTCCTAACATTTGTTTTGTATTCTTTCTGTGTCAGGTCATTTTTGTTGCAACATCTAAGTCACTATATAGTCTCTTGAGAATGTATTTTATTTTATGAGGTAACAGCTGTGAACTTTGGTTTTGTTTGCTGGTTTTGTACTTTCTTCTCTTCTTTTTCACTTATTTTATTTCATATTTCTCACAGGGTTGTTTTTTAATGTCATAAGAAAGTATTGAAAAGGACAATCCTTGCCTTGCCTTGTGTTGTGTTGCCTAGCTGCTTTATTTCAGTAATGCTACTGATTCCTTTAACCAGGGTGTTTTCTGCATTGAGCCTGAGACAGGATGAGCTAGAAAATACAACTGTTGAAACCCGAAAATCAATACATATTCTAACTCTTTTATTCTGAAGTTTTGCAACCCACTCATTTCCCATACAGTGGTACCTTGGGTTAAGAACTTAATTTGTTCCGGAGGTTTGTTCTTAACCTGAAACTGTTCTTAACCTGAGGTACCACTTTAGCTAATGGAGCCTCCTGCTGCCGCTGCGTGATTTCTGTTCTCATCCTGAAGCAAAGTTCTTAACCCGAGGTACTATTTCTGGGTTAGCAGAGTCTGTAACCTGATGCGTCTATAACATGAAGTGTCTGTAACCCGAGGTACCGCTGTATATCTATAGGATGTTTATGTTCAGTGCCAGCTCCAGTTGTCTGTTTGTTTGTTAGGGGTTTGTTATCCTTGGGTAAGATGTCCTCAGTCAGCCTATAATGGGCCAGGAGTCAGCTTCACCTGCTGAACAGCAGCCTGAAGGGAAAGAAGGGCGAGTGACTCCATTTGCTGCTGATCAAGGACACTGAGGAGAAGGCACTGTTGATAGCCAGCTGCCACTGATGATAACCAGCTGGCTTCAACCTAAACAGAGCTCTCAGAAGCAGTCAGATGTTGGAAACAACACCTGTGGCTCCCAGTCCTACCCTGCTGTTTCCTGCTCAGACCCTTGGCTTCATGATCATCGGACTCCCTGATCTCTGGATTGGCTGACTACATAGATTGTTGTTTTCCTGACCCTCAGAACAGACTTGGCTTTGTATGCAGACTCTGCCAAGCATATCTCAGAGATTCGTATCTTCTGCATGTTTGGCCTCACGCTCCACCGAGCTCTGCATGCTGTTGCTCAGCAATGGGACTATGACACAGCCCCCCCCCCCACCGAATCTCCTCGCTAAGTAGACCTGACTTTGCTGTAGTAATTGCTACCCATTCACTTCCCCTCTCTCTGGGCCCAGTCCAGAAGCAGAGGGTTAGTAGAGAGGCATCTGCTGCTCCTTTTCCTTGCTCCTGTCATTGATTATTGAGTTGCTCTCTCCGAGTAAGCAAACAGCTACTGAAAAAAAAGGAGGAAGAGCAGAATTGGGGCCTGCAGGAATTGACAGTGGGATCCTGTGGGGTATGGACCTTGGCATATGCCTGATAATGTTGCTGCCTGGTCCTTTTCATGTACACACAAGATGACAGTGGGAAATGGCAGCTCTAGGAGGAATGCTAAAAATGAAACCCAAAACAGAAGGCTTTACAACATCGCTATGCAGTATCCCTCACCACTTTCTACCAGAAGCTTTGATTTAGGAGATACAAGTTTGATTCATAGTACTGCAAAAAGCTTGCTGTGTGACCCTGGGACTATCATTTCATCTTGCTCTGTGCAAGCTTCCCATTCTATCTAATAGTGATGCGTACTATTATCTGTCATGGCTGTCGATCAAGGGTGTTGCTGTGCAATTGGAAACAAGCAGGGTATCCATGTGAAAGCCCATTATTATCAGTGAGACGTTTTCCATTGGCTTTAGGGTGTTTGGATAAGACCTTGGAGTGACAGATTAGCCTGCTTTGTGAGCATCCAAGACAATAAAGAGAATGAATTAAGCAATAAAGTAAAGGAAATGCAATGTAAGGGCAGAGGACTGTCATTGACTGTGTATATGCACCAAGAATCATGGCCTGGCTTAAGTCTTTGGCAGTCACTTCAAAGTCGTCATTTCATGTTACTCCATGGATAACTGTTCTGTATTATGGACCATCTCTGTGATGGTGAGCAATTCAAGAATCTCTGGTGCCAAGTATAATGTCCTGATCTGTGTCCCCTAGTCATTGTAATCAGAAACAGTACTGAAGTGTGCCGACAGAGCTACTAAGAATCAGAAGCTGAAGAACATCATTAAAGAAATGAGCCGGGCTTGGTGTACTTAAAACTGAAATTTCCCTGACTGTAATGTGAGCAGAGGCTGCCATACAATGAAGTAAGGTGGAGAGGTTTCTGAAGAAGGGCATTTATTGCTAGAGAATTAGTCGGGTTTACTTGTGTTGATCAATGCAGACATTTATTTCAGTTCCACATCAGAATGTCAAGCAGAAACCACAGTACTTTTTTTTTAATCTTAAAAAATAAGTGTTATATGCACTCTGTTTAGTACCACCATATTTTGCTTTTCCATTTCTTTTGCAACTCAAATGATTTTTGGTGAAACATCACATATGTTATGTGATGATTCTGAAATCCTTGGTTACCTCTCAATATCACACTGAACAAACGCATTACAAATTTGCAGCCATATCACACATTTAATTGTGGCAATTTTCATTGTGTGGAGATTTGATACTGACTGAAGTTGAGTCTTCTTGAGAATGCTAGAAAATGCATTCCCTCAGAATCACATAGAACTGATGGGATTTTATGGTAGATTATTCTCTTTATGACCCAGCAGGAAGGGAGAACTGTGGGTATCAGTGGATAATTGTGGCAAAATCATGAGATCACTTTCAGAGAACAAGGAATTAAAGACCTAATGTAACTGTTTACAGTAGGACTCTGCACACACACACACACACACACACACACACACACATCCAATATGAGGTCCGATCTGGGACTTTAGATCTGCCCTGACCCAGATCCGGACTCCAAATCAATTTGGGGTGCAAGACAAAAGGAGCCACTGTACCTCCTTCCCCCTTCCCAACTGCAGAGCAGCCAGCAGGGTTGAACCCCCGTGAGAATGCAATCCTGCTGCCTGCTGCTTTGCCCGTGGCTTTTCTATAAAGAATAAGCTGGCAAATCAGACTCCTGCATTTAGCAGGTCAGAACCATCCACTCACCAGTTGGTAAGCAGAGAGTGCAGTCCTGCTGGGAATGCACTAGAGTCAGCAGGACTGAACCCACCACTTACTAGCTGGTAAGTGGAGAGTTCAATCCTGCCCAGTCTGGCTCCATGCATGTGTTCCTCTGCTGGGAATATGTGCACACAACCAAAGTGCAGCACAAGGCTGTTTGGAAGCCCTTTTGCAAACACCCAAGTGGCTGTAGGCATCTCTTTAATAACCATGCAACAGGAGAGTATTAGGAGGAGATGTCAGCCAAGGAGAAAATCTGGCTTCTGACCTGCTACACTTTCAACTTATTTCCTTGGGTGCTGACTTGACTTATGTTGAACTGGAGATTCTAGCCGAGCATTCTGGGCCCCCTGCGTCCTGCAAAGCTGTGGTAGGATAACACTTGCTCTGCAGGCATTAGTGAGCACATAAAGCGAGGTGTATATGCTTAACATTTACTGCCTGAAAACATCACAAAGCACTGAGAACTAAGCAGGAGACCTTGAAGAATAGAAAAGAAAAACACGGCGGAAAAGGGAAAGGTTTGTGCTGGCAGCAAGACACAGAAGCATTTAATATTTTTGCATGGTAAAGCTAATGCAATCCGACATTGCTTTAAACCACAGCTACCCAGCTCCAATGAGTCTTTCATCAATAAAGCTCATTGTCACCACCTGAAGCGCATGGCAATACTAATGCATTTCACCTGTGTGCACTTCCCCCTTAGGGCGCCTTCCTTTACAACGCTCCTTATGGAGATAGCATGATAATTTGGTGGGTTTTTGCTTTCTTTTGTCGCACAGTGCAAAGGCTGTCAACATGAGTCTTCATAAGGAAACTAACACACATCTGACCTATATAGGAGAGCACGGATGTGAGTGGCCCTTCACAGCAACACATATATATTTGCACTAATATAGTAAGCTTTATCGTATCTGCTCCCTCTATTGTTCCTGGAAAGTGAATAATCATTTTTTGGGGGGAAGGAAATGGCAGCATTTATAAACATTTATTATTCCAATTCCGGTACAAAAGTCTGTTCAGTTGTGTTATCACCTGATAGAGCTGTTGCTTCCTCCCTATCAATATTGTACTATCGCTATATAGGGAAGGACGGTAGCCCTGGGTTCAAGCCCTGGCTTCTTCAGGTAGAGTTAAGGAAAACCCGATGATTTGTGTGCAACGAATATTACTACCAAAGCTGTACTGACATTATATCAGTATTCCCCCCCCCCAGGCAAAACACCCCTTTTGAGCCAAACTCCTCTACCTGGTCTCCATTTAACTCACATAAGGCAAAGAAAATCACTTTGCAACCCTATGCAAATAGACCATTGGGAGGACAGCATCATTAGCATCATTTGCAAAGACATACTTCATTAGTTTATTATTTTTATTCTGCCACACAGGCATTTATGTGAAAACAATACAGAACCCCTCCAAGTATCCAAACATCCCAGCTTGAAAGTGGTGCATTTCCAACAGTGTGAGTTGAGTTGAGGTGAATTTGCAATCTGCCTTCGAAGATGGTTTAGAAATATGCAGATAACTCAAAACACAACTGTTTGGCTGATGACTGGGCATTGGAGTTGCATCTCACCAGTGCTGAAACTAGTATAATAATAATAATAATAATAATAATAATAATAATAATAATATCCGCCCATCTGACTGTGTTGCCCCAGCCACTCTGGACAGCTTCCAACATAATAAAAGCACAGCAAACATTAACAACTTTCCAATACAGGGCTGCCTTCAGATGTCTTTAGGAAGTTGTGTTGTTGTTTATCTCTTTGGCATCTGGTGGGAGGGCATTCCACAGGGCAGAACCACTACTGAGAAGGCCCTCTGCCTAGTTCCCTGTAACCTCATTTCTCACAATGAAGAAACTGCTGGAAGACTCTCAGAGCTGGACCTGTGTCTGGGCCAAAATTCCACTCCATATTTTTTATCAACCATTCTGCATCAATAAACCTACCCAAAGGCTTAGAAAGTTTAGGGGATTTTAATCTGTTTTAGTATTGTAACTTTTGTATGTTTTACAGTATGGTTGTGAAGTTTTCTTGATTTTATTAGCTTTTTGTAAACCTCTTTGAGTTTGGTTTTTAAATAATCAAGCAGTGTATATAGATTTTATGAAATAAACAAGTAAGTAAAATGAATGAGAAAAGAAATTTCATTTGGAAATTATTGAAGCAGAGAGAAAACTTTGGTGAAATCACCCTGGGTGGGGTGCTTCCTTACTTCTGAGGTGGCTATGTGTGTCCATTCTTTCATTCTACAAATCATCTTACCAATGGTCTGCACTCTGCAGCCTTCCCAGGTGCAGCCCATGCTTCAGTCAAAGCTGAGAGAAGTGGCATTTTGTGGGGAGTGGTTACAATACACTTGGGGGGTGGGTGGAGCAAAGCATTCATTCATTGGGTTCTGCATACTGAACTGTGCATCATGAGACTTAGTTTAACTGATTTGCTTTGCTGTCTTTTTTTGTGGTCTCTCTCTCTCTCTTTTTGTCAGACCACTTTGCCGGAATTTGGGGGCAGCTAGTGGCAGGAAGGGAGGAAACATTCCTTTCCTGTGCTCAGGAAGCCTTGAAGGGTCTTTCCGGAGACAGGTTTGAAGCAAACCAGCAGGAGTGAAAGAGCACTGTAATTTAGACTTAATGATGAAAACAGCCCTATCTGTGAGTACACAGAGCCTGTTCACTCAGGGAAAGAAAAAGGTAATTTCAGGTACATTTTACAACATTTGCTGACAGAACAAAGAAGAAGGTTTATAAGTTATTATCAACGTTTCAAAGTGATATGGCAAGACACGGAAAATAAACAAGCAACCAAGAAGAATGAGTAAAGGACGACCAAAGGAAAAAAAGAAAGCATTTCCCTCTTCTCAGCAAATACTAGAGTAACTGGCTAAGTTTGGAGAGGCCTACAGCTTCTGTATACAATGTACACATGCAGCATTTCATCTGGAATCATTTTACGGTGAGCCATCAAGAATGGCAATATTGTAGGAATAACACCTGATAAATGGGGAACTATAGTATAGAACCTTTGGTCACATAAAGCATTTGTCATTGCAGGCACCATCCTATACTAGTCAGAAGTCTTAAGATACCAGACTGACTCGAGCCCTGTCCAAAGGCATGCCTTATTCTTCCTCTGAGGAGTTCAGAGCAGCTTACATCTGGTTCCCAGGTGGCCACCTCTTACCCAGGCAACTCACAGGGCCAGAACTGCTCAGCTTCAACAGTGGATCTGAATCACATGCCTCAGATTATTCTTGACTCTGCCTGGAAACAAAGAGTTCTGACTCAGAAGGGTAGCGGGGAGCTTGGGTAGAACAGTGTTTCCCAACCGGTGTTCCGCGGCACACTAGTGTGCCGTGAGACACCGGCTGGTGTGCCGTGGGAGGGAGGCGGGCGAGTCGGGCGCCTAGGAGAGAACAAAACCAAGTGAGCAGCGCGCGAGAGGGAAGCGACCCGAAAAAGAAGCGCGTTCGGAGTCCGGAGGCACTTTTGGGGCTGCGTACGAAGGGAGGGGGGGGGCACGGACGGCGGAAGGGGGCGGGGCGCGGTTGCAGAAACCCGCCAATGCTTCCACCTCATTGGGAAAGGGAAGGGGTTGGGCCACCTAAAACTCTCCGCCGGGGCCACATCCTGCCTCCCAGCCCCCTTTCCTCCACCCACGGAGGGAGGGATGTTTTTAACACACCCCCCCGCTCACAACCCTTTGGTAGCGTTTCTCCAATCTGAGGCGAGCGCCCGCCGACGCCCCCTTCCCCTGCTCAGTCGCGCAAAAACCGAAGTCTCCTCCCTACCCCTTATTCCCTCAAACCCCGTTTCCATAAGGGGGGGGGGAATAACCCCTTCCGTCGCGCGCGAAGCCCAGCTCCCTCCGCCCTTCGCGGTCTCCTCAGCACTTCAGCCAGCCGTTTACACTCTCGGAGCCACTGGGCAAAACTCGCTCTCAGAAGCGCGCGCGCGCAGAGAGAAAGAGAGAGGGAAACAAAGTTAACTTGTGGGGAGAGAGAAAGAGCGAGCGGGAGCTAACTTGTGTCCAAAGGCAGATACAAAGTAGCCCCCCCCGCCCCGAAGGCGACCTCTCTTGCTCTGCTCCTCTGGGGTGGGGAAACCAACTCCACCACGCGGAGCAGCCCCGAGGCGGGGAATTTCGCCCCTTCGTAATGTATGCATGTAAATGAGGCGGGCGCAAGGGGTGGGCGCGGAGAGGAACTCGCGCCTCTGAGGCCGCCGCCTCCTTCTCCTCCTCCTCCGCCCCCCCCCTCAAACCCAGGCGGCGGCGGCGGCAGGAGGCAGCAGCGGCAATAACAGAAGCAGCTGCGCTGACAACAACACGTGTTCGCTCGGGCACCATGGAATTCGAGGAGCTGGGGATTCGGGAGGAGTGCGGCGTGTTCGGGTGCATCGCCTCCGGCCTGTGGCCCACGGAGCTGGACGTGCCCCATGTGATCACGCTGGGGCTAGTGGGGCTGCAGCACAGGTAGGGGACACGGCGGTGGGGGGGGGGAGACGGTCTGGGGAAGCGGGGGGAGGGTGGGTTGCTTGCGAGACAGCGGAGGAGGAGGAGGCCGGCATGTCCGGGCAGCAGCAGCAACAGCAGCAGCAGCAACTCCCGGCGACGGCTCCTCCTCCGCCCGCTATCGCCGCCGCCTCAGCTGCCGCCGTCCCTCAGTCCCTCGCTCTGCTGCCTCCTCCCACCCCGGCAAGGGGAAGGGAAAAAACTTTCACTTTTGTGCGTCCCTCCCGGCGTGACGCTGCGCGCTGACGTCACGGGGCGGGGCTTTAATGGTGGTGTGCCGCGAGATTTTTTTCCGGTAAACAGGTGTGCCGTTGCCCAAAAACGTTTGGGAAACACTGGGGTAGAAGATGCTACACATGATCATAGGTATAAAACCAGTGTTGAGTAAGAGTCAAGGAACACTGCCTCCAGTGCTGTGAGGATTTCAATGCCTCTCTGGCTTTGCAAGACCCTCAAAGGCAGTAAGGGGAAATGGCTCTAAGGGGAAAGAAAGCAGTGATCTATTCACCCTGCCCTGTTCAGGGCTCACAGCTACTACTTACAGAACCTCTGCCTGAAACTTTTCTTCCTCCTCCACCACTTCCATAAATTACCTTTATATCCCATGCTAGAATTCCTTGTTCTACCCCCAAACACATAATAATTGTTATGTACAGAGCGAGGATCCTAGAACAATAGGCAGGTAGGATCCTAGAATGCAATAACCAGATTGGTTTGCAGGAGCAGCCCAATCAGGCCCCAGGAGGAAGTTAATCAGCCTATTAGGTCCGGAGGATCCTAGAATGCAACAACTGATTGGCCTGCAGTAGCAACCCAATCAGGCTGCAGGAGGGAAGCAGAATCAGCCAATCACACGGGACCCATTGTGTAAATAATGTATATAAAGCCTGAGGTTCTGGGGGGAAAGTCAATTCACTGTTTACGAGATGCAATAAAGAGCATGAAATCACTACGTGACTCTGAGTATATTTCAATAATGCAAGGGGATCAGGCGAAAGGCCTGTCTACTCCAGCATTCTGCTCTCACAGCAGCCAGCCAGATGCTTAAGGGAAGTCCACAAGCAGGCCATGAATGCAGAAGCACTTTCCTCACTTGTGTTGGCCTTTGTGTGGAAAGGATGTTGGGCTTGAAGGGCCATTGGCCTGATCTAGAAGGCTCTTCTTGTGTTCTTATGCTCCCAACAGCTGGTACAAGAGAGGGCTGTTGCACTCACAACCTTTCTGTGGACTTCCCACAGACATCTAGTTAACTACTGTGGGGGACAGGATGCTGGACTAAAGAGGCCAGCAGAGCTCTTGGGTTTTAATGCTTCATCCAAGCATTGTCAAGGCAATTGAGCTAGGATGCAGGGTTTGTTTTTTTCAGTCTGTCATTCATGAAAAGAGAAAGATCCACCTCCACACTCTATAAAGTATGTTCTCAATTGAAAGCTGGTGATAACACTTAAAATGTGTATGCATTTCTAGGAATTAAAGCCACATGTTTTAGCAATTGAGGGTGGCTAGTTTGAAGCTTCAAAATGCAATCACTCTGGTTAAAATGTTAATTTGAGTGTAGACCTGGCTCTCCTGGACCAAATAAGAGTAACAAGCATATCATTTCACAAAGGTCAGCCTACAAAGAAACAGGAGAAATGTAGGATGTAGATCAGCTGAGCAGCCTTTCTTTGCTTTTTCTTAAAGAAAAGCTGCCATGGCACTGAACTCAGCTGCACTTTACTGTCACTCAATGTTTGTGCTTGGAGCTTAACCTGAGAAAATGTCTGAGCAAGAATCCAAATTATGAATACTGTCGGACTTCCGGAGGCGGCGCGAAACCGTGATGGCTGACCTCTTCGAGCTGTGAAGAGGGGCACCGCAGAAAAGGGTTGTTCGCTACGGCGCAGCGGCAACCCATGAAGATAAACCACGAGTAGAGTGAGCTCGTGGCCGTGGGACTCGGCGGGCACCTGGAGCGAACCCGAATTCGCGGAAGGAACCCCGTAAGGGGCTCTGGAGTGAAGGAGGGGGAGCGGTGCTGTGAGTTCATCGCTCTTTCTGCGGAGGCGAAGCCGCGAGGCTGTCACGGATGAGCGCCGACCTTTCTTCCTGGAAATATCAGGCTGAAACAACAATCCCGTGAGTAAAGACTTGAAATTCGGTGGAATAAATTTAAAGAATTTGGCTGAAACCGGGAGACGAGAAAAAGGAAGTCCGTCTTCCGGCACTGCTTTTAAGATCAAAGCAAAGGACAGGAGGAGCTGAATGCGCTGTGTGGGGAAGCGTTAAAGAGGGACGTTCGTGCATTTTTAAACTGACTTTTAAAGAAGAAACACAGAATTACCAGTGAGTAAACCTTTAAAAATTAATTTGGAGCGGTCCCCTTGCCTTGGGCAACAGAGGTTTTGATCTCCAAATCATCGGGCTGCCGGGGGGAAGTTGCCTTAACTGTGGAACTGTTACAAAACTCCTAGATACTTTTGGATACTAAAGTGACACTTTTGAGCTCAACTAGCTAGACTGGATATTGTTGCAGGCACCTTGTTGGAACTTTGTTAAAGTTTGGAAGTGCTCTGCAGAATCTGCTTTTTAAGTGTTTTGGGACAATTGTGCTTTTAAAATTGGAACAATAGGGATTTTAATGGCGGAAAAGTTGCCTTCTTCTTACTGAACTTTGGTGGCACTCCCCCTAGAGGATTTTGGGAATATAAAGGCCTGGGAACAGCTCTATTTGTTTACTTTCTCTCATTGGATTGTTTTTGAAGTGGACTTGTCTTTCCCATGGGATTACAATATTTGACCTTGAACATTGACTGATGAGTGGTACAGGAAAGACAAGAGCAGCCAAAGCTAAGGAAGCTAAGGAAAAAGAAAAAGCGAAAAAGCAGGCACAGCTTGTACAAACAACTTTGGCTCAGGGACGCAGATTATCGGTTCCAGCTGTGCTTGCAACGCAAAAGTTAGAAGTTGAAAAGCCTAAAGAACCTGAAGAGAAGGATATGGCAGCAGGAGGATCAGAGGCTGTTCTGAAGCAAATTTTGGAACAACTGTCAACTTTAAATCAAAAAGTAGATAATCAATCAATCAAAATTGACCAAGCTACATCCTCGATTCAGAAATTGACGGATCAGGTTTCCCAACATACACAAGCAATTGAGAAATTGCAAGGAGCAACAGAAGAGAATCGTAAATTAGCAGGGGAAGCCATTCAAATAGCAACGTCAGCTAAGAAAGAGGTCGAGGAAGTTAAAGCAGAAGTCAAGCCTCTGCATAAACAGATTGGAGACCAGCAAACCTATCTTTCTTTGGTGGAATTGAAAAATCGGGAGACCAACCTCAGATTGAGGGCTATTCCAGAAATTGAACAAGAAGATCTGATCGGATTTTTGACAACAGAATTCTCAAAGTTCTGGGCTATAAAAGAAGAAACTGATTTCAAAATAGTATCGGCTTTTCGACTGGGAAGATTGGTAAGAAAGGACAGATCTAGAGACTGTTTGATAGCTTTGAGAACAAGGGATGAGAGAGACAAGATACTAGGCCTTCATTTTAAAAACTCACTTGAGATACAAGATAAAAGGGTGGAAATTTACAGAGATATACCTAAACAGTTATTGGACTTGAGAGCCACCTACTCAGAATTGGCAAAGTTGTTGAGACTCAACTCAATTCCTTATAGGTGGGAGTTTCCACAAGGATTATCATTTTCCTACAAACAGAAGAAGGTTAAAATAAGAACACCAGAGGACCTACAAAAGTTCCTGCACGACCACGGAGAAGATCTCCAAAAAGAAGCAGCAGCTCATTGGCCCCTACCTCAATCTGGGCCTATACCGTCTGGCGGCGGAGGAACGCCTATACCCTCGGGACCAGAGGACAAAGAAGACACACCACTCTAGGTGGAACAAAATAATTCAGGATGTCTCTGCAGCTACTTAGTTGGAATATAAATGGCGGAAATTCCCCGGAGAAAAGAAGGAAGATATTTCACATATTGAAGAAAGAACAATTGGACATTATTTGCCTACAAGAAACCCATGTGACCAGGCTCCACAGAAAAGTTTTGGTTAACAAAAGACTAGGCCAAGAATTTATCTCATCAGATAAGGTTAAGAAAAGAGGAGTGGTGATCTACGCTAAGGAGAGCCTGATGCCCAAATTCTTATTTAAGGATGAACAAGGAAGAATCTTGGCGATTGAAATCCAGACACAAGGAGAAAAAATCTTGATATTAGGAATATATGCTCCAAACGACGGGAAATCAGAATTTTTCAAGAAGCTGCATGAGACTTTGCTGGATTATTTGGACTATAACAACATCATAATGATGGGAGACATGAATGGAGTGGTGTCTACACATATGGATAAGTCTCAAAGTCAAAATTTAACATCAGACGGTAGACTGCCTAAAACTTTTTTCGAACTGACAGACAATTTGGATTTGATTGACATATGGAGGACAAAGAACCCCCTAGGTAAAGAAGGAACTTTCTTCTCTGAGGCCCACCTGTCCTGGACAAGGATCGACCAAATCTGGACGTCTAGAGGGCTGGCACCTAAGACCAGAAAGGTGGAAATCTGCCCAAAAACATGCTCCGACCACAACGCTCTGAAATTAGAATTCAGACTAACTCAATCCGGTTCCTTCAGATGGAGAATGAATGACACACTATTAAGAGATCAAGAAATTGTGAAAAAGGCCCAAAAAACGCTAAAGGACTATTTTGAGATAAATTTGAATACTACAGTAGAAAAAAGAACGATCTGGGACGCAAGCAAAGCTGTTATGAGAGGGTTTCTGATACAACAGAACACAATTAAGAAAAAGCTCTGGAATGGAAAGAAGGACAAAATATTGGAGAAAATACATCAAGGAGAGAAAAAATTGAGAACTAAACCAAAGTCAAAGGAGGTGCTGAGAGAAATCAAATTCCATCAAGCAGAATATTCTAAGTTGATAAATCAGGAGATTGAATGGAAAATTAAACAGATGAAGCAAAGATCGTTTGAATCAGCAAATAAATGTGGAAAGCTGCTAGCTTGGCAGCTGAAAAAAAGACAAAAGCTAAACACAGTTACAAATCTAGAGATTGAAGGAAGAATGGTACAGAAACCAGAAGAAATTAGGAAGTGCTTCCACAGATATTTTAAAGAACTTTATGCACAGGGGCCTCAGAAAGAATCAGAGATAGATCAATTTTTAAAGACAAATGGACTATCAAAAATAACTCAAGATAAAAGATCAATCTTGAACTCTACAATAACTTCACAGGAAATTGAAGGTGCCATTCAGAATATGCAATTAGGCAAATCTCCAGGTCCGGATGGGCTTACCTCCAAATACTACAAGACTTTGAAGGATTATTTAATACAACCTCTGTTGGAGGTATGCAACCAGATTATGGATGGGAAGAGGGCACCAGAAACGTGGAAAGAAGCTTTCATCACATTGATACCTAAGACAGAATCTGAAAAGACTCAGCTTAAGAACTACCGTCCCATCTCACTCCTGAATGTGGATTATAAAATATTTGCAGACATTTTGGCAAGTAGACTTAAAAAGGTCTTAAATGAAGTAATTCACAAAGACCAAGCAGGCTTTCTCCCTGGTAGACATTTATATGAGAATACCAGAAACATCATTGACATTTTGGAACTTTTGCAAACCAATAGGAACACAAGGGCGGTGTTAATTTTTATTGATGCGGAGAAAGCATTTGACAACATATCTTGGATGTTTATGAAGAAAAACTTGGAAGGGATGGGAGTGGGACGGGGGTTTGAAAATGGAATACAAGCAATTTATTCAGAGCAGAAAGCTAAACTAATAGTGAACAATGTGGTGACGGAGGAATTTAAAATTGAAAAAGGGACACGACAAGGGTGCCCTCTATCCCCTCTTTTATTTATTTCAGTCCTGGAGGTGCTACTGAACATGATAAGGGAGGACCGGTTGGTACAAGGGATAGAGGTCGGAGTGAAACAATATAAACTGAAAGCTTTTGCAGATGACCTAGTTTTGACACTGCAGGAGCCAGAGCCCAGTACAAAAAGAGTTTTGGAACTTATATCTGAGTTTGGTCGGGTGGCGGGATTTAAGTTGAACAAACAAAAAACTAAGGTTCTGACCAAGAATTTGACACTTACAGAAACAGAGGGGTTCCAGAGAGAAACAGAATTAAGTGTGGTCAAAAAAGTGAAATACTTAGGGATCTATTTGTCTTCCAGAAATTTGAATTTATTTAAAGACAATTATGAGAAATGTTGGTTGGAAGTTAAAAAGGACTTAGAAATTTGGTCAAGATTGAAACTTTCCTTGTTGGGAAGAATCGCAGCTATAAAAATGAATGTATTGCCGAAAATGTTGTTTTTGTTTCAAACCCTACAGATCGTGGACAGAGTGGAATGTTTTGGAAAATGGCAGAAGGATATATCTAAGTTTGTCTGGCAGGGCAAAAAGCCTCGAATAAAGTTTAAAATATTAACTGATTCGAAAGAAAGAGGAGGGTTTGCCCTGCCGGACTTGAGGTTGTACTATGAAGCTGCAGCCTTCTGCTGGCTGAAAGATTGGTTTTTGTTGGAAAACACTGATGTTCTAGATCTGGAAGGATTTGACAATGCTTTTGGTTGGCATGCATACCTATGGTATGACAAGGTTAAAGTTCATAAACTGTTCAGAAACCATATTGTCAGAAAAGCAATTTTTGCAGTCTGGTTGAAATACAAAGACTTATTAGAGAGTAAAACACCGAGGTGGTTATCACCGGTGGAGGCCAAGGCTCGAAAAAGACCCAATATGGAGGCCTACTGGCCGAAATATTGGGAATTAATTGAAAAAATTGGAGATAACTGGAAGTTGCAGAGTCAGGATAAACTAATAAATAAGGTGCGAGATTGGTTACACTATGCTCAAATTCAAGAGGTTTTTAAAATGGACAAAAAAAGTGGGTTTCCAGGTGGAAAAATCGAAATTAGAGACGGAATTGTTAGAATCAAAAACTAAGACACTTTCGAAAATGTATAACTTGCTGCTTAAATGGAATACACAGGACGAGACAGTTAAATCTGCCATGATAAAATGGGCACAGGATGTTGGACATAACATTATGTTTGAAGACTGGGAAAGGTTATGGAACACCGGAATGAAATTCACGGCATGTAGTGCCTTGAAGGAAAACATTATGAAAATGATATACCGGTGGTACATGACCCCAGTCAAGTTAGCTAAGATTCACCACCTGTCTGACAACAAATGTTGGAAGTGTAAGGAGGCAGAGGGGACCTTTTTTCATCTCTGGTGGACCTGCCCAAAAGTGAGGGCCTTCTGGGAAATGATTTATAATGAATTGAAAAAGGTATTTAGGTATACCTTTCCCAAGAAACCAGAGGCCTTTCTGCTGGGTATGGTGGACCAGAAAATGTCAAAGAAGGACAGAACTTTGTTTATGTACGCTAGCACAGCAGCAAGAATACTCATCGCAAAGAGTTGGAAGACACAAGATTTGCCCACGCTGGAGGAATGGCAGATGCAGTTGATGAACTACATGGAGATAGCTGAACTGACCGGCAGAATCCGAGATTTGGATCAAGAAACAATTGAGGGGGACTGGAAAAAATTTAAAGACTATTTGCAAAAATATTACAAACTGTATGAATCTTAAGATAGTGCACGATCAGGAAATGTTATGCTTTAGCAATTATGATTAAGTAAATGGTAAAATAAGTGATAAAAGAGAAAAGGAGACAAATTGAACTGAATATGTTATGTTTATTTTAAAGGTATTAAAACTGAGATATAATACATTGAATTTGGATACATAACAATTGAAAGTTACAGTGAGGTATGAAATAAGGCAACAAATTGCTGACATGGTTAATTTAAAGAACGCAGATCCGGAAGGGGTGGGGAAGTCCAAATGTATCTATTTCTTTCTTTTTCTGTGTGTGTGTTGCTTTTTGTATTGTTAAAAAAGAAAAAATGTTTCTTGTATCTATTGTATGTGTCTGCAATGTACAAAACTATGGAAAGAAACGCAATAAAAAATTTATAAAAAAACAAAAATAAAAAAAAAACAAATTATGAATACTGTCTGATAGTTTTGAGGATTTCCTTCCTTCCTTCCTTCCTTCCTTCCTTCCTTCCTTCCTTCCTTCCTTCCTTCCTTCCCCCTCGTCTAAGTAATTAAAGGTAAAGGGACCCCTGACCATTAGGTCCAGTCGTGGCCGACTCTGGAGTTGTGGCGCTCATCTCGCTTTATTGGCCGAGGGAGCCGGCGTACAGCTTCCGGGTCATGTGGCCAGCATGACTAAGCTGCTTCTGGCGGACCAGAGCAGCGCACGGAAACGCCGTTTACCTTCCTGCCGGAGTGGTACCTATTTATCTACTTGCACTTTGACCTGCTTTTGAACTGCTAGGTTGGCAGGAGCAGGGACCAAGCAACAGGAGCTCACCCCGTCACGGGGATTTGAACCACCGACCTTCTGATTGGCAAGCCCTAGGTTCTGTGGTTTAACCCACAGCGCCACCCGCATCCCTTTTAAGTACTTAAAAGCCTTACTAAATCAAGTTATACTAAGTCTATAGCATCCCCCTGATCCACCAAGCTTGTAACTCTATCAAAAAAAGAAATGGGATATGTCTGGCATGATTTGTTTTTGACAAACCCATGCTGGGGCTTAGTCATCATAGCATCCTTTTCTAAGTGCTCACAGACATACCGTTTAATTATCCGTTCTAGGATCTTTTCTGGTATTGACGTCAAGTTCATTTGTCCTCCTTTTTGAAGATGGGGACAACCAGTGCTTTTTTCCAGGAGGCACTCAAGGGTATGCAGTACCAGCACTTTTTTTGTTTGTTAAAAAATGTGGCACTTACTGTAACAACTTCATGGTGAGTACCAGCAACCATTTTTATAGAAATAAAGCACTAGGGACAACATTTGCCTGCCTCCATTCTATGGGGACCTCATCTATTCTCCAG
The DNA here is from genome assembly GCF_964188315.1 of Podarcis muralis. NCBI lineage: Eukaryota > Metazoa > Chordata > Lepidosauria > Squamata > Lacertidae > Podarcis > Podarcis muralis. Next base: position 73,207,637 of record NC_135659.1, on the reverse strand, counting down.
GAATTCTCAAAGGTTATAGATAGAGGCTCCACAGGCTCCTTTAGTACTCTTGGGTACAGCTCATCAGGCCCTGAAGATCTGAATTCATTTTAAGTAGCTAGGTGTTAGATCACCACCTTTCTTCCTATCTTGGGCTGAACCTCCTTCCTTGCATTGTTTACCCTATTATCACCAGAACACTGCTTTCCTTTTGGGTGAAGACAAAGGCAAAGTAGGTGTTGAGCAATTCCACCTTCTCTCTGTCACCCAGTAGCATTTCTCTGTCTTCTCCGTGCAGAGGACCTCCTACTTGCTTGTTCTTCCTCTTGTTTCGAACATAGCAGAAGAAACTTTTTATTATTTTTTATTATTTCTAACCTCTCTCGCAAGCCTGAGTTCATTCTCAGTGGTGGCCCACCTGACTTTCTCCCTGCAACTGTTGGCTCCTTGTGCACTCTTCCTTTGTGATTTCCCCTTTCCCACTTCTTACACATGCCCTTCTTAAATTTAAGCTCATCTGTAAGCTCCTTATGTAGCCACATTGGTTTCTTTGGATGCTTTCCAGGGTGGGGGGTGGTTGTCAGAGCTTCCTCTGCCTCTGCACCCCCATATGACACCTGATTTCAGCTTAACTTCTGCTCAAGTTCTTCAATTCTGAAGTCATAACCATTCTGCTGGTGCATCTCACACAAGAGACTTCACTGGTTGTGGCTTATTAGTACACCGTACAGCTTGCCGATATTATTTACACCACATTAAAAAGATTGGACGGCTTTTTCTTGGATGCGAGAAAGCCTTCATTCCCACTGAAGATTAAACAAGAAAAATCACTTTTGATGTCACTGCAGTGGCAATGATTGTGCATTTGATGTTGTGCAGTAGAATATTAGATTCATGCAGAAGCCCTTTCAGTGGAATTTTACCATTCAACTTGTTCCTTCCCAGGTCTTTGCTTTCAGTTGATACAGAAAGTAACAGCTGAGAAGTGTAAAGTACACACCCAAACACAGATCAATTAGAAATGCCCTCTGATCATTTTGACAAAGAAAACTTTGAGATATCATTTTCTCCACAATGCAGACTATGTTCTGGTTAAGGGGAGGGGGCATGCATGTGAAAACCACATAGCAACCCCTGGAGTTCTATGTAGACACAATCCTTAACTATACTGTTTTTCTTAACCATGGTTCAGTTTTACAGGTGAATACCTAAACTATGGTCAAGGACAGCCTGCAAATCAGTTTTCAATGCCAGTCTTGAAGTGGATTTCCAAACCATGGTTCATGCTTACAGTGCTGTAGCTGCACTAAGCAAACCATTATTAGGCAGTTTTACCTCTTACTCTCTTGCAAAAGGTAGCATGCAGATTACACTGGTTTCTCCTTATATCCACCTTCTGGGGCAGAGCTTAGGTCAACAAGCTGAGACATTTTGAATCTTAACTTTGATTGGGTGGGGAGGGGGGAATCCACCAAAACCCTGTGGTTAGCACTGGGATGGTTAATATCAGACTTGCCTGTTGGGCACAAAGCAGCCTGAATAGAACACTACACATATGAGTACACATGCAAACATAAAAAGCAACTCAGGCAGCCTAGAACAATTTAAGGGGTAAATCCAGACTCCTGGCAGGCAGCAGATGGCGCATCTTGGCTTGACGGAGTGGGGCAGACACTTACACAGCCTCCCACTTATACTGGCCCAGGTGGAAGGTGATTTGACAGGGAGGAATAACTGCTTATTTTGCCAGCTTCCAAGGTGGCAGTGTAATGAGGCATGGAGTGGACCTCAGCATGGTCAGTACAAGATTCAGCAGATCCTATGCTTGCCCAGTCCTGCCCAACCCCTCCCTGCCCCTGGAATGCCCTGTTGGGGACATTTCCACTAGCTATCACTAGTGGGAATGTTGCCAGTAGTAGCTTCTGTCTGTCTGGGCAGGTACATTGGGGTGCTCCTCACTGGAGGGACTCCCCCACCAATGTTGGCAGCCAGAGAAGGGACACCTCCATATAAACCCAACCCCCTCCAACACTGTGGAGAGGGAGATGAATTGCTTTGCCTTGCAGCTCTTGTACTTCTGATCTAAGTTTTCTGTATTTGTTATCTGAACAAGCAATGCCTACCTTCACAAGATCACAAGGAAGCTCACCCTCCCTCTTCTCTAAGCATAGATATCCAGTCTGTAAAACTGGACCCCAAACTCCTCAAGCAACTGATCAAATGAAATGTAGCATAATGATACTTTATTATAGGGAGCTAAGAGAAAAATAGATGTATAGATTTCAGAAAGGTTTTTCTTTTTTTTAAGAACACATTTGAAGGGTTTCAGGCTGCTCCTTACAGCCTCATACCTCATAATGGAATGTGTGTGACAATGAATCCTCAAGAAAAATTATCATCCTTCAGTGACATAAGCAAAGAAACAAGGAGCCATTTACATTGCTAGAGCATTGTTCAGAAAATGATAGGGATAGGGATATAGGCACCATCACCATTCTCTACTGTCACTAGAAAGTGCAGCATCAATCTCTAAAGTACAATGAACACTGTGCTATATGAAATCCATCTTGCAGGAGGTAGCCTTAACTGTGCCAGCAGAAATGTTATAAGCGAAGCTCTGCAAAATTAGAAAACTTTGCATAAGGTCATGGTCTCAGATAGTACATTCTAGCCACAAGGTTTATCTGCTAACTTTAGGATTTCTTTCCTTTGCGGTGGGGACAGGGAACCATCCTGCATCTATTTCAATGTCTGTCTGCATTCTATTATCATGTTGTTCCAAATGGTTTTTACGTAAATTTATTATTGTGAACCATCCTGGGCTTCCTTTGGGGATGAAGGGTGGTTTATAAATGTGAAATAGGCAAACAATGAATAAACAATAGTTGAATAGTAGAGCACGCGCTTTGCATGCAAAAAATCCCAAATTCAATCTCTAGGTAGGGCTGGAAGAAACCCTGATCTGAAACCTTGGAGGGCCACTGCCATTAGTGTACATAATCCTTAGCAAAATGATTCAGTAGTTTTGACCCAGGCCACATGCACACCATTCATTTAGAGACCTCTATTTTCCTACCAGAGCTACAATTCCCAGATTTCCTGTGAAGAGAGATTAATCGATAAACCACTCCAGGAATTGTAGTGGCCTCGGTATAAGGTAGCTTGCTATGAAATTATTGGATTTCTGAAGCCTACATTTGCAGGGGCAGGGAAGGTATACACCACTTCTGATGAGCGATGTTGCCAAATTCCCTGTCGTTTTCTTCATCCTGTGATAAACAAACATGCTGACAAAAATGCTCCATATTTCTAGTGCTTAGTGTGCAAAGTTTGCTTCAAACATCCCACCATTTGGAGAAGGCAGGGCTGCCAACTTGAATAAAATATTGTGGGGGCCCAAGTAAGCCCTGCTCCGCATAATCAATCACGTGATGCTGTGCGCACACACCATTTGAATGGGAATGCCCATCAACTTTGTTAGGGCCCAGCCCCCCTCAATTATTTTATTGTGGGTGCCGAACCCACCCCCCCAGCCTCCTATGGGAGAAGGGAAAGCAAATGCTTATTAACAATGAGATCTGCCTTTTTGTGCACATGTTGTGTAGGCCTGCCATGTATTCCTTTGGAGAGAATGAGCAAAAGCTTGAATACCCTCCTTGGCTATGGGGAGCCTGTCAGTCTCTCACCAACCATAATTGCCACCTGATATAACATTTGAATGCTGCAGCAGTCCCACGACCTAGCTAGTTTTGACTCTCCCACAGCACCAGCACATGCCAATTAAGTTCCTAGCACTGAATTTTATATGAGCCATGGAACTTGAAACCTGCTCTCTTGTCTTTCAGCTTCCCTTTCTTTTCCCATCCTACCAATCAAATGGCTTTACACCCACCCTCCCACCCCCGTTGCTTCACTAACAGTTCAGTCAGGGTTCAGACAAAAGGACAACACAACCAGCAGAACTTTCAAAAAGCTGGTAGATAACAGATGAAAATCCACCACACAGGGGGCTGGCCCAAGACATTGTGTGGCCTGAGGCAAAGGACAAGATGGTGCTTCTTCCCTTTCATGTCCATGGGAAGGGCTATGGCTCAGTGGAAGAGTACATGCCTTGCATGAAAAGGCTCCCAGGTCGCCTCACTCAGGCTAGAGAACAGAGTTGACAGATCAACAGTTCCAAAAAAATGGGCCCTGCAGGCCTATAATGCCTAGTGGGTGGATTATCAGGATTCTAAAATGTGGAAGTCACATAATATTCTATGTGGATTAAAAGAGCAAGAGGACATGAAAATAAAGGCTGCCATTGGCTACTAGCCATGATGGCAATGCTCTGCCTCTACGGTCAGAGGCTGTATGCTTCTGAAGACCAGTTGCTGGAAACCACAGAAGAAGAGAGTGTGTCTTGCATTTGAGTCCTGCTTTTGAGCTTCCTGCAGGAATCTGGTAGGCCACTGTGAGAACACAATACTGACCTAGATGGGCCAATGGTCTGATCCAGTAGGCTCTAATTGTGTTCTTAACAAGGAACAGCCATCATTTGGCCAACACAGCACTATGCATAGGCAGCCAATGGTGAGGAAGTCCCCCCTGCCCAGCCTGATGGCCAACTTCCTCCTGGGAATCCTTTAGGGCTTAGGACTAACATAACATGTGCATATAAATATAGGTATGTTGTTGATGTATTAAGGAAAAATCAGGAGGGTTCGAGATTATGAGGACATGACCAACAGCATATCATAGTTAACAGGAGATAAGAATTCACGACATAAGCAGGAGCATACCAAGGTGCATACAAAATGCTTTGCTAACACTTCAAATATAGAAATGGATGAGCACCAGGTTTCAATAGCTAATATGCTTACATTATGGATTTCAGCAATAAAATGCTTAGCTAAGGAAGCATAGCTTGATGGATGTCTCAGATAGACCAGCGGAACAAGGCCAGATACTTGTGTATTTAAAGGAAGGATGAAGTAATGTTCTTGTCTGGGACAGATAGCAAAGAACTAGGTGAAAGCGCTTCGCCAAGAGACTAATGGGGCATTTGGGAACCAGTCAGAAAGAGACAAGCAAAGTTGAATGGAGATAAGGACAGGGGATAAAAGGCTATGGCTGGTAAGGTACAAGAAGTTGAGATTTCTGCCCATAATGGCGATAAATGAGTAATAATGACCACATAAAGATGTATGTAGGATCAAATGCAACAACTGCTGTGCCATCATAAGTATTGGGTTGGAATTGTACCAGCACTACTGGATTTCATGCCAGCAATGTTACGAGTGCAGCAAATGACCCATCTGCCACATGCAGCACAGGATTTTTGCATAAGCTGATGTCAAAAGCTGAATGTGGGCAAACCAAGGGCAGGACTCAGAATGCCTTGTTTATGGGTCTTTGCTGATTATCAAAGACACAGCTAGGATGGTTCTACTTGCTATGTGCAAAATTAACGTGCTCTCGCTTTAGTTGAACTCCACCTGTTGTACATCAACATAGGTCTAGCCAGGATGCCAGAACAGCTGAATCAGTGGAAGCAAATTGTAGCAGAGTTTTTAAACTTGCAAGTTCAAGGCAGCTCACTGGTTACACAGATCCACAGGATCTGGGTGTTCAACAATCGTACTTTAAGTAAATCTCAGAGAATTTGCTTCTCTTCCTCTGACTGAATCATTGTTAGTTGCTCTCTGTGTTACAGAGTGATGACTGGTGTTGCCAGTCTCATGCTATGGAATACTCTTCCAGCAAAGATTCAGCAGGCATCCCCCATTTTGACTTTTAGGCATCTCTTAAAGACCTTTTTATGCCAGAAAGTCTATGCCGTTGTTTAAAATTTTCTTGTGCAGCCAGTGATTTAAATCAATCAGTCATTTTATTTGTATGCCACCTTTCCATAGTCAAACCATGCCCAAGGCAGCTTACAACATATGAAAAAAAGCACACAACTGCAAACATAGCAAAAGTAGTCATAAGCAACAAACAAAACATCAAAAAGTTCACATCCAATTAGAACAATTTACACATAAATCCTAAGATCCTATTTATATCTATAGACAGATCTCTATCTAGATATATAAAAATAGCAGCAACAGCAACACCCCCCAATAAAAAACCCCCTAAACTATACCTCAGCTTTGTTCTGAACTGCTTTGAATGGTGTTTAATGTGTTTTTTCTTGCTGTACACTGCCCTGATATTTTATGAGATGGTAGCATATACTATAAAAGCAAATAAAGCAAGTAAGAGTTAGTCCTGAAGCCCAAGACCCCTGAAGTGATCATGATGACTTTCCTTGTGTTCAAACAACCTTGTTATCAGGCCTCTCAAAAGTAATAAAAGCAGACCCTGTATAATGACTGTGTTAAAAATTTAGGCCACAGCAAGGGTGCAGTCAGACATGGGGATTATTGTGTTAAGATTTCCTGGCTATAATGCTAGTGCTTCTGTCCCAGTTTCTAACATTCCTTTTACACTGCCTTACTTGTTGAGTTATGGAACAGCGGCTTTTTGATCCGTTTACCACCTTGATTCTATGTCATGCTTAATTTCATTTACACCACTGGGCATGGCATGATAGAACAACATACATAATTGGGCATGGCATGCTGTCACCATTTATGCACATGTGTGCTTCTTTTCCCCAATGACTCATCCATGAAAATGGTGGGAAAGAACTGTATGCTGGAATACCACCCCAGTTTTTGTCAAATGAACAAGTGGTGATATGATCCATGAAAGTGGGGAAATTATAGCGCATTACTGCAGTTTTCCAGGTTAATGGGGTTGCAAACAGATTTCCCCCCTCAAATCAATTAACATGACAGTGAGCTATTGTTTCGTTTATTATTACATCATGTTTTTTGTTTTTATACTGTAAACCACACTGAGATCCTCGAAAGAAGGGTGATATATAAATAATAAAAGATTCTGCTAGGTTTCCATAACACCAGGTTTTTTACGTCATGTAAAAGGTAACATAAAGCATGATAATTGTCAGATAAAGAAAAGCTGGGGAAATAGAATAAAGTACTGTCTGAATACAACCTAAGACATTACTGCTGTCACCTGTCAGTGAACAAAACTGCACAGAACCATAGCAATTTATGTCTCAGAAAGATTCTGACAATCATTCACTAACATCCTGTTCTGAAGAAAAATCATAATTATCCAAACTCAACTAGCAGAGGGGAGGACGAGGGAACAACCCACACAACACAAGGCCTCATTTGGACCCCTTGTTAGTTTGGACACCGTGGCTCAAGAATTGTACTGAATCCTTCTGCCCCTAGTCTCAATCTGTAAGACAGAGGTGGGGAACTGGAAGGCCAGATTCTGACCTCCCTCAAGCCCCACAGGCTACTTTCATGCGTGGGTAGGGCTGCCTATCTGTCAATCATGACACCAGGTGAAAGCAAACTGTTTGAGGGCAAAGACACAGGGCTTTCCAGGAGCTGATGATCAGCAGGGCCTGAAAAACCCACTTTCGGCAGGGAGCCATGCCTTCAACTAGCAGAGATGGGCAATAAACCTTGTGTTTCCCCCCCAAAAAACCTATCTGTGACAAAGCACTCCAGGTGAACACTTGAAACGTCTTGAGGGGACCACCTGGCCATTCAACTTCATGCTCAAAGGATGCACCTTGTCCCCCTTCCCAAAGGCAAAATAACAGCAACAGCAATCCTACTAGAGCAGTATTGCAATGGATGAGCTGCTCATTGTATGATGCAGATTCCATTTTAAGCACTTTTTAATTGTCATTACTAAAAACAAAGAGAAGAGTCAACATATTTCCAATAAAGGGTAGAACAGGCATCTAGCATAAGTGCTTCTGGTATAGATGAGTCATGGGGAACCTGCACTCCTCCAACTATTTCTGGACTCTCCCCACCCCTGAACACTGGGAGGCATCTGAAGGGTCACTGGTTTCCTATCCCCAATATAAAGCATTCTGTCTCATGACACAGGGGGAGACTTGACAACCTATTGTGCTATCAAACTTGGTAGAATGTATTTAAAGTCAGTAATTTATAGCTTGGTTTGCACATGGCATGGCACACACAGAACAGTTATATACATGTCTGCTCAGAGTTCTGCCCCACTGATTGCAATGGGAATTATTCCCAGGTAGGGATAGGATTAGTCTTAGGCATCAGGCACATTCTTCTTAGTTTATCCTGGCATTTTAACCTATGCAAACCGACTATTTTGAAAGATCTTCTCCAATGCATTTACTATTATTATTGTGTGTTACTGTACTAACGTGCGTGTGAACCCGTGTGTGAATAAGCAAAAGCAATGGGCCAAATCTTCCACTTCTGCCACAAAAAGAAACTTCTTAGCCCCATATGATATGCCCTAGGTTAGAGGTGTGGAACCTCCAGACCTCACAGGCCTAATCAGGCCCCCAAGACCTGCCCATTTGGCCCATGAGGACATGTATGGCCTGCCCTACACCTGACATCATAGCTGGCATTATGCCTTCACTTGTGGCCCTGTGGCATCCCAAAGGGCGAGAAGGCCTGCTTCTTATTTAGTTCAATGCCTCTCTCTTCTCAAGGGTTTCCAAGGGCTAGGCGAGGTCAGCAGCTAAAGATACAACATGCACATGCCCTGCAAAAATGTAACCATCTGCAAAACCATAGCTGCTTAATGTCAATCTAAGCAGGAGTTTTAGTGTTTTTGAAAAGCCTTATCGACTATGATTCCTATATAGGGGGAAAGGCAGTTCCTTCCTCTAGAAGGCAGAGATACTAGATTTAAATCTAGTAAGCCATACCTTTAAGTGTGGCTTCTTACATGCTCATGACTTGACAGCTACAACATCAAGTGACAGGTTGCTTGTATGAGGCAGCCATCTCAGCACAAACATCACAGAGTAGAGATTGCACGTTGTTGAATCTCAAACACTGTATGGAGGCGATTGATGCACTGAAGTGAGAGTCCCTGGATGATAAGAAGCCACATGATGATGAGCTATCATATGATGCCTCTGCAGGTATGAATCAGCTCTTCTCCGATTCAGTTTTTAAAATGAATGACACTACATGCTACCATGGCTGATTAAGACAGTGATTTCAAGACAGACGGTGGCACTCAAATCATTTAGTAGACTACAAATGGACTACAGCAAGAAGCAGATTTAAGATTGCATAAATGGGGGGGGGGACTTCTACAAACCCATTTATGTTTTGGCTTATGTGAATTAGTGTGTATCACCCATGCCTGCTCATGAAGCAGTCAAGTGTAAAAGTAAATCCACATTCCTCAATTTATTAAGGCTCCCAAATACTTAGAAGTTACTCATTATCTCTTTCACCACAATCATCTGTAATCTAGACTTTTGTAAAACAGCCAGAATGCAGTTTCTGTAAGATAGCCTTCTGCAGCCTGGTGCCTTCCAGACTCCAGCTCCCATCAGCCTCCATGGTTTTGGTGTCAATTGTGGTCCAAAATATCTAGAGAGTCAGAGGCTGGGGAACGCTGCCTTCACCAAGTACAAACCTGACCTTCTAATTAAAATATATAATTCAGACTTGAAACCTTAGATATCACAATTCACCTGACAGCGTAAGAGCATTAAATGCATGGAAGGAAGAAAACAGCTAGAGCAAACTATCCCACTCAACAGCAGTGTATTCTTATGCAACAGAGAGATCAACTTAATCATAGATGACAACTTCTGAAAACCTTTGCTTTGAATTCATCCCTGCCATTTTTCTAGGCCAGCTTGAAAACAAAAGCTTTGTCTTCTTAAAATGCAATAGCCTCAGGCATCTTTGCAAAAATAAAAAAGTGACATATCTCAGGTCTGGGGGAAAAAGTCTGTTCCTGTTGCCTTTCAGCATCCCTCTAAAAGCTTCTCTCTACAATTTAGCTAGATTCAGATTATCCAGATCAGCATGAATTCTACAGATTAACCTACTCCTATAAATATAGGTATGAAAAGTGTAGGTTTAGGATTACATTTTAACTACCTCATTACAGCTTTATGGGTTGGAAGAAAATCGCTCGTTATTAACCCAAGACACTTTTGCCTAGTGAATTTTTATGAATTTAGAAAGCATTTGCTGTGGCAATATATGTGAATGTTACATCTATTCAGCTCATTATTTCAGACTTTGCTCTCCCCTCCCCTCCTGGGCTTGCTTATATTGCACTCTTTCCATAACTATATTCTCCCCAGCCTATCCACACACTATTTTCTAATGCATGTCCAACAAAACTGCATCCTGTGAACATGCAATCTGTATTTAAGCCTGAAATAAAACATCTCTTGAGTTTCTTTCCAAGTTTGAGTTTCTTTCCAAGTTCCAAGCTCCTGCACATGTCAGCTTATTTTTTGAGCTTGAAAATGGAGACCTTTGACTTTAGTGACCAACAATGTTTGCTGAAAAAACCCTATAGATCTTGCTTTTACCATTTAACTAAGGATGGAACCAATGAAATAAGTTCTACCAAGGAATAGCAAACAAGAAAAGGCATAGAATTACAAACTTTGCTCCTCCCTGTCTCCCCATATATGCAAAATTAATGATTATATGTTGACACGTCTCTTAACCATGAGTGATGCTAATCAAGATGGTTCCATACCATCTTGATCAGGATTTTAAAATCACCATTAGCTATGGCTAAGGGACAAGTTGTTTAGGTTTAATCTCAGATAAGCCACTCTCTCCATCCCACCCTCTCATGTTGTAGCTGAATGAAATTCTGCCTATCAGGGAAGCTACTGTGATTTTACACCCAGAAGCCATTTCCTCTTACAGTCTCAATTTAGTTGCTGGTCTGGAATTTCCAAACACAAATAATCATCATGGGATACGGATCAAAATGTTCTGGTTCCATTATTGAATCGCTTGCAAACTGGCCAGTTAAAAGCACCCTTGCTGGCAATGCTTGTGTCTCCTTTCTCTGAACAGCTAAAACTGTCCAGTTTTCCTTTCAAATAAATGATCTCCATCAACAACACTGATCTTCCTTTCATGTTCTGCAAAGCAGAAGGCCTGTAGCTAAGGTTTTGGCTGATGAATACACCCACCCACAATCCACTATGGGAGTATGTCCTCATCCTCTGTTGTGTCTAGGGGTGCCCACACATTACATTCAACAAGTGTGACCTCTGTACTTGTGCGCTTAACAGTTGAGCTGTATAAATGTGTACACAGAAATGCCTGTGTATGTGTAGAGACAGTTTGTATCCGTGCTCAGTGTAACATGTGACTAAGCTCTCATTCTCTAGTTCCTCTCCCTAATCCTCACCTTCCAACCCAAGTGTTTCCCTCTCCATCTTTTTTCCCTTTCATCCCTTTCATCCCCCTCTCTGACACATTTGCTATTGGTGGCAAGTCTTCCCGACCATGAGAACAATGCAACATAAAACACTCCTCCCCAACCCCTGCCTTGTTATCTGCCTTTTCTAAGGCAACAGTCCTCATAAGGCTCCCCCTTCCTTGTTTTGCCGTTCCCTTGAAATCCATCTACAACTTTTATCTTGACAGTCAGAGCCCATATATATCCTCCAATGGGGTTCAGTTGGGCAGCAGAGGAATATTAGTCTAAGGTATGTGCCTCAATGCCTTACATTCTAACTAAGCCCAATTTTTCTCTTCAACAAAAACATCTATAAATATGAATAATACCACTGACAAGCCACTATTGAGAGCGGGTAGCTTTTAAGAGACTCTAAAGAGCTCTACTCCTGCTCCATTACTGTGATGTTGTCTAGATTTTTCTCACACAGCCTTTGCCAGGGAAGTTATTTTCTTCACAGTTCTTTTTTTAAAAATAAAAATGAAGCAGTAGCACGAAAACCCTGCCATGTAAGATTTTAGTTCTGTGTATCCTGCTTCTCTACAGCCACAATGGGCATGTTCCAGCCAGTTATGAAGATTGAAATCCTCCTGTTTGCTGTATGTATTTACCTGGAATGAACAAATCTCAAAACTGCTAAACTTTTGATTGGATTGAGTCCGATGGGTGTTGCATTTCATTGTCTTATTACAAAAGTCCTGTACATGATGCTCTTTTAAAGGGGGAGGGAACCCCAACCCCTGTTCTTAGAAACTGTCCCCACAAAAAAGCAGGCACAACTCATCTTAGAAAGGTAAATGCAACACATCAGTGAAATCAATACTTTTAAAACAGAAAGCCACCATTCCGAAACATCCTCTACACAGCCCAACCTGCAAACCAGTTAAGCTGAAGTTTAGGGATTTAGCTCCAATGAATTGGTTTTTAGCACGTAAGCCTGGCCCTGGAGCTGTTTATTCTACTCTGATTGCAATGCCACACTTGATGAATCTGACATATTTAGAAATGGATGCATAAGCTCACCACCTGCCTTTCACAGCTTATTTGGTTCAAGAGATCACGCCAACGATGCCCTGAATTTGCTTCTCATCTCCAGCCCCCAACCCCTGCAATATTACCCCCTTCCTGGATGTTCTCAGCATATTCATGGGACTTCAAATGGCACATACATTAAAAGGAAAGTCGCTTTAGGAAACAGCATGTTTGATACCTATACATTTTCAAATGCACATCCAAGGATGCTTCATCACAACTTGTTCAGGAAAAGTACTTGCAGAAACAGGAGCCTTTGCCAAGATGGGACAGCATTTAAGGTCAATTAAAAGGTGATCGTGTTGCTAGAAGGAGCAGAGGTGTTGATTAATGTACTGAGAAGTATTTGTATGATCACTTGTAGTGCATTCCAAGTATTGTGCTTTTAAATTCTACGTGTTTCTTTTGTGTGTGTTTCTAAGTCACCTTGAGGCATTTTGTGTAAAGTTTTTAATAAGTAAATAAATAACTAAGGTTTGGGAGCTCAATAGCAACCCTGAATTGTTCACATCTCTAAGGGGCAGCAGAGCTGCACTAGCTCAGCTGGTTGAGAGACGTATTAAACAGAGCTCATGTAATCTTTACATGTCTAAACAGCACTCCATTCTGAAGTGAAGATCAAGTGTGCTACTGCTGCGGTGTTGGGTTTGACTGAGAAATCTAGATCCAAACATCCTGCAAAGTTCAGTGCAAGGCTCTGGGCAAATTCACTACTTCACAAGGCTGTTGCAAGACTAAAATAATTCTTTTGAGCTCCTTTACGGAAGGGTGTAATAAATGTTCTACATACGTCAGATTACTCACAACAGCAAACCTTCCAGTGGAGCCAAAGTTTCTAAGCACTGAATGGAGGCATTTTGCTTTGGGGAAAAACAGCATGGCGTCGTTTTGTATTTTTTAAGAGCTCAGATTTGACTGCTCACCATCCTATATAATGCATGTCCCCAAACTGCTGAAATCAGTAAGAAGCGTGTTTCTAGGAAGCAATATGACATTCCCACATTGATAGGCCAGTGCAGTAACTACGACGACATTTGATTTAGATGTGAGAGGGCAAGGTTCAAATCCCAGCTCAGTTCATTGCACAGCCTTGGGCAAGTCACTAACTCTCAGCTGCACCATCTCGAAACCCAGTGAAGGTTTCTAAAGAGGACTGAGGATAAAGGGAACTGAAGTGCACTTGTGTACTGAAATGCACTTTTAAAATAGTACTAAGCATGCACAAATGTTTCCTGCTGAAAGAAACGTAAGCAACATAGCAGGATGTGTGGAGGGGCAACAGCTCAGTGAAAGAACACGTGTGTGGCATGCAGAAAGTCACATGTACTGCCAGTTTAAAAGACCAGGTCACAAGTGATGGAAGAGGGCAGCCTCAGAACAGATCATACTGGGCCAGATGGACAAGTAATCTGACCTAGTATACGGTGGCTTCTGATGTTCTTATGATAAAACATGTGTTCAACTTATCTTGCTACGTTAGCTCTTGACTGTTATCCCTTATATATACATATCTGACAGTGACCCAGAGATCAGATCATTCAGAGACTATTCCAGCCACACTGGCTGGCAGCAGATCCACAAACTACAAGCAGAGGTCTCTCCCATTCTTGCCTGGAGATGCCAGCAACTGAACCTGGGACCTTCTGCATGCAGGACATGCTCTAGCACAAATCTCCCCCGATGAAGAAAACTTAATCGATTGCATTTAAAAAATTGAGTAGGGAGGGAGATTCCCCCCGCCCCAGCTGCCCCCTGCACAACAGTGATCTACAAATAACATTTGCAATGCAACCATCGACAAACCTGTCAGTTACCATGGACAGAACACTGGTCATATAATTTATGTCATAAAGAAGCCAACACACGGACATCAAATACACTTCACTGGGGAGGGGTTGACAACATATATTTGGACTGTTTTTATTTATTATTACCATTATTATGAATTTTGGTGCTTCTCCAATAGAGAAAGGGATTTGACCTATACTTTGGGCTCTCAGAGATTCAGAAAACTTTTTTCCTTTCCAAGCACCCGGCTATCTGTTGGCACAGTAGCACCTCTGGTCTCTTTGCCCCTTCCAGACGCTCCGTGGGACTTAAAACAGGTGGAGGGTATTGACGTAGTACAAAACGTATTTGAAATCCAATTGGGAAGGAACCATTTTTAAAAGAAAAAGGAAAAAAGATTTCATTTCTGACAGGCATGTCCAATTCCTTTATAAAACAAAACAAAACAAAAAAAGTCCAAGAAAGTGGTATATCATTCAGCAGACACAAGAACTATACCCTTTTTTGTAATAACGAAGAAAGGGGGAGAAAACACTTAAAAGTTCAAAGACCAAAGAAAGAAAACCACGCACATTAGGCAAACGTTTGAAGAAGGGGAAAAAAGGAAAATGGGTGGTTTTTTTTAATTTGAGCAGAGGAGTGCACAAGACAAGGTTGCAAAAACCAGAACTAATTGTTGTAAAGGAAAAAAACAGAAGGGGGGTTAAGCAAAAGGAAAAATATAGTTTAGGGGTGGGGGTATAGGAAAGAGAGCCAAAAAGGGGTAAAAACAGCTGCTAGACCTCACACTGCAAGGAAAACAAACGAATAACAACAACCAAGAACAAAACAGGTAGTGTCTCTTTTTTAAAAAAAGAAAAAAGGAAACCACAACCAAAAAGTAATTCATTATTCATCTTATGTTGTCAATTTGAAAAGAACAAAAGGGGGGAAAGCAGTTGGAGGAGGAAGAGAAGAAGAAGCGGGGGAAGTACTCACCAAGCAAGAAAATACTCAGAAGTAAAAATGTCAAAGGAGGAGTGAGTGAGAGACAGGGAAGGAGGAAAGAGTGAGAGAGCCACCAGCACAGACAGAGTAATAGCCCAGAAGCAGCAGCCCGAGCTACCGCCGGGTTCCCGAGCCAGCGCCTAACGCCAACTCTACCGAGCTGCGAGCAAACTGGCAGAGCTTAGAGTCCGAGCGCTAAGAGTCCTTCCACCAGAACGCACCATTGCGACGACCGAAGGGGGGGAAGGAAGCGATCACAACTCGAGAAGCCTCTCGGTTTATGCGCCCGAGAGCGCGCCAAGCAGCCGCCCCTTAAAGGCTCTCGAAGAGAGGGAAGGGGGATTTGCTGGAAAAGCCAAGCGCTTCCGAGCAGAGCTGGAGGGAAAGGCTGAGGCTCCGGTCCCCCCCCCCACTCACTCCGGTGTTTTTGGAAAAGTCCGCTCCTGGAGGTAGCGGGCTGGGAGGAGGGAAGCGAGAGGTGGAGAATCGCTTCTAATCGGCGCTTGACTGTTTTCAGAGATGTGATCCCCTTAACGAAGCGGTGCAGGCATCGTTTCGACGGTCCTGGCTGGGTCCTCCTTTGCTGGGGGTGGGTGGATCTTCGCCAGACGTGGGGCTTGGTGGTGGTGGCAGGCGGGGCCGGGTGCCTGACAAGCAGGATGGATGAGATTGATTCTGTGCAGTAGACAGCTGAGCGCAGCAAATAAAGGGAGCTGATGCAGAGACGGGCAACCTGTGGCCCTCCAGATGTTGTGGGACCACAACTCCAGTCGCCGCTGGAGTTGGGAGTCCAACACATCTGGCTGGCTACTTGTTCCCGATCAGAATCGTAGAGTTGGAAGGGACCACGAGGATCCTGCCTATCCTAATGTATTAAGATTCTGTCTGTGCAAAAGGAAGTTCTACTGCATTCAGTGGGGCTTGCTCCAGGTAAGTAGTTATAGAATTGTGGCATGCAAAAGATGCTTTGATGCTGTAACTTTCAAGTGCTTCTTGGGTATCTTCTTCTATAGCAGCGGTGAGGAGCCTGTGGCCCACCAGATGGTGGTTGGACTACAACGCCCATCTTCTCTAACCATTGACCATGCTGGCTGGGGATGATAGGAGTTGGAATCCAACAGTATCTGCTATACGCAGCCTAGACATCGCTGCAGGACCTCCCGCAGGGCTGCCTAGGCTGCGGATGTGTTCCCGAAGCACCGGGCACTCTGCTTTCAGGGTGCCCGATGCTCTGGGAAGCAGGCTGCTATACGCAGCCTAGACATCCCTGTGGGACCTCCCGCAGGGCTGCCTAGGCTGCGGATGTGTTCCCGAAGCGCCGGGCGCTCTGCTTTCAGGGCGCCTGACGCTCCGGGAAGCAGGCTGCTATCCGCAGCCTAGACAGCCCTGCGGGACCTAGGCTGCAGGTGTCTTCCTGAAGCCTGGAGAGCGAGAGGGGTCGGTGTGCACCGACCCCCTCACTCTCCAAGGTTCAGCGAAAGCCTGCATTCGCCCCATAGGACGCACCCAGATTTCCCCTTCATTTTTGGAGGGGAAAAAGTGCGTCCTATAGGGCAAAAAATACGGTAATTATGATAGCTATGTTCCACCTCCACTGTTGGAGGCAGTATGTTTCTGAATGCTAGATGTTGGGAAGTGTAGGAGGGCAGAGAGTGCTGTCGCAATCAGGCCCTGCTTATGGGCTTCCCATGGGCATCTGGCTGGCCACTGTGAGAACAGGATGCTGGACTAGATGGTCCATTGGCCTGATCTACAAGAGCTTAGTCTTATCTTCTTATTGTGACTCATGATATTGAGCTGGTGCACCAGAACACTAAGACTGTCACACAAAGGCAGAAGCTGAAAGTAGCGTAGCTGTGTCTCTTAACTTACAACTTCACATTATTAGTGAAGTTAGCTAGGTGCAGAAAAGGAGGGGGTGAGGTTGGAGAGGGAACTGGGCAACAATCTTCAAATTCCTATCAACACAGACCACTTTGAACCTGTGCAACACAGAGCAGCTGTAAAACATGAACATGAAGTGCCCAAGTCCTTATTATTTCAGTTGGATGGTCCTTTCCCCCACAGAGCTATCAACCACCAACCATCAGCAGCAGTCTCCAAATAAATAGGCTCCCTCTGCCTGGAAATAAGCTATAGTTATCACAAAGTTCTTCCTCTGCTAGTGTGGCGCTTAGCTGGCCAGAACTTCTGCTTCTTCCAACAGGCTTCTCTTCTCCATGTAGACATTACTTTGGTGGCCAAGAGCCAGTATCCATTCCATGGGAGTTGGCAGTAAGGAACAGCAAGGACCAAGGGAAGCATGAGATATCTTCTGGCTTCCTGCTTCTACAGGGATTGGGAATATGTGGCCAGCTAGGTATTGTTGGTCTCCAACTCCTATCAGCTTCTGCCAGCACAGCTAATGTTCAGGGAGTTGGAGCCCAACAACAACTAGAGTTAGATAGACCCTCTGTCCTTGCGTCAGGAGTGATCTTATGCTCGTGCCCTGATAGTGGGCTTTTTGTAAGCTTCTGACTGGCCACTGTGAGAACAAAATGCTGAATTAGATGGGCTTTTCGACAGCAGGGGATTCTGGCATATGATATAAATGTACAGTGGTACCTCGGGTTACATACACTTCAGGTTACAGACTCTGCTAACCCAGAAATATTACCTTGGGTTAAGAACTTTGCTTCAGGATGAGAACAGAAATCGTGCTCCAGCGGTGCGACAGCAGCAGCAGGAGGCCCTATTAGCTAAAGTGGTTCTTCAGGTTAAGAACAGTTTCAGGTTAAGGACAGACCTCTGGAAGGAATTAAGTACTTAACCTGAGGTACCACTGTAGTTTATTAAACTGGCTGGGGAAGAATGAGCGTTTTGGGGAGAGGTTCATTAAGTTGTAGTTGCAAGCCCTGAACAGGGCAGGGTGAAATGGCTCCTTTTCTCTTAGAGCCATTTCCCCTTATTGCTTTTGGGGGTCAGGTAAAGCCAGAGGAGCCTTGAAATACTCACAGCATGGGAGGATTCCTTGATTCTTCCTCAACACTAGTTTCATACCTATGATCATGTGCAGCATCTTCTACCCAAGCTTCCCACTACTCTCCTGAGTCAGAACTCTTTGTTTCCAGGCAGAGTCAAGAGTCGTCTGAGGCATGTGATTCAGATCCACTGCTGAAGCTGAGCAGTTCTGGCCCTTTGAGTTGCCTGGGTAATAGGTGACCTCCTGGGAGCCAGATGTAAGCTGCTCTGAACTCCTCAGAAGAAGAATAAGGGATACGTTTAATAAGGACAGGGCTTGAGTCAGTCTGGTATCTTAAGACTTCTGACTAAGAAGTATA
The DNA here is from genome assembly GCF_964188315.1 of Podarcis muralis. Lineage (NCBI taxonomy): Eukaryota > Metazoa > Chordata > Lepidosauria > Squamata > Lacertidae > Podarcis > Podarcis muralis. Next base: position 73,189,224 of record NC_135659.1, on the reverse strand, counting down.
AGAGGGTGATTGCACTGAAGGGTGCTGTATATGATCAGATTTTACACTCAGCCTGATTCCAGGGCAACATAAAAAAGTCAACCTTCTATGTCTTGTAGCTTTTAGCTTTTGGAATGCAAACTTGACTCACCAAATGGGATAAATTATACAATCAACATGCCTTCAATCCAACCCAATACACTCAAGGATGAAGGGCATCAAAAGAATGTGGTTTAGCCCAGGCAGCCAAGTTGAGTGTGTCCAAAAGCGTCTATGTGCAAATACCAGAGTGCAACTCCTGATAAATTAAAGCAAACTGTTTAAGTCTAGTTGTCCTTGATTCTTTATCTGGTCAACAAAGCAGAGTTTGTGCCTGCTGCGCTCCAGACTTTGGATGCTATGCTGTGCTTTATTTATATACTCAAATGCCCCCAAAGCAATGAACTGCTTATTAACACCAAACTAATGCATAATAAACTCAATACAATAAATTCAGTCAATCAAAATAATATAAAACACCAGTCACCAAATACCCACCAATCACACTAGATATACATTTGTGACTTGTGTTCATACTTACATCACAGACGCAGCTCCTCAGCATTCTGCCTGTCTCTTGGAATCCAGATTTGATGTTTTATTGTGCTTTTAATATTCTGTTGGGAGCTGCCCAGAGTGGCTGGGGAAACCCAGCCAGATAGACAGGGTATAAATAATAAGTTGTTGTTATTATTATTGTATATTATCATTTCCCCTCCCTTGGTTGCTCCAATCTCTCTTTTAAGAGCAAATCCATCCACAATCAATCACCCACAGGGAATGCTCATCACCCCACACCCCAAAGGATAATCACAAAGGGCTATATTCCCTTTAGCATCCATCCTTCAAAGCTGCCCTCACTGGGGGCTGTCCACTGGCAGCAGCCCAGCATCAGCAGATTATCATTTCCCCTCCCTTGGTTGCTCCAATCTCTCTTTTAAGAGCAAATCCATCCATAAACAAGTTTTCCCCCTTCTGGAAACCAACTACAGCTGGTTTTGGGTGCAGCTAGCAAGGCAAACTGTCTGACTATTCTAAGAGGGTGCTGTTCCCCAGGTGCTGCAGAAAAGGGCTGGGAAGGCTAAGATGGCATTACCAACTAGCTGGCAACAGTCCTGCTACTGCTCCCTGCCTCCTCTTGCTCACTCCTGCTCAGAGGCAGTATCAGCGGAGTTGGTCAGCTGCCTAGGTCCCAGCACTCTGCCAGGACCCACCATTGCTGATGCATAGATCACCCAGCTTCCCAATCCTCTGGCTAGGGGCTTAGCTTTGGGAATCCGTAAGAGCTCTGTTGTTGTTGTTGTTGTTGCTGCTGCTACTACTACAATTTATATATTGCCCTATACTCACAGGTCTCAGGGCGGTTCACAAGATATACCCTTCTGTATACAGTTTCACATACTAATGTGAACAGATTATCACAGCAAGTAACATTCAAGGTTGTGTTAGTCATTCTGGGAGAAGATCTTTGAATTGCAGCTTCATTTCTTGTCCTTAGCTGTTACACTTCCTTTTCTTCATGCAAGTACTGAGAAGTAAATAAAAACACATTTCTAAAAGTGGTTTTTTTAAAAGCCAAAAACTATTTGTGACTTCAGTCTCTCCTTCCTTTGTCTATATTCTTCTGCTACATAACAGAGGCACGATGGCCACACAATCCTTTCTCCTTCCTTCCTTTTTAATGAATTTTTTATTTTCTTCTCTATAGGTACAGAAAGAATAACAATGAAGAAAACAATGCCAAAGCCAAGGAATTCATTCCCAAACATTACACAGCAGCAAATCTGCCACGAAAATAAAAATAAAACAAACTCAAAGGGAAAATTTTCTTTTCCCCCCCAACTCAAGTACACATTACAGTTATTTGTACTTCCTGAACAGCAAAATCACTCCAGGGAGTGACTAAAAATGATTGCCCAACAGAAGTGGCTTTTCTAATAAAAAGGGAACAGAAAAATGTCACGGGACACAGCAAAGAAGAAGATGACCTTGGCTTATGGCATAAGGGGGTGATTTACAAAGCCATCATTTAGGACTGATTCCCATTTCCCAGTGGTTGGCTGGGATCTCCCAGAAGGCGCACACACTTTCAATCAACTGCAGGTGCTATTGCTAAGTCTGCACAACAAATCTATACCCAGTGGTGTATGTAGGTGTCTGTATTGCAAACAAACAGGTCCCCACACTTGTCAACCAATCCTAAATCTTCTTCTTGTCATTATTAAAAGTTTATTGAACTTTTACATTGGGGTACAATACTGGAATATGCTGTAGCATCTTAGAGAAAGTACAATACTGGAATATGCTGTAGCAGCTTGGAGAAAGCACTGGGGAAACTCCATACACACACTTTCTACTTCCCTTTCCCCCGAAAAGATAGAGATAGGGAAAGAAGCACATAAACACAAAAAGTGTATGAGGAAGGTGTTCCTATCAATGAATATATATATAAAGGCAACAGTTCAAATTGATAGGTGCCTATCTTTCCATGAATTCTGATTTTTCTGTTATCTACATGAAGCTGACCAACTATAAATCACCTATGTAATGGAGGATTACCCAGAGATACCACAATCTCCCTACCCGTGCAACCGTATCATGTATTGACCATACATACTACAGCAGCCCACTCCAACCTTGTAGATTCCAGCTGATCAGTTTGGACTCCAACTCCCATCCGCCGAGCCAATCAAGCAGGTTTAACTGAGATTGTCTCACTTCCCTAACATTGCAGGGAGTCAGGCTAGATGACTCTTGGGGTCCCTTCCCACTTTACAGTTCTACGAAAGGAGGGGACTAGAGCTCTCTGGAAGATTACTAGTACCTTTAACCAAACCATGAGTCTCAGGATTCCTTGAAGGAAGCCATGCCAGTTAAACATAGCATAGGTCTGGCCTCCTGGATAGCATTAGCCGAGCCTTTGGTTTGGAGGGAGCAATATATGTGGATCTACAGGAAAATGGTGAAGTTTAAGGAAGGGTGGTGTGATATAAGCACTCACAGATGGTGTGCAAAGCAAAGCCTGAGCCAGACGGGTCTGAAGACTCATTCAGACTTCTTTCTGTGCCATGTCTCTAGGCACAGGTCTGTGCTTTAGGGCTCTGTGTTCAATAACTTTCTTCCCCCTGGCTCTTTCTCCACTCTCTACAATTGAATTGGAGCAAAAGGTGGAAAACTTGAATTGATAGGACTTGAGTTCCAATTCAGAATTAAAGAGAAGGTTTTCCTGGGGAAAGCAGTTGGGGGGGGGGGAGAGTTCGGACATGGAGCTTTAGAAAGGACCTGGATAGTTCAGTAGGTTAAAGCAGGGGCCAGCAAACTTTTTCAGCAGGGGGCTGGTCCACTGTCCCTCAGACCTTGTGAGGGGCTGGACTATATTTTTCTGGGGGGGGGGGGAAATGAACAAATTCCTATGCCCCACATATAACCCAGAGATGCATTTTAAACAAAAGCACACATTCTACTCATATAAAAACACGCTGATTCCCACACCGTCTGCAGGCCGGATTTCGAAGGCAGTTGGGCCGGATCCGGCCCCGGGCCTTAGTTTGCCTACCCATGGTTTAGAGCATGGTGCTGCTAACACCAAGTTTGTCAGTTTGATCCCCGTAAGGGACAGCTGCATATTCCTGCATTGCAGAGGGTTGGGCTAGATCACCCTAAGGGTCCCTTCTAGCTCTAGAATTCTATGACCTGCGCTTAGAAAGTGTGGGGTGAGGGGAAGCTAAGTGTGGCTGAGTCTTAACATTTTCCATCTGCACCACTTGTAAGGGGTGTTTTAGTGCTTGTGTTCATGGCAAATTGAGAATAACCCTCCCTGCCCATGCTTTAATTTTTGTTTCTTAATGAGCTTTCATACAAACAAGCAAATCAACAACAAAAGGCGGCTTGGTGCTGGAAAGAGCAACATCCATTAACCGTGGGAAGGATTCGAGATGAGCACCACTTTCTCGGGGAAAGAAGGGCGAGAGCTTATGCAAACATTTGTCAGTGACCCTTTAGCCCCCTCATTAGGTGCACAGCTGCAGCCAGATTTACGCACTTTAATTAAAACTGACTTTACGAACTTGCTTGCTCAACCAGAAGAACATTAGACGGAAAAACCGTGGGGGAGGGGGTTAGAACGGTGACATTTTTTCTAATGAGTAAGCAGTTTCTAATCCTGCCTCCCCTTTCCTCCCAGGTAAATGGAAGTAACTTCCTCTAACCATGTGTGTGGCAATTAAGATCTCAAGCTGCCAAAGGAAAACAGTTTCCCCTTTCCCACACGCCAGCCTGTGTTGTCAAATGGGGCTCGTGAGCATGCTTGGGAAGAAATGTCCAAAACTGCTGTTTTCTCAGTTTTGCCCTGGTGAGCAAGGGGGTCAGAGGCAGCGTGCTACAATGGGGATTGCATGACAGGCACAGGGGAGCCATGAACAACAAGACACAGCAAGCGGGTGAAAAATGGCAGCAGCTTTATTGATTATGCTGGGGTTTGGTGTGACCCAGAGCAAGCTTCTGTCCACTAGACTGTCTGCTGATTAGATGCTCTTTGCTGCCTGCCTGTAGGCAGTGCATCATGGCAGGACATATTTGTACCTCAGTTTGAACTGGAGTGGTGAGGCACTTAGCAACTTGGGAGCATGCCATCTGGCCTTCCCCACCTCCAGCCCTTATCTAGGGCCAAGGTTTTCCACATCAGCCCATAGATTATCACAGTCTATGGATTCTACTCAATGCCCTCCCCTGCCAAGTTGTGAGAACTGAGAGCATGACTGTCAGGGAACTGCCATTGGCTCAGAGGAGAGAGGTAGTGGGGCAGTTGTGTTACAGGGAGCCTCTGAAAATCTTGCGAAGCAGTTCCTCTTCTGGCGAGGAGGAAAGCCCCACCTCCAGTGGGGAAGAGGTGCAAGGACCAGAGGATGCTAGAAAGAGCCTTAAGACCGCACCTGAGCAAGCCAGAGAGGAGGGAAGCACCCCCCTGTCAACGCCCATCATGCGCAGTAGTTTGAGGCGCAGGGAGGGGTGGAAAAGGCTGGGGGTGATGAAACTTTTATGTTGGGGGAGGTACAAAAACAGACCATTCCCAGATTCTGCTAACGATTGAGCCAGACATGAACTTATGACGCTCTTCAGTCTAAATAGTTTGCACCAAAATAAAGCCTGTAAAAGTCAGGTCGGAGTCCTGCCTGGTTACTCTCAAGCAACCGCAACAGCACCTGACAATGATGGATCAGGAAGCAATAGCTTGATGTGAGGATGGCAACCTCCCCCTGCAAGAAAACCCAGGCCAATTTCATGGTGGGTAAAATTCCTTTTCTGGCCATGAGGAACAGTGAACAGCACTAGTCCTCTGCAAAATGCTACTAACTGTGGGAATGTGGGTGGGTCATTTTGCAGCAGTGTAGGGCAGAAGGGGGCTGCTGGAGTTGGGTGCACCCCTTGCTCCTCAGAGCCCGCCAGATTTGCTGACTGGCTCCCCTGGAGATACTGGCAGCAACGTCTTCTGGCTCCCTGCCCCCACCACACCTAATGCACAACGTCCTCCGCTGCAGAGGTGCGGCAAAGTTGTATGACTATTAGAACAACAGACACCCACACAACCTCTTCCTAATGAAAGACATATTGCGGCGGAGCTTTGAATTTTTGCAGAAACGCAAGTAGCCAATCTACAAGGGAACGGTGAGAAAATAAGAAACACCTCGGGTAATTTATTGAAGTTGGAATATTTTCATCCCCAAAAAGCACCATGATAATAAAGTGTAAAATAAAAGCGGCAGCAACAACAATAGAAAGAGCAATGCGCAGAATAATGGCATCTTCGCGATTCAACAAATCACTGTCGAGAGGAGGAGGGAAAGAAAAGGAAGGAAAAGATAAATTGTTTGGCTCCTCATTTTTGTCTGCATTGGAAATGAATATTATTACTTGCAGTTCAAATGGATAGGACATGGCCTTCCTCTGAGCTCTCTTTTATTAAGAGTATATTAGCTTATATTATACCATAAAAGAGTAAGATATAAAAATTGCCAGCTTCTTGCCAGTATAATGAAAACCCTAATTATCCATGACCCTGCAGGACTTTCTACTTTGCTCAACACACACACACACACACACACACACACACACGTATGCGTGTGTCTCTCTGTGTGTATATGAATGATACACACTTTTCTAGCCTTCATAAAGCCTTGGAGAGAAAATTAATAAAACAGTTGTCTGTTATCTCAATCACTAGCTATTGCGGTTTCAGATGGAGAGGAAAAGAAGTTCTCAGTGTTAGCACTTCAATAAAGATGAGAGCAAGTTAATAATTTCATGCACGTCAGTCATGAAGTGGTGACTTGCATGTGTGAAAGAACAGCACAGCTGCAGAAAGTGTCACCAGAGATGGAAACCAAGCTTAGTTCTCATTCAAAATACAGTGGTACCTCAGGTTACATACGCTTCAGGTTACATACACTTCAGGTTACAGACTCCGCTAACCCAGAAATAGTACCTCGGGTTAAGAACTTTGCTTCAGGATGAGAACAGAAATCGTGCTCCGGCGATGCAGCGGCAGCAGGAGGCCCCATTAGCTAAAGTGGTGCTTCAGGTTAAGAACAGTTTCAGGTTAAGAATGGACCTCTGGAACGAATTAAGTACTTAACCCAAGGTAAGGTAAAGGGTAAAGGGACCCCTGACTGTTAGGTCCAGTCGTGGCCGACTCTGGGGTCACTTTATTGGCCGAGGGAGCCGGCGTGCAGCTTCCAGGTCATGTGGCCAGCATGACTAAGCCGCTTCTGGCGAACCAGAGCAGCACACGGAAACGCCGTTTATCTTCCCGCCGGAGCGGTACCTATTTATCTACTTGCACTTTGACGTGCTTTCGAACTGCTAGGTTGGCAGGAGCAGGGACTGAGCAATGGGAGCTCACCCCATCGCGGGGATTCGAACCATGACCTTCCGATCAGCAAGTCCGAGGCTCTGTGATTTAACCCACAGTGCCACTGTTTAACCCAAGGTACCACTGTATTAAAAAACTCCTTGTCCACCACTAAAGTATGTCTGGGGGCCTGGTAGAGGGTGTTAAGTGGTGGCACTGTCACCACAGCCAAAGCAGCAACAGCAGCAGCAGAGAAAGCATATGGGGGCCACCACAAGCAGTACTAGGCTTGAGTGTATGTTTGGAGGATGGCACCAGCCCTGGCCATAGCAGCTGCACTTCAAGATCAGTGTGCTTTAGCACCCTCTGTTATGGTTTGAAGGGCTGCTATATTTGGAGGCACTTCTGCTCATTTTGTTGAATGGGACCCTGAAAGTCATATTCTGACATCATCATATATTTATACCCCACCCATCTGGCTGGGTTTCCCCAGCCATTCTGGGTGGCTTCCAACAAAATATTAAAATACAATGGTATTAAAAGCTTCCCTAAATAGGGCTGCCTTCAGATGTCTTCTAAGAGTCTGGTAGTTGTTCTTCTCTTTGACATCTGGTGGGAAGGTGTTCCACCGGGCGGGTGCTACTACCGAGAAGGCCCTCTGCCTGATTCCCTGTAACTTGGCTTCTCGCAGCGAGGGATGTGCCAGAAGGCCCTCGGCACTGGAGCTCAGTGTCCGGGCAGAACGATGGGGGGTGGAGATGCTCCTTCAGGTATACTGGACCAAAGTCCTATCCAGACAGGACCACGAAAAGGTCCTCTCTCTTGTCACCACCTGCCTAACTTCAGAAGGCAGAGAAAGTCATAGGGGATTTCTAAAGATTAAGGTGGCATGATTTGGGAAGTTTATTGAGAGGATTCAGTCCTTCTTCATTGCCAATTTGTTCCGGGTATGAACGGCTGCAGTGCCTCAACTGAAGATCTGGTTCCCCATTTCTTGTTGCCTTCTGGGCCCCATGGTGGCTCAATCACCAAGAGTGAAATAATGAACCCACCCTTTCCTCTTATTCTTTTGGAAAGTTGACTGCCAAAAACATTTTCTGCTCTCAAGAACACTATTATGCACACTTATGTCCCAGTGAAATCAATAATGTTTATGAATACTTAATTGCATAATAGTCTGTGGATTTCTTTTCTTTCTTTCTTTCTTTCTTTTTTAAAGAATGAGACATTAATGGTTTATTTTTAAAGAAAATGCAAAGCACATGAGGCTGCTCTGAATTATTGTACAAAGCAGTTGCCTAGAACTCAGAATCTAATTTTCTCTCTGGATTCACATAACATCCTTGATCTTCCAGCAGCTTCAAAATAACATGTAGCAAGCATATAGCTAAGTCCTTTCAAATAGCCACAAAGTGCATAAAACTGCTCAAGGGGAAAGAGTATTCCTTCTGTATCCAGTGTATGAAGTCAGCTTGCTCTGGAAGAGTGAGCAAATAGACCTGTTACACCTGAAATTGGGCTTGACGGAGGAGGCAGGGTGTTGCATATTAAATGAGACCTGGAATCGCTCCGCTCAGCAGCACCTAAGCGTATAAGACTTTATTCTACGCTTCTGATGATTTTATAATTACTTCAGATATCTCTAGAACCGGCAAGCCTTTTTCAAATGCACTTAGTACTTGGCTTCGGAAAACTGAGAATTTCTCAGTATTAGAGGATTTGGAGTTTCAATTTCTAGAACTTATAGTGTACTCTTCCTTGCAAGTTTTGGAAGGCAGCAGTATATGGTACCTGAATTACCTAGGTTTCATTTTGCAGTAACCATTAGGCTAAAACCTTCACAGATGGTGGATTTGGAGGGAGGATTTGAAAGAAGAGAAGGCAGGATCACATTCAGGAAGAAATTTGAAAACATAAGGGGTGTCAAATGGACCATGTGAATTAATTAGAAGAACTGGAAGCCTTAGACTGCCTGAAAGTGGTGTATTTGGAGATGACCATCCAATCTGTTGTCCAAGTGCTAACTCTTGATGGACAATTTCACGGCCTCTCCTTTTCTCCCTTATCTAGAAACCGGATAGTCTTTCAAATAGAGAACTGTCTTCCTAAAGTAGGCCACATGGCCATACTAATAGCCTCTTTTCCCTTAAAACCACCATTATTGAAGGTCCTAGGAAACAGGTGGACTCTGAAGAAGTAACTTTCAAAACAGACCTCTGTGTTTGTTTGTTTGTTTGTTTGTTTGTGTGTATGTGTGCGTGTGACACTATTTATAGAGATGGAAGAAAATTCACTTTCAATCACCATTTGTTCCCTTTTTCTACATACGAGTTGTTAAAATTAAAACACCCATTTTGCTGTCTGTGGCTTATTCAACACAAAGCCTTGCTTTGTCAGGGAAGTGTCTGCCCAAATCGTTCTGGTGATGCTAACCTTTTGTGTAGCAGCCCAACAGGGCTGCCTTTCTTAGAAACAGACTCCAAGCACTTCAGGTAAACTCAAACACAAACTGCATACTCCTTGGCTTCCACATTGGCTCACAATGCCTTCCTCCTCCAACTCACCTCTAAAGGAAACTCCCTTTTCAAATACTTCCCACTGACCCAGGAACTAACTACGTATGTACACGCCTCCCCATTATTGATACAACCTAACTTATAAACCACTTTGGCAAACATTCAATTTGAAAAGCATCCTATTTTTTAATAATAATTAATAATAATAATAATAATAATAATAATAATAATAATAATAATAAATTGTCTCAGCTCTGGTGCCAAACCAGTCCCAATGGGCACAAGCTACCCCTGGCAGGGGCAGACACTGGTGGCAGGACACAGTGAGAGCAGCTTATCCAAACCACTCCGAAGCCAGGAGCTGCCCTCCCTTTATGAAGGCATACATAATTTTTTTTTACAACATTTAAAAAATAGGAGCCATTAAAAGTGTTGTGAAGAAACAGGTGCCCCCACACACTTACGTGTGTTCTACTCACACACAACTGTATATATGCACAGCACCAGGAAATAATTAAACAATTCAGTTCAAACCTGGAAATGATGGGAGAGAGTTGGAGAGTGATGAGACCCTTCGCTGGACCCCAAAAGCATATAAATGAGGGTGGAGGAAGCCCTGAAGAGACTGAAGGCACAGTAGGGCTTTGTTTAGGCTGCTCAGCCTCCCCACCTAACAGCGGACATGTGGGATACCACAGCAGCAGCAGCCATTTGCCCATGCGTCCTCCAGCCCCCTGCTGGCCCCAGAGCTTCAATTCTTGTTGTGGATACAGTATTTTTGGGATGGATTGAAGAGAGAGTGGCAGGAGGGTGTTTAAAGGGTGTTTAGAGGGTGCACCCCACTTTATGTAATTTTATTTATGCGCACGAGCTCCCAGAAAGTAGCCCCTGTGTAAGCTGCACTACAGCTTTTTCAAAACAGGAGCCATTAAAAAAAAATTATGTGCCCATTTGGGAGCTAATCAAAACACATGTGCATGCTGGTTCCACGCACATATTTGGCTTTTTAACTATAACTGTTTCATTTAGCATTTCCTTCAGTTTGGGAAACACTTCTTGCTCCAGCTGGTTATGAATTATTCCTTCTTGCTTATTAGGCTCACAAGTGTGCTTGTTTCTATTTATACCATTGTTTTGTATTAATATTTAAGGATACAGTGTGTAACACCTGAATATGCTTCTCTGCTATCTGCTGTTTTATTAGGAGAAATTCACACTAGAATGCTGCTGAATTTTCATTAGGATTTCTTTTTAATGCAAATTTGCTGTAGAAATGCGGCGAACTGGATAAAAGCTTAGAAAAATTAGAACCCGAGAGAACCAAAATTGACAGATCTTTCCATCCCTACTGGAGAGGCCAAGTACACATTGCTTTCAAAGCAGATACTCTGCCATTGAGCTACAGCCCACAACTACTCAAAAATGCATGGGGAACCGCCATAGATACAAAAGGCTCTCTGCTACAGGCAGTCATCTTTCACAAGTCTGAAGGTGTCTGGAATGGTGATGGAGGGGGACAGAGCTGGCACATTCATTCCCATTGTCCCTTTCTCACATGCTTAAAGGTAAAGGGACCCCTGACCATTAGGTCCAGTCGTGACCGACTCTGGGGTTGCAGCGCTCATCTCACTTTATTGGCTGAGGGAGCTGGCGTTTGTCCGCAGACAGCTTCTGGGTCATGTGGCCAGCATGACTAAGCTGCTTCTGGCGAACCAGAGCAGCGCACGGAAATGCTGTTTACCTTCCCGCCGGAGCGGTACCTATTTATCTACTTGCACTTTGACATGCTTTCGAACTGCTAGGTGGGCAGGAGCAGGGACCGAGCAACGGGAGCTCACCCTGTTGCGCGGATTTGAACCACCAACCTTCTGATCGGCAAGTCCTAGGCTCTGTGGTTTAACCTACAGCACCACCCGCATCACTTCTCACATGCTTACTTTAACCTAATTGTACTGCTTTGAAGATGGCTTGTGTTTCATTATCCATTCCAGTTCTAGGATATGCTCCTCTCATATATTTTGCATCAGGGGACGGTGTATGCGTATGCATGTGTGTGTGAGAGAGAGAATTCAGGAGAAAAAGACTATGTGTGTGGTCAAGACCTACTTTCTAAATATGCATTTATGATATATTTTGCAAGCACGTGCTTTATCAGAGCTTGAGGCTCTGCAGTAAAAATAGAACAACACCCAGAATACAATTTAAACCAATTAAGAGGGGATTCAATTAAAGTGACATGCACAAATATTTTAGCCAGCTCAGTCTAAAGGAAGTGCACACCACCGACATTACATTACTCACCCTGCCTTCATTTGTTTGGTTCCCACATCAACCCCACCAATTACCTGGAAGGAAAAAGGAGAAAGAATGACACTAAAGCCAATAAGATAATTCTCATTTACATAATAATTTCCCAGTACTGTGCTTAATAGTCTGAGAGTAACGTCAAAAGTATATATCATCCATTCTTGAAGAAGCTTCAGTGCACTAATTGAAACTAAATTACACCAGATCTCATTTTTTTGTCTTGTGTTGGTTGGGAGATATTTTGTGAGCTCTAGTTCTATGTATTGTTACTAAAACTGACAAATATACATGTCCCTTTCTCTCCAAAAGAGTCCTAGATATGACTCCTCTCAGCCTTGGAGGCATTCCTCTACATTAAAATGTTACATTTCATGCACAAAGAAATGTAATCCCTTTGAATTTGAGATGCAGGGGGAAATACCTATTGGAAGAATAACTGTTTTCTTCTTAAATTTCCTTACACATAGAGAATACAGCTCAATTAATCTGTCAAGATGACATTTTCATTTTAAAACACAAGCCACTGACAAGAGGTTCATGGCAGATTGGCAGCCCGCAATAGCAAATCTTTTCAGTACACTTCCAAAGCTCCCAGTTCTACAGTAAAGACAAGGTATTCTTCCAGAAAACTGCTTTGGCCAATATGTATTCTAGCTGACCTGGCTGGCAGAACCATATGATCTGAAGAGGTTAACGTATCCTCTAGAGTTCCTCCACTATTAGCAACTGGGTGATAGTTATTAAACCCATCTAGGTCCAGGGAGGTTCTCTTGAGGAAAGGGTGCATCATCATTATCTCTTACAAGGGTTGATGGTACCCCCTCCTCCTGCAATGAGGCATTCACCACTTCTTGGAGCCACTCAGACAATCCCCTTTGGGTTGCTCTTATGAGCCGTAATGGGCAAGAGTCAAGAGGACAAGTGATTGACCTTTCAAGCAGCTTTTCCACATTAGCAGGCCAAAACCACTGACCGTCATCAAAGACAACAGGAAAAGACAGTGCTCTGAACACCTCCTCCACAGTGATCCCTACCAGTGGCATCTAATGCCGTGGAAATCTGAACAATTTTATATCCATGAAGTGGCTTGCAATATTGTCACAACAGGCTACGGATGTTACCAGAAAAAATGCTCCTTCCAGTCAGATGTCACCTATCACCGCTCAGAATAGCTCTCCTGGAGGGCTACTCAATGCTGGTGATGGAATCACATAATCCACCACACCTGGTGGCAGCAGTTGTTTAAGGTTCTCAGGAGAAATGGCGGGTCAGATGGGGTGGGGTGGGAGAGGTTATACACTCCAGCATTTGCTGCCTGAATGACTGGCCTTGCTACATGGAAAGTGCACCTCTTCTTGCTTTGTTGACTGAAGAGGACTCTGAGGAGTAGGCATACACAGATAGTGAGTATGCCTCACGCTAAGGTACTTCTCAGGCCTAGTCCTGCAGTGTGTGTGTGTGTGTGTAATATCTGTTGGGGTGTGTGCAGAGTGCCCATTCAACATGCCAGTGGAGTGTGCCAATGGAACAGAAAAACACCAGACAGTTCTAGGTGGGGTCAGTCCCTTTACTGACAGTATAATGCAGTTCCACAGCTTATGGGTTACATAAAAAGTAAAGGTAAAGGAACCCCTGACCATTAGGTCCAGTCGTGGACGACTCTGGGGTTGCGGCGTTCATCTCGCTTTATTGGCCAAGGGAGCCGGCGTACAGCTTCTGGGTCATGTGGCAGCATGACTAAGCCGCTTCTGGCGAACCAGAGCATTGCATGGAAATGCCGTTTACCTTCCTGCCGGAGCAGTACCTCTTTATCTACTTGCACTTTGACGTGCTTTCGAACTGCAAGGTTGGCAGGAGCAGGGACCGAGCAATGGGAGCTCGTAGGGATTCAAACCTCCAACCCTCTGATTGGCAAGCCCTAAACTCTGTGGTTTAACCCACAGCACCACCCACGTTACATACAGTTGTAATAAACAGTCTTACCAGCAGTGTCCTAACACAGACTAGGCTCTGGCCAAGGGCACGAGCCAAGAGAAAACTTGCTTCAAACACAAGTATATTTATACTTTAGATTGTGCTGACTCACATGCAGGTGAAGGACAAACACACCAAAATTAACCAGCACACCTAACAACTCTTTCTTGTCCTTTTTTCTCTGCATGCACAAATCCTTATACATTAACAATATCATGGTAGAATTGTGCAAAGAGGCCTCAGAATACCAGATAATCCTGTATCTTTTAACAGGGTTATCTGAGGGAACCTCAGTCAGGTGCTGAATCCAAAGGATGCATTAATGATGAAAATAGGGACATCCCATTCCATAGCGATAATGTTACTATCTATAGCCCACACATCTTACTAGGTTGCCCCAGCCACTCTGGACAGCTACCAACATATATAAAAACATAATAAAACAGTAAACAGTAAAAAAAACAAAGCCCCAAAACCCCTTCCCCTATACAGGACTGCCTTCAGACAGCTTGCGGCTCAGATAACTCTATACCATCCAACATTTCTTCAATGAAAATAGGGATGTCCTAAAGAAAAGTGGGACATTCTAGGACCAAATCAGGAAATGGGATGGCTTCTCTAAATAGGGACACTTGGAGGGTCTGCAAGTGCTTACAGGACTAGAGTGAAGGAGACTAGGGACATCACAAGGGTTTGAATAGGGGCATTTACAAAAGCTCAATCCTTTTGGGGGCTGAACAAAAGATGCTTGTGCATCTCTAGAAGGGTATTGGAACTTCAACGTAAGACATCTGGATTCTGCTCCGGACCCAAGGTGTTCTTTGAAGATCCTTCCAACCATATGTGAGTGGAGTATCAATTAAAAAGCTCAAAAAGAACATTTAAACGAACCAGCTTCATAACATGGGGTGGATTCTGTTGGAAAGCACACACAATTTGCTCACACCACGTCACTGGGTCATTTAATGTTCTCCCAACGACATGGGACTAGCTAATGAATAAGCAGCTCCCACACAGTACAAAAAGGCACCTGAGTTCCCATCTTCCTCCTCATTATTTCATAATAATCTCTTCAAATTCATCTCTAGGAGATTGCAGAGGCTGCTTTTATGCCTAATCACAAGGCTTTCAATCAATGCTAAGAGGCTTATCCTGATTCTTAAGGGTTGTTCTATGTACTGTCTGCCACCCCACCCCATTGGTAATATTAAGCCAAGAAGGGCAACATCCAGGCATCCATATTAGAGCTTCCTTTTCATTCTGCACCACAAAACAACTGGATAAGATTGATCACAATTCACAAAGCTTACCCGGTTAGCCAAAGGTCTTCACCAATCATATACTAGCGTGAAAGAGAAAGGAACACTACTCAAAGTATGATAAAAAATAGCATAATAGCATAATCCATTGCAATATCTAACATCTTTTACAACAGCAACAATAAACTGTAATGCACTTTACAAAAACAAAAGAAACAAAAAACCAGAATCCTAGTCTTTACAATTTGGGGGGAGAAAGTATTTTTTATTGAATTTTATCCATATAGCCCCCAAAACAAAACAAAACTTCATGAAGGAAACACTTACAAAAGAATCCAACACATCCCAAGGCTGGCATCGGATGCTGCATTCACAAGGATAAATGATAAAGCTACTTATCCAGATATTTGCAATAAGATACAGACAGGTAAATGTCTGTACCTTCATAAGAAATGAGAGAATGCTAGGTGTGGTGCACATTACTAGCATAAGCCCATCACTGAAACAATGAATACTAAGAATAAAAGGCTCCATGTTACATCAAGTATTCTCCCTTCCCCAGTCAGTTAGATGCTACTTATCCCAAATTTCTTGAGACGTGTGGAAGAGACAAATGTAAATTTTCTTTTTAAATGTATTCAACAAAATCCCACCAAAGAGGTTGTCTTTGTTTTAACAACCAATATGCTCAAAAATGGCCTTTTTAGCATGGCTGCACTATACAATCCAATGCTTCATTTTAGTTCAAGGCTTCAAGAGATATTTAGGGAGGGGGAAGAGAAGATTGCCAACCATCTCAGAAGTAGAGGAAGCGAAAAGGATGTGAAAGCAAAGCATTGCCGTTGATCCAGTCAATAAAAATAAACATACCAGCTAGAAATAAATGTTTCTGAAGCGTTTCCTTGCAACAGAAGATAAATTAGAGGGGCCTCTACTGGAAGCTGCACAGGGCCGAAAGGAACAATGGTTTGAGGCAATCTGACCATAAAGATGAGAACACGTCCCCATAGAAATTAATCAGCTGATGGGTTCACCATCACCAAAGGACCCAAGTTGCCTTTTTCAACTATTGGCTTAGCACTCAGAGGTCTCATCTTTTGGACAAATCTCTTCCTTGGGCCTGGGTTGATATACAACTTGTGTAGAATTTTCAATTGCACTTCTCAGACCTTAGTGACCTCTGAGACTTCCTTAATACAGAACATCATTTTGCTCTGCCGACAAAACCTCAGTTTCCTGGCTGCCTCTCATCTCTTCCATCCCTCTTGCCTCATCCGTTGTTTCATTTGGCACGTAGCAAACAAAGGGAAATTGCATCCCTGCTATGCTGGCACTGTCTAAAACTTTTCTTTTTCACTGAGGTGGTGGTGGTGGTGAGGGAAGCAAGAACAAGCAGTCAGAGCTGCTCCTCCCACAACAACTCTGAGATAGGCTAAGCGAAGAGACTGTGACTGGCCCAAGGTCCCCCATTGAGTTTCATGGCTGAGCAGGGATTTGAACCCTGTCCTCCCAAGTCCTGGTCCAACACTCTATCCACTACATCATTCTGGATCCCTATTCACCAGCCAGTCCCTAAGTACTACTTCTATCTCCATCCCATCCCTGCTTGGCTTGTCTCATTTAGATTGCAAAACCTTTGGGTCTGCACAGAAACCAGCATTTAATTTCACTTTTTAGAAATTAAGTTATGGCATACTTTATATCTGGCCAGATTATGTGGAAAAGCCAGCCACATCTCTTGCTTAAATTCCTTTGAGAGAAAACAGATGGGAAATATTGAGGAAATTATTCAGATTTGTACTGGCTACCATGTAAGTATATATTTTTTTTGCGAGCCTTGAAGCAGTTACCCACCTCCATCAATACCAATTATAGGAGAATGAGAGCAACTGGGAACTCACACAGAGTTTGTTTCCTGTTATTATGGATAATTTTTTGATTATTATTTCTTTCTCCTACTTCCTAAGTCTAATTATATGGGAATGACATGCAAGCTTGCAGTAACACACAAAATCTAGTTAAGTGTGCTATTATGGCATTATTTACCAGCAATTCTGACAAAGGCTCAGATGTTAAAAAATGCTCCCCAGATGAGTTAAGGCAATTAATTCATTTGGCTAATGTGCATGTAGTTGATTTTCAAGTCAAATAATGTCCTTAATACAATGCATCACTAGATTATCGCTTTGAGTATCTTGCATTTGTTTTTCTGTTTTTCACATTTTTTTCATTGTAGGCAATGATTCTCCATTCCTCCCCGATACTGATTTGTGAGTGATAGCTTTTAAGCATCTTCCTAGTTTAAAACATGGTTTGTGTCGTGTTGACTGTGCCTCAATATTTCAATTCTTTTCTGTAGTTTGGCTGCTTTTTTTATTATTTTTTAAAAATGCTTCTGCTTAATTTACATCCATTCCCAGATATATATATATTTTAAAAATCTTGAACTTGAATGAGTAATTTGAACAAAAGTGTAATGGGGTAATTTACGGTAGATCCCCCCAGAACTTTCTCCACAGGAATGACAATTGTCCCATTATATGAAATTAATGCAATAATGGAACTCTGGCTTACCTTACAAATCACATCTTCATTTCAACTCAGGCCTGGCACTAGCACATGGCAGGCTTGGAGAGCGCCAGGGCTCCATGCGGCTGATACTGAGCCTCTGGAGACTACTTTACTTTCCTTATTTTCAAGTTTTCTTGGGCCTGGTGCTGACAAAAGCATCAGGTCTGGGCAGCTGAATTTACTATATGCAATGCATACACCATAGGAACTTCACTGTGGGGCAATTAACACAGAACCAACAGGTCTAACTGCTCTCCTGTCAGTGCAGCAGCAAGGCCACCATGCCGCTGAAGCCTGAACTCTTTCATGGCGGTGGCAGGTGGAAACTGGGCAGAAACGCTGATCCTGGAGCTCCTGGTCCTAGCAGGCAGACTTGCTGGTGCCATGTCAGTTTTCCCACAACACAGCACCCACGGTATGTCTTAGAGGCACTGAAATTAGTGGGGAAATTAGTAGTTGTTGCGCTGGTGAGTAAATGTTGTAGGCCCAGAAATACAGGGTGAGCACTGCTGCCAACTGATAAGCCTGCCATTGTCATGGAACTCCACAAGGATGCTCAGCTTTGGACTTCCAGAAACTTGGAACCACCACTGATTCAATTATTGACCAGAGACTATCAGCCAAATTACACATGATATCAAATATATTACTTAAGTTTTTTTTATTCTTAAAAAACAACAACCTGAGAATTGGGGTTGCAGGAAGGAGGTGGCCTACACAAGACATAGTCCAAATTAAAATTCCCTTCCCTCACCCCAAAAGCTGCTGTTAGCCTCAAGAGGAAAGCTTGTCTTGATGCCAAAGCACTTTAAAAAAAGAAAGAAATCAAGAGCCTTTGCACTCTGCTCCCCATTTCTTCCTGTCCTCTGCCCGCCTCTCAGAAACAACTTGCCTAGATTACATTAGCTTCCATTCACTGGGGTTGGAGGCTAAGACTAAGGCAAAAGGGTTTCATGTGTGTCAGGGGTGGGAACAGTTTTTTTCAGCCCAAGAGCTGCATTCTCTTCTGGGCAAACTTTCAAGGGTCACATACCAGTGGTGGATGGTGCCAGAGGCAAAAATGGGTGAAGCAATGAAGATAAATGTCGCAAGAGAAATTCTTCCACTGCCATAGTAGAAACATTCCCAAACTTAGAGAAAAAGGCAGCTTTGCATTTGAATATTACTTGCACTAGCAGTTGTTTTCTCTTTTTGCACACCTCATCCATCTTACATTTTTTAACAAGGCCATGCTCCTTTTACTACACAAGGGAATGAAATATGAGTTGCTCCCTCATTTTGTGTGAAAGCTAATAGAGAGATGAGCCAAGGTCACAATAAAAAACAGAATGCAGAATTCTATCAATACTTTACAGTTAAATGTTAAACTAAGTAAGCCATAATGCTAGGTACCTCTTTCTCCATCATCACCACCCAATGATATATATATTTTTGTTCTTGCTATGCCAGCTTTCAATAGTACACAAGTAGCTTAGCCTCACCATGGCCATGTTCATTATTCATGTCTCTAGACAATATTCTTCCCATTAGCCAGAGGGCCACATAACTATATCCACCTGGGCTTCTGCTGGGTTGCATCTACAAACAGGCTTTCAAGACTTTGACCTTGAAAAATAGCCAGGACTTGGACAGATGAGGGAGGATGCCTTCTGATGAAGGCACTGGACTCAAGTCCTCATGGCAAGCCTGAACCTGACAGCTGGGAGCCACTGGAATCCAGAGCTCCTGAAATCTCATAAATAGCATCTCCTGAGCTGGACTCACTAGGGGAACCAGGGTCCTCTTGGCCAGCAACTTCTTGCACTCTCCAGCATATCAGATATGGGTCTCCAGTCTTCCCTGGAGATGCTGGGGGTTGAATCTGAAATCATTTGTATGCAAAGCAGTGTTCTACCTCTGAGCTACAACCCTTTCTCCAAAGTATAGATTGTTTGAAGCTGAACAGCTAAGCAAGTTAGGAAGCATGTTAGTTACCCCTGCATTCCTTGACATAAACAAAACCTAATAATAATGCAACTCAGTAGGGTGGGGGTGGGGGGCTTTCCGGTGTTTTGCACTGCCTGCCCATTGGATAGAAGTGTAGGTATGCACTGGGCACAGTGAATTCCTGGCTGTCTAGACACATGTTTCTTTCCTTGAGGCCAAGGTGGCTAACCTGGAAAAGCTGAGAGGTGCAGATAGGTTGGTGGACAAAGCCTTCAGGGACGTTACAGCTGTGTCCCACTCCCAGGTTCATAGCTCCCCCACTGTCATAGAGAATGAGGATCTTGGGGAAAGAAGGCATCACTCTGAGGAAGAGGGAAATGGTCCTTTAGAAGGACCTATTCCTTGGGAGATTATAACACCCCTCCCATGTTGAGTATACTTCTCTGGGGTGTGTTAAAATACTGGTAGTTTGTTATTTGATCATAAGGAACATAGGGAGTTGGGTGTGTGGTGGGTGTACAGACCACAGGGTGATTTGCCTGTCAGGTGCAAAGGCTGCAGATGTTGCCCATCACCTAGACAGCCTGGTAGATGGTGCCAGGGAGGAGTCGGTGGTTGTGGTCCATGCTGGCACCAAAGGCAAGGGAAAATATAGTTGTGAGGTTCTAGAAGTGAAATTTAGTTTGTTGGGTAGGATGCTGAAAGCCAGGAGGCTCCAAGTTAGCCACTGGTTCCATGTACAGAGCCAACTGGTACAGATCCCAAACATTTCCTAGATCTTGTACCAAGTTGTAGCCTACAAAGAAGCACTTCCCCACTGTATAAAAAAGTTTTTGCCATGTTTCATAAGTTGGATCCTCCTAACAGAGGGTCCATGTTGTGCTCGGCCCGTGAAACTCTTCCCCAACTGGCTTGTGGGCAGGGCTTGCCCTGCTCCAAGCCGGCGGTGCCACAGTTATGCCACTGGCCTTTAGCCAACCAGCATCATGGCAAAGGTTGGGGGTTGGCAGCGCGACGTAGGGACCTCCTTTTGCTTTGCGCTGCCAAACACCCGCCCACCCACCTGTTAATTAGGTGGTGTTTGGCCTTGCTTTGGACTTTGGTTGGTCGCCTGTTTTGGAATGGGGGCCGGGTAGGAATTTCCCCCAATGTGGCAGATTGGCTGTGGCCACTTGGTTTTTGCCTACCTCTTAGCAATCGTCACAACTTTGTAAAGTTTGGTGGTTAGGCATTGGTTTAGGGAAATGTGGGGAGGGGAGGTGCAGCCATCAGCTGCCCCTCCAATGAATAGGGTACTCTGTTAAAGGAATCCGGGGGTCTGGATCTCGTCCGTAGCCCAGAGAGGGGCTAGGGCCATGCCAGGACCCCCGGGAACCCCAGGGGTAAGCACCAGTCAATATACACTGATGGAGATCCCCCTGCTGGTTTTTTACCCTTACAGGCTTTCTGCAGGGTGGGGCAGGAGCCAGTTGTAGTTTTGATACCATTGCCTAAGTCAATACCAGTCCCATTTGTGTATTCAATAAAGTTGTGGCCAAAATTTGCCCATTAATATTTAAACTAAATTCTGTCTCCACTGTGTCTTTATTTCCATGAGGGACGGATTTTGGTGCTCAGAGCACAAAACATTGTTTTCTCTCACACCTAGGAAATGCTTTCTTGGTTTAATGAAAGATACCTACTTCATGCTGGGCTTTCCCAAGCCATATTGTCAGTCTGAAATTATAGCTTCATTTAGCTCTCACAAAGAGCAGAGTGCTTCACTGAGGGTATGTATGGTCAAGTCCTTCCCTAGTGAACAGTTGCTCAATCAGGAAGCAGCAAGAAGTGCAATTTTGTGCCCACTAAAGTGGATGGGAATAATAAAAAAACCATGGACCTCAATGGTGCCACAACAGCATCTGAAAACATCTTCAATAAATTCCTCTAGCTTAGGTTTAAATACTTAAACTGAGAAGTGTGGGAAATGCTTGAAGCACTGATGTCTGAGGGAGTGCCTGAGGGTTTGCTTTGTTTATACATGAGTAATTTAATTATTCATATTTCTCATATAAAAGCAGTTGGAATGCAAACTCTGACTCCATCTTTTCTTATAACATGAATAGCATAAGGAAGAGGTCAGTCAGATTTACTCATCTTTCTTTGTAAGACTAGGTGAACATTGATTAAGAAGGATATGCTTTTGAGAAGTGATTCTTTTTTTATACTGAACAACATGTTGTGGGGATGAGGAAGAAACAAAACAATTCTTTCATGAATAGAACTAGGTATAAAGAGAAATGATCAATCAGTTTCTTTTTAATTTACTCAGTGGAAGAGGTGTTGACAAACAGTTGCCCAATTCCAGACAATGGAAGCTTGGCAGACAACACCGTTTGTGAGGTAACTCAGCAATAACCTTTCCAGTTTATGCCCTAGTATCTTCCTGAATATGTTCTTTAGCCCATCAGTAATAATGCTGTACTTCAGCTTTTTAGGGTTTCATCCACATGCTTGCTAATGACACATCATTAGTTTTGGGCCAATTCTAAGGCTAATTCATAAATATTATTATTAAATTGTATCTTGACCATTCAACATAAAACATTTCCAAGCTCGCTTACAACAAGATTGTAAAACAGAGTAAAAGAAACAGCAATCAAAAGAGAAATAAATCAGCAGCATTAAAGCAATTTCCTCAGAGCTTGAATACCTGGTATTTGCGGCTGCAATCCTATTATTCCTAGGACAGCTTGTTTCCCACCTCTCACCTCCACTGTGAAGTGGAACAGGCCACATGTTGGGACCACCATGCAGTGAGTTCCTGCACCCCTGCTGGCAACTTTAATTGCTGTGGGATAAGTTACATAGCTTCATTAGAAGATCAGTAATTTCATACGTGTGTTCTTTAAAAACTCTCAGGTGGTTATCATCTTGACCCAGGGATTAATAAATAAATAAATTCATTTATCAATAAGGCCTAGAATGTCATCTCTTGCCGCCATCATTTGCCTTGGCTCTGTAGTTTTCAGGCACAATTATTTTCTCTGTGTCTTCTGCTGTGAAAACTGTAAGAAAAACACTGGGGCCTAATTTGATTAGTAGGTTCAGGTAGGTAGCTGTGTTGGTCTGACACAGTTGAAATAAAAAATAAAGAAAGAATAGTCCAGTAGCACCTTATAGACTAGGTTTGTTCTGGTATAAGCTTTCGTGTGCATGCACACTTCTTAAGAAAGCTTATACAGAACAATACTTAGTTGGTCTATAAGGTGCTACTGACAATTTTATTATTATTATTATTTTGATTAATAGAATGTCTGCCATCTGGTGGGCAGGGCGTCTGTGTTGTGCTCTGGAATCGGCCCCTCCCTTCGGGAGTTCAGTTAAGTTCAGTTAGAGAGGCCAACTGTCATTCTTGCCTCATCATGTTGTTTTAGTTTCTCTCAGACAGTATGTTACTGTGCTACAGTTTTCTTTATTTTTAAAGCTTTGTTTGACATCTACATGAGCAGCTTACTTTGTTGAAAGAAAATAAACTCTGCTGAGAGTGGTAAGAATATCCTTAAGTGGGTGAGTGAGGGGATGTTCCCCATCTGACAAGAGGACTGATTTTTTTTTTATCACCCCATCCTCCACAACAAAAACAGCCACGAAGAATACATTCAGCTTCTCTTAACCTCCTTTTCCTTCTTTAGCACATCTTCCTTGCTTGCAATCCAGAGGTCCTGCTGCATCCCTAACCAGCTTCTTGCTTCTAAGGCATTAAAATATTTACATCTTCCATTCCCTTAAAGCAAAAGCAGGTATAGGCCCAAGAACTGCAGCTGACAAAACTGGACTGGATGGACCACTGGCTTATTCTCTTTTGGGAGATCTTTCAAAATAACTTCTGCACTCTTAAATCTCTCTATAGCATATGGTGAGTTTTGCGCAGTCAGATGGGCCTAGAACTCTGAAACATTTCCCATTAGCTTCCTGGCAAATCTATGAATTTCTCGCAAAACTCTGTGCCAGAAACCCATCAAAGGTGCAACAGAAATAGTTTGCGAACTTTAGCAAAGGCTTTAGTGAAAATGGTCAAAGTGTATAATGAAACCCCAAATGAGTGAAGTTTCACATGGTTGCAAATCTTTCTCCCAGCTACGATCAAAGGCATATTCAGCAAGGATGAGCCTTTGATAGTGCAAGACAGCACATCCCCTGAAATGTTCAAAGTAGTGCCCTGGGATTTTGCTGAGCAATTCCTGTTGGGAGTGTTGCAGCTAAACTTAGCAATGCTTAGTTTGGGGAGAGGGGAGGATGACAGGAATATGTCATATTTGCAGACCATTCTGCATTTCTCCAGGGGCAGCTTTTTAATTCCAAAGCCTTCACATCAAAGTTCAAAATGCAGTCTGAACCTAAATGCATTATGGAAGGGAATAGCTGCCTGTCATGTACCAATTTCATTCCCCTTCCCCCCTTTCGTAGCTTCAGTCAACAAGCTGTAATAAGAAGTGTAACCAGAATTATTGCTCTGCTCCTTCAAAATGCAACTTTTTTACTTTAGGAAATGAAAAACGTCAGTATATTCAGGGGAAGAAAACATGTTACCACTCAGAAATCGGTTAGTGACCCGCATTCCAGCAATCAGGCTCCAGTGAAGTTGTAACATAAGGGAGTCGAGCTTCTACCATCATCTGATCACAGAGAATGTATGCCTGCTTGTAGCCTAGGCTAGACAGTAGGTTGCTGCATTCAGTCTTGCCTGTCTTTATTTCTGTGACTGAAAGCAGACTTGCATATTGATGTGTTTTCAACTATAACAGAATGTCCTTCTGCCCACTCTGTAATGCCTGACTAGGTAATCGAACATATGGAGACTACATGCAGATCATCTGAGACAGGTGCTATCTGTCACCTTCTCCAGACTAGTTCAATGGTTTCGGCCTATGCGCTATTGGTATATGTTGTTGTTCAGTCGTTTAATCATGTCCGACTCTTTGTGACCCCATGGACCAGAGCACGCCATGCCCTCCTGTCTTCCACTGCCTCCCGCAGTTTGGTCAAACTCATGCTGGTAGCTTCGAGAACACTGTCCAACCATCTCGTCCTCTGTCGTCCCCTTCTCCTTGTGCCCTCCATCTTTCCCAACATCAGGGTCTTTTCCAGGGAGTCTTCTCTTCTCATGAGGTGGCCAAAATATTGGAGCCTCAGCTTCAGGATCTGTCCTTCCAGTGATCACTCAGGGCTGATTTCCTTAAGAATGGATACGTTTGATCTTCTGGCAGTCCATGGGACTCTCAAGAGTCTCCTCCAGCACCATAATTCAAAAGCATCAATTCTTCGGCGATCAGCCTTCTTTATGGTCCAGCTCACACTTTCATTTCAGTTCATTTCTTGGTCCAGATATACAGTACCACAGCCTTGGACCATGAACTCTGGGATTCCAGAGCACTACACTGTCCACAATAGGCCCTATTGAATAGGGCCATCTGAATCCAAGAACTAGAAGTGACTCCATGGTCTGCATCAACTTCATTGCATATATTCCCTGATGGTTTGCCACTCAAAGAAACACAGACTGAAGAGATCGCAGAAAATTGTAAAAAAAACCAAACCCCAAAACTGACCAAAACAGAAATATAGATACAAGATGAATCTTGGGACCCATGCACAGCCCTACCATTTATGTTGTTTAGTCAATGTTCTATTTCCGCTTACATGGACTCTAGACAAATAAATGTATTTATCATGTAAAGGTTTCTCAATACCCTTTACGTTCACAGTTACTTAGTCCCTAATGCATGCCCAGGACTCCAAGTACTTAAAGGCAGCGCCTTTGTCGACTCTGGTGAAAGACATAATACAACAGTTACAATCACTCACAGATACACATGCATATGTCTTCTTGACTGTTGATCAAGCAGAGAAGGCATTATTGTGCTGAATTTGTATCACCAGGTACATTTCCATAGCAACAGACAGTGATATCACTAACAGGATTATGGTCCCACTCAGGCAGGGAATGTGGCATGCAGAAAACCTGTTATGAGAAACAATGTCAAAAGTGTACATGAATTATCAATAGTAAATCCTTCTGACTAACAGAAGGTTCATTAAGAAGCAAGGATTAAGAGGCAAGCACTCAAAGGTGGCCTTGTAAACCCACAAGGTTTCTCTTTGTTAAGAGATTTGGCTTTTGGCTACTCTTCAGACTTGCAGCCTCAGACTCAAGCCTCTCTGGTGATATTACCAGCATCTCTGGGGTGATTGTACATTTCCACATTTCTTTCCACTGTTGTCATGGACAAATCTGCTGACCTCTCAGCAAACTGCCTCATTAAGCCTCTCATTAACACAGGTTATCTCCCATTAGTGGCACAGTGTGCTGTTCCCATGGGATGACTTCACAATGACTGAAAAACAACCAATTTCCTCACCTGTCCTAAATTTCTAAATCCTGGAGCTCAAGTGTGCTTGGTAACTGCACAGGCTTAACTGGAGTCTTTTTTTCTTTTTCTTTTCAAACTGTGGGGGTTTCAGACCTTGGTGGGAAATTGTGCTGTGTTTAGAGGAAGACATTTTAAACAAACTCATGTCCTGTCCTAGTTGGGTCCCAAGTTGCTGGCGAACTTTCAGACAGCAGAGCTACCACAGACAGCAGCAATATCCAAGGCCAGTCTGAATGAAGTCCATTCTCAGGCAAACAGTGGTTCAAGCAAGAAGCAAATTGATGAGCGGTCCAGGTAAGCAGAGATTCAAGGAAGGGCTCAGGCAAGTCAAGGGAAAACCTGAGTTCTGCTTCTAGGCAACAAAGGTCAGGCACAATGCTAGTAGAAAAACATTATTCCAGTAGCTCTTCCAGCCTGGCACTGAGGCTTTTGAGCTGCAGCTGCTGGAGCCACGCCCAGGTTCAAGCTGAATTCCACCAGCTGTTGTCAATGAGAGCTCTCCTCATGAGAAGGACCTTACTTGTGAGGAGACATTGACTCCTGAGGAGTCTTTTATTGACTCCTGTAATTTTTTCTTATGGAGTAGGATTCCACCTGCTGTTTAAGGTGCTGTTGCTCATGTAGGCTCAGGTCCCTTTCAACCTCAGATTTTGCTTCAGAGGCTGAATGCTCCTGCTGTGCTGATGACCTCCCAGAAGCCTTGTCTGAGAATCCTGGTTCATCCTCGTCCTTAGGTCCTCAGCCTTGCCAAGTCGACTGCTCAAAAAACAAACCTATAAACAACAGGCAGTCCAACTTATGTAAGGGAAGGATAAATTGGCAGTTTGGTTGGGATTATAAATACACCAAGCTAAATGTAAATTGGGGAATAGGAAGAGGTCACAGAGCAAAACAAAAGGTACAGACTAATCAGAAGTGGACTGGGGTTTAAAAAAAGCTCAAAGGAAGGTGACCTGATTAAAAGGGCAGCGGAGAAAGGGGTTTAGGCAAGAAGAGACCAATCCGAGAGAAGGTTATCTTCATCCGCTGCTTAAATTCAAGAGGAACAGTATGTGTGGAGAGTGAGGGTGGGAAACAACAGTGCTAGGGAAGCTGGTCAAGGCACGGTGTGATCAAAGGAAGTGGCCACTATTTCTGCAGCAGGGACAGAAGCCTGTATCCCTCCAGATACTATTGGACTCCAAGCTCCAGTAGTCCCAGCCATTGTGCCTAATAGTCAGGGATGACAGTCTAATATCTGGAGAGCTACAGGTTCCCCACCCTTGTCTTAGGCCTTAAGAAAGGAATTCTTCCAGTTGTGTCTTCTTTTGTCACTACTGCATTACAATTATTTCTCAAGAATGCCTTCATCCCTGGTTATGAAAGCAACAACAGACTCTCTTAAAATAAGCTATTCTATTAAAAAATGAAATCGGTAAATGTGTGCAGGAGCAGGCCTTTGAAACGTGCAGTGAATTTTACCACCACCCCAACCTGAGATTGTGTGCCTCTCTGCAGCTGTCTGTGTATGTGATGACCTCCCTCTTTCCCTGCTTTCATCAGGACATACAGTCCTATCTCGTTCCGTTTCCTCTGGTATTTAATATGCTCTTCATCTTTATGCAAATGAATATTTAATTATTTATAAGTCGGCCCATGCTGCTCTATTTTACATGCTAACATATCCATGATTTATTAAACAATGTGGCATTGCATAAAAACCTGCCCTGTCAGTAACATTGATACCCTGAAAGGGGAACAGTAAGCCTTGTCCTAAAAGATGCAAATGTCCTGGGAAAATATTAAGAAACCATTAGAACACAAGGCACCAAATAGACCCCACAGCTTCTATTGTGCCGAGACACATTAATTTTTTTCAACGGAGGGAACCATTGAATGTCAGGGGAGGGGCCTAATTGGCACAGCTCCACTTCCTAATAATGCATTGACAGATTGTGTGAGCACTTCACCTGAAAAGGGCTACTGCAATTATTAGATTTTCATACACACAGTGGCTGCTTCTGCCCCTTTCACTTGACTTGAAGGATGATTAGGCCAAACATCTGAGTCAGAATTTTTTTTTGCAAACTCACATAATATTAGCAGGCATTTCATGGCAGACAGTCTTTTTTGTTCTTATTCTTATTCAAAGCACTGAATCAGAAAACAACGTATCCCAAGCCTCCTTCACGAGTCCTGGGATGTCATGCTCAGTATAACAGATCATTCAAAGTTTAAAACGGTCGGGTTTTGAATTAAATCGGCGTTTCCGGGGGAAATGATCTCCTCTGATCTGTGGGACAGATCTCGGATATGCTACTGAAACGATGAGTGCAGCAAGTAGCTCCTTCGTGACAATAATTGACATAACTAAGGCATTTTGAACCAATGATTTCTTTCCCTCTCCAGAGCAGCTGTAGCAAACAATGCAGACACATTTCAGTTCGCTCATCAATGTTTAATGTTTGTTTAGGCTGCATTTGTAATAATCAAAGGGTAGCAGCAAAGTGAATTGGGTAAAAATCTTCTCAGCTGTATCTCCATTGATTTCAGCAGTTGCTCTGTCATACGCGATTGTTATAAAGGACTACGAGAAGAGCACTTGCACAGCACCTTGAGAAGTCTGGCATCATCGGGGTAAGTGCACGCCACATTTAAGAGCAGAGCAACAGGAACACTGAACAAGCAATGAGAAGGATGAGAAGTGAGGCTCTGTGGCACAGGGTATATAAAACAAGGGAGGCAGGATTTGTGGCTTTTCAGCTGCTGAACTCCCATCATAGAATTGTAGAGTTGGAAGGGACCTCGAGGGACATCTAGTCTAACCCCCTGCAATGCAGGAATAATCTCCAGCAAGCACAGGCACTGATGAGGGATGATGGGAGCTGTAGTCCAACATATGGAAGGCCACAGGTTTGGCATGGGGGAAAATTTGCACCTCCTGAAAGACATGCATTCTTTTGAATGTTGCCCTTCTCTACATTTTGCAATGCTGCTCTCCAGTGAAAACAAAATGGCCACACAAAGGTGTACATTGGGGAAACGTGTGCATAAGAATAAATGTATTCATGGGAGAAAAGCACTAAAATGCATTATATTAAACAAAACTGAATACAAATATATGCATATTATGAGAAATGTGCATTAAAGAGTTGGCTGTTGTTTTTTAGAAAGGGCAACCAAACACTGGAGCAAAGCCACAACCCCAGATTGCTCACGTGCCTCTCATGCAAATGTTACGCCAATGCCCCACTTCCAAATTCTGGAGTAAATAAGGACACTTGGTCTGCTAGTGTGCCATACTTGCATTACATCTTTTGATGGGGATCACACCTACCTCTCCAATTCTATGACTTTCAAACATTTGCAGAAGTGGAACCTCATTTTCAGTTAAATTAAATAGGACTTGGGTGTAATGCATAAAAGACCCATTAGCTTTCATCTGTTTTAAATTCTGTGTAGCTTTTTTGCAGGAAATCAAATGAAAAAGGGATTGATTGCCTATAGCATCTATCTTAAACTGCGTTGAAAATCTCACTGTGAGTGTGTGCTGTGACTGGTGACATCTATGTGATAGATTACAGATCCAGATGTGATATGCTGTATTTTTCAAGGTCTCTTGACAGCCTTCCTTGCACTCTCTCCATTAATCCAGTTCACCGAGCAGTTTCCAACAGGAACTATTTTTTAAAACTGCTGTGTTAAAGAATTGTAATCCTCTTTCCACCAAATAAGAAATTCTTTCCCCCCCTTAAAAAATATTCTGGGCTGCGCATCAGGATGGCCAATAATTTCAAGCATCATTTTGCACCTTTGCTGTTCTAGAAGGGATTTCTGGTTATTGTTCCTTCAGTCAGATTGTCTCCTGATGGGAATTATGCCTCCCTCCTTCCTCTCTCTCCTGCCTCCCATAATTCTCTTTAGCTCTTGGCTATATACTTTCCCTTCCAATGCCTTACTTCCTGTTCACCTGCTCAGCTACAATAAAGCCACCAAATGTGGTGTTCCTAGTGTTGGAAGTACAACAGAGACCATTCAGTGTATGACTTAAAGGGCTATTTTTGCTATTAGTCTGGGTGACAGCATGCTCTGATTGTATGGAGATTCTAGTCAGTTGTGAGTTAGCTGTCAGTGAAAAAGACAGTTGAGATCTAGGAGCTGGGGAGGGGGGTAAAGTGGTTCTGAAGGAGTCCATACCCCACACCCAGTGTAGACCTGAACCCTGTAAAGAAGGAAAAACCTCTGGCTATTTCTTCTAGAGTTATATGCTGTTCTTAATCAGTTTTCCTCAGTAAAGTATTGTCAGTTTCTTTTCTCTCTGCTTTATTCCAATTGCTCTTTTAACATCCTTTGAGCCCTATTGTATTGTGAATAAGATAAATAGCAGATTGCTCAGCTTTGATTTTGACTTGTGTCCAGTTTTACAGAGCCTATGGAGGGCAGGGGGAGATTCAGTTGCAAAGGAAATGCCATTTCCTAAACCACACTGGTCTTGCTGCTTGCGAGAGCGGAAACTGGTGGAGCAGCTCTCCCCCACCCCCATACTATTAGTACGTGATTGTCCTTTTCACATCCTCCCCCCTTTTGGTTTCAATGGAAGGTAAAGGAACTATGCCAGCTCTGGAAGCTGCCATCGTTTTTCTCTCTGGGGGGCTTGTATGGGGAATGAGAGGGCCTTGAATCACACGGATCAAAGACATTTCCCAACCCACTTCTGACACGTCCCTTTTCATTCCCTACCACTGTTGGACAGTGGAGTAGTGATGGTTTCATGGCTATCTGAAGTCTCAGAACCATTTTCCATTTCACTGTTCAATTAAACATTCTACCTAACAGCTCCCTCTCTGCTTGCAGAGAAAGTGATCCAATAACCAACAAACACACTTCCCGGGAGCTTACAACTGCTCCATAATTTTACTTTACACCAGCCCAGTATATTTCAGGTTCAGGCTCCTGTGATCAAGAACTTGGGACGTTCCTATCATTGTGCTTCAAACCATGCATCCTATTTCCTCTCTTCTCTTCACACCTCACCGTATTCCCTGTATACCCTGTTCCTATAGCTCAGTCTTGATCACTGAGATCTTCTGAAGGGGCACTTTGGATGGTCTCATATATCCCTGTGTTCAGGTGGCCTTTACTAGAGCCTTAAGTGTGGTAGATTCTGCCCTGTGCAAGTCCTCCCCTATAGAAGTTGGGCAGCAGTCACCCAGCTTTCTTTTCCACAACTTTTCAAAACTCTACTGCTTAGACAGAACATTTGAATGTGATTTAAAATGGAAGAAACAAAACAAAAAACAACCACTTTTTTACTGATGTTATTGTAACATTATCCTTTTATGTTGTATACCGCCTTGCTACAATTTTAATGAAAGTGCAGCTTCTAAATATTTAAATATAAACAAAAACATACAGTGCTTTTTGAAGCTGAGCTTTCTCTGAGAAGTCAGAATGTTCCTGAACAAACATTATTTTAATCGGTGACCCTTCGTTTCCAAAGCCATGATCATAATCACATTTATTGATTTCTGCACTGTTCCTATTGAACATCTTCATGAGAAAGTGCCACTAAACATTAACATCGCTAAAGGTCATGCAAATATCAGCTTTTGCATTCATTAGAAAATAAGAACGTTAGTCAACTAGGGATGCTTGAGGAATTGGATCTTTATTACCTCCAATATGATCTGGAGGTAAAGACAATCATTGTCTACTAACCATGAGGCTATGTTGTACTTCCACTATCAGAGGCTTTCTACCTTTGAATAGCAGTGCTGGGAATTGCAGATGTGCAGAGTGATGATGATCACATGTCCACCTTGCAGGCATCTGGCTGGCCACCTGTAAGAACAGGACGCCATTGGCCTGATCCAACAGGTACATTTTACATTCTTATGTCTTATGTTTTCAACTGACCTGAGTCATACATCCTGGACTAACACACAGGCTAGATATCCACCTTTTTCACTTCTTTGTATCAAAAAAAATATTGAAATTGTGCATTATTAGTGAAAACATTTCCAAGTTGCTCATTTAAAAACATAAATGCAAAAATGTGTAATGCAGAAACAAGGTAGGCATATCAAGACAGCGATAGCTCTGAGCTCACTAAGGAACAGATTCAGTAGCTAAAGAATTAAATGACATCGAGATTGGAACTTGGAGACCTACTTTTACACCAATATGAACGATCAGGAGATAGACTTGAGGAGTTTTCCATTCTTGAATAAACCCCTTCAGATCCAAGGCTACTGATAGTGGATGAGTATGCTGATAATCCAGTTGCTACCTTCCAAGGAAATGATTTCAGTCCGACACCTAATTTGTTCAAGCCCCAATGTGGCATCTTTTGATGGAACTCAGGAGGCTACAGGCAGACACTCCACATTCCCCGCCCCACAGTGCAAGTGGGAGAAAAAGGCAATAAATGATGGATTCATAAACACACTTGGAAAAGTAGTGAGTGAGGGGGAAAGTCCAAATTCCAATGATGATTCTTCTAGAAAGAGGTATTGTACAGATGTTCTTCATAACTGGTCAGTGAAGAAATCCAGCAGAATAATTCTGAATTGCAAACAGGAATTCAAACCATTGTAGAGGTTTCCCTGATATCCCTCCAAACCACCACCAACTTCAGTTTCTTCGCTGGTAGGTCCCATCTGGAGGGCTACAGACAGAATTCCTGTTCACTAACCCAAGTAGTGCACCAATTATGGCATTCAAACCATAAACTTCCTTTTCCAAAGCATTGATTCTGCTAAGGATTCCCTCTGCTGTTTGTTGTGTCAAGAGAATTGGTCACATAAAAGTTCCCATGGTGAGAGTTTCATTTTGTTGTGGCCAAGTCTATTATGCTACAATTGTTATTGCGCATTGTTGAGGTTTTGTTATATGGAGGAAGCTGCAGTTGCCTGGAAGCCTATGTATCAACTCCTAAGAAGTTCAGATAAACTAACTATTTAGGCTAAGCTTTCATTACAGGAACACATTACATATGTTACATTTCTTGCACAGTCACCATGTAAGGAACTAGGGCAATTCATATATGATAAATTAATTGTATCTTGCTGCAAATGCTTTTCCTCCATTTACCTTGCTCCAGCTGCTCCAGTTACTGATTCACAACAGTCCATTATATATTTCTGGACTAAATTTGTTAATGGAGTTCTGGATGATATATTTGAAGCACTGCGGGTCTGTGCTTGTGTGGTAACCATATCAAGACTGATATAACTGCAGAGTCTCCTTCAGCCGAGATGAACTTCTATTCTTTCCTTATCAGCTAAATGCTGAACACCGAGTCAAAACAGCTGCTCTCCCAGTGCCTGTCCTCCAATTAAAATATATGGCTTTTAAGTCCATGTAAAAGAAATGCGCTCCTTGCCTGTTGTTGCAATTATCAATAATAGCTGAGTCAATTGACTTTAAAACTATTCAAAAAAAATTAAATCAAACTGTGGAGCTAAAGGACAAGTAGTCTTCGTTGTCGCCATCTTCAACTGGAAGTCAGAAACAAATAATGATTTATGTTATGCCCTGCCCCTTTTTAAAATTTGCAAAATGGTGCAGTGATAACATGGTACAAAGATTCTTCAGGTTTTTGTAGGGATTCAAAACCTTGCATATTTTGTTTGCTCAGATATGACAGGGAAAACAGTATTTGTACTAGAAGACAAGAAGTAGAGACTTCCGGTCGGCGCCAGCGTTTAATGGTGGTCCTTGCCTCGAGCTCCGAGGGAGGACTGCTCCGCGAGTTCAGGTCTGACCCGCTACGGCGAGCGGGGGACCCCTAAAATCACAGGCGCTGAAGCCTGTGAACAAGGAGACTCGGCGGGCACCTTTTGCGCCCCCTGGTACTGCAAAAGAGCCTTTTTAAAGGCTCTGGAGCGGCATCGGGTGTGAGCGCGGTGCTGAGAGTCGTAACCCAGCCTGCGGAGTGAAGCCGCGTCGCCATTGAACGGAGAGCGCCAATTCCTTCCTGAAACTACAATTTGATCATAAAACCCGTGAGTAAGATTGACAGACGGGAACGGGACATTTAAATTGAATTTTGGAAATTTGGCTGAAAACGGGAAAGGCATAAAGTAAGGAAGTCTGCCTCCCCGGACTGCATGGTAATTAGAGCAACGAAAGAGCAAGCTGCACTTAAATGAAGGTTAACTTTCTGGCTGTCAAAACCTGACATCTGAATTAAACTTCCCCCCAACAAGCAGGAGAAAGGGGGAAGGAAATTTGGACATTGCAAACCTGCTGGAAATAAATAGAGGAAAAAGATCTTCCACTGTCAAAACCCTGAGACGGGCTGCCGAAGTAAGGCACCGGGAAAGTGAACTGTCAATTTAAACTGGATACAAAGTTGGGGTTTTGACTGAAACAAAGTTATGAGACTTTAATGGAGTTATTTTGTTGAACTTTTGATGATACTGAAACTGTAATAAGAACTTTAACTGTGGACTTTTGGACTCTTTGTTTTTTTTTTTTGACTCTTTGTTCTCTGCCTCATGTTTTTCTGACTTTTCTTAACTGGATACAATTAAATGCTCCCTCTAGAGGATTTAAAGAGAACCTGTCACAGTGAGAGAAATAGAGTGGATTTTTCCACTTGCAAACCTTTCCTGTGAGAACTGACTTTGAGGATATGAGTGGCCAACCAGAAGAGATAACAACTAGAGCAAAAGCAAAACAAATTCAGCAAGCTCAAAAGAAAAGGGGTTCGATGCAAGGCATAACACCAGCTGGACAGGAAAAAGTAGCAACTGCATCTATGGAGTCAATGACACAGGCATTGCTCAAAATAAATCAGTCTTTGGAAGCATTGACAAAGCAGTCAGCGGAGAATACAAAAAAATTGAATGATTTGACAACAAGATTGGACTTGAATACGGCAAGTGTAGCTTCTAATACAGAATCTATAAATAAATTGATCCAAGAAAATTCTGAAACAAGAAAGATTGCTCAAAGTGCAAAAGACACTGCAGATGAGACAAAGAGGGAGCTTGCACCGATTGCAAAAAAGGTGAATGAACATGATGCAACCTTAGCTTTGTGGGAACTTCAGAGAAAGGAGAAGAATTTGAAATTAAGATTGGTTCCAGAGAGTGAGAAAGATAATCTTGCGGAATTCCTCACAGAAAATATTTTGGAATTTTGGCAGGACGAGCTACAGGAGGAAGAACTTGAAATAACAACGGCCTTCCGGTTGGGCAGAAGGCAAGGCAAGAAGCCTAGGGATTGTCTGATTACACTGAGATCTAAAGAAGAAAGGGACAAATTACTGGACTTACATTACCATAAGGCTCTTGAAATTCAGAATTGTCAAGTTCAGATCTTTAAAGACATTCCTAAATATATCTTGGAGGTGAGGGCCTTCTACAAAGACTTGGTTTACCTGTTGAAGAATAATAATATACTTTTCAGGTGGGAGTTCCCACAAGGATTATCTTTCAACTACACAGGAAAGAAGATCAAAATAAAAACAGTTCAAGATAAAGAACTGTTTTTGGAAAGATACCAGGAGGGTCTGCAGAAAGGTGTAATAGAAACAACAGGAGACAAAGAATCGACAGATATTGCAAATCTTTCATTTGGACTCTTACCACCATCGGAGGAGGAACAAAAACTTGGAGCAGTTGGAGGAATAGGCACATAGCAGTACAATGTCTCTGCAACTTCTTAGCTGGAATTGTAATGGTTTGAACCTTCCCAGAAAAAGACGCCAAGTTTTTCATATTTTGAAGAGAGAGCAATTGGATTTGATATGTCTACAGGAAACGCATGTGACCAGGATACACAGGAAATTACTTGTAAACAAGAGACTTGGACAAGAATTTATCTCGTCAGACAAGGTCAAAAAAAGAGGCGTCGTGATTTATGCAAAAGAAAAATTGGCCCCTAAAATGATATTTAAAGATGAACAAGGAAGATATCTGGCAATAGAAATACAAGTTCAAGGAGAAAAAATTATGATATTGGGAATATATGCACCAAATGAAGGGAAGGCGGAATTTTTCAAGAAGTTGCATGAGACTTTAATGGACTATTTGGACTTTAAAATTATAATGATGGGAGACATGAATGGCGTTGTCTCCACTAATATGGACAAGGCACAGAGACAAATAATTTCTAAGGATGGAAGACTACCAAAGACTTTTTTCGAAATGACTGAAACACTGGACTTGATTGATATTTGGAGAGTAAGGCAGTGTTTCCCAACCGGTGTTCCCTGGTGTGCCGTGGGAGGGAGGCGGGCGAGTCGGGCGGCGAGAGGCGGGGCGGCGGCGGCGAGGATCCGCGTCGAGCCGGGGGCGGCTCCGCGGTGGTGGTGCTGAGGTTTCTCTCTCCATTCTCCCCTCACACACACACACACAGGAAATAACACAGGATCAGCTGACAGGACCCGGCCAATGGGGCGGCGGCGGCGGGGCAGCGCGCGCAAAAGGGAGGAGCGCGAGACAGCGGACGAGGAGGAGGCCGGCATGTCCGGGCAGCAGCAGCAACAACAGCAGCAGCAACTCCCGGCGACGGCTCCTCAAGCCCGGGGCAACCCTACTCCCTCACCGGCCTCGGCCGCCCTCCTGCTCCACCCGCCGCCGCCTCCCCCCGCCGCCTCCCCCGCTGCCGCCGGCCACCTCGGCCCCGCCCCCTCCTCCGCCCGCTATCGCCGCCACCACCACAACAGCCGCCGCCGCCTCAGCTGGGCCCATGCCTGCCGGGAGCGGCGGCGGCGGCAGCAGCAGCAGTGCCCCGGCGCCCTTCCCTCCCAGCGTGACGCTGCGCGCTGACGTCACGGGGCTGTAATGGTGGTGTGCCTCAAGATTTTTTTCATCAAACAAGTGTGCCTTTGCCCAAAAAAGGTTGGGAAACACTGGAGTAAGGAACCCTCTGGAGAGAGAGGGAACCTTTTTCTCTGAAGCAAAAATGACATGGACAAGGATCGACCAAATTTGGGTAACTAGTAGCATGGCGCCAAAGATAAAAAAAGTAGAAATCTGCCC
The DNA here is from genome assembly GCF_964188315.1 of Podarcis muralis. Lineage (NCBI taxonomy): Eukaryota > Metazoa > Chordata > Lepidosauria > Squamata > Lacertidae > Podarcis > Podarcis muralis. The sequence continues at coordinate 73,152,420 of NC_135659.1, read as the reverse complement.
AAAGACTTGCTCCGACCATAATGCTGTGAAGATGGAGATGAAACTAACAACAACTGGAACCTTCAGATGGAGGATGAATGACGCCCTATTCAGAGATGAAGAGATCTATAAGAAGGCCCAAAAAACTCTGAAAGACTACTTTGAGATAAATTTGAGAACAGATGTGGAGAAAAGAATAATATGGGACGCAAGCAAGGCCGTGATGCGAGGTTTCCTAATACAACAAAATTCCATAAAGAGGAAAAAGCAGAATGAGAGGAAAGAAAAACTTTTGGAAAAGATAAAAGAAGGTGAAAAGAAATTGAGGTCTAAACCAAAGTCTCATGAGATTTTGAGAGAAATAAAGTATTACCAGACGCAATATATGGAATTGATGAATCAAGAGATAGAATGGAAAATAAAGCAAATGAGACAAAGAACATTTGAATCGGCAGACAAATGTGGGAAACTTCTGTCATGGCAATTGAAAAAGAGACAAAAATTGAACACTGTGACAAGTTTGGAAATGGATGGAAAAATTATCCACAAACCAAATGAGATAAGCAATTGCTTTCAAAGTTTCTTTAGGAAACTATATGCACAAGGGCCAGCTGATGAGAAGGAAATAGAAGAATTTATTAAGAAGTATGGACTACCAAAGATCTCAGATCAAAGTAAAATGATTCTGAATGAGAAAATAACAGGACAAGAAATAGAGGGTGCCATTCAGAATATGCAGTTGGGAAAATCTCCAGGACCAGATGGCTTGACGGCTAGATACTACAAGGCATTGAAGGAATGGATAATACAACCATTGAAGGAGGTCTGTAATGAAATTTTGGAAGGGAAAAAGGCACCTGAATCGTGGAAAGAAGCTTTTATTTCACTTATACCGAAAACAGAGACTGAAAAGAACCAGGTTAAAAACTACCGCCCTATATCATTACTTAATGTGGATTATAAAATCTTTGCAGACATTTTAGCAAAAAGACTGAAGAGAGTGCTGATAGGGGAGATTCACAAGGACCAAACAGGCTTTCTTCCAGGGAGACATATGTCGGACAATGTGAGGAACATTATAGACATTTTGGAACTGTTGGAAGTGAACATTAATAGAAAGGCGGTTTTGATTTTTGTGGATGCGGAGAAAGCCTTTGATAATATTTGTTGGACCTTTATGAAGAAGAATCTCCAAGGGATGGGGGTAGGCCAAGGTTTTGAAAACGGTATAGGTGCCATATATTCTAAGCAAAAAGCAAAGTTGATTGTGAACAATGTGGTTACGGAAGAAATACCTATAGAAAAAGGCACACGACAGGGATGCCCAATATCCCCTTTACTTTTTATAACAGTCCTGGAGGTTTTGTTAAACATGATTAGAGGGGACCAATTGGTTAAAGGAGTTCAGGTCGGAGCCAGAAATTACAAACTAAGGGCATTCGCAGATGACCTAGTATTGACTTTGCAACAGCCAGATACTAGTACCAAAAGAGTATTAGAACTAATTGAGATATTTGGTCAAGTAGCAGGATTTAAACTGAACAAGCAAAAAACTAAGGTGTTGGAGAAAAATCTAACAATGGCAGAAAAAGAGAAGTTTCAGAGTGAAACAGGTTTAGTAATAACAAAAAAGGTGAAGTACCTGGGTGTGAACTTGACTTCTAAAAATGTGAATTTATTTAAAGACAATTATGACAAATGTTGGACAGAGGTGAAGAAAGATCTAGAAATATGGTCAAGGTTGAGACTTTCCTTGTTAGGCCGAATTGCTGTCATCAAGATGAATGTATTGCCTAGAATGTTGTTTTTATTCCAGACACTCCAGATCCTGGACAAAATGGACTGTTTCAAGAGGTGGCAAAAAGACATATCAAAATTTGTCTGGCAGGGCAAAAAGCCCAGAATAAACTTTAAGATCTTAACTGATGCAAAAGATAGAGGGGGGTTTGCCCTGCCGGACCTGAGACTTTACTATGAATCGGCAGCGTTCTGCTGGCTGAAACAATGGCTGCTTCTTGAGAACACAGACATTTTGGATCTGGAAGGGTATGACAATAGATTTGGTTGGCATGCATATATATGGTATGACAAGGTAAAAATACATAAAGGTTTTAAAAACCATATTGTCAGGAAAGCACTATACAATGTTTGGATAAGATACAAAGATCTACTGGAAAGTAAAACTCCCAGGTGGCTATCACCAATGGAAGCTAAAGAGACAAAAAAACTTAATATGGAGTCCAAATGGCCAAAATATTGTGAAATCTTAGAGCAAGATGGTGAAAGGGTTAAATTACAGAGTTATGACAAATTAAAGTCTAAAGTACGAGATTGGTTGCACTACCTTCAGATAAACGAGGTATTCAAACAGGACAGGAAAATAGGTTTTCAGATGGAGAGGTCGAAATTAGAAACAGAATTGTTAGAACCCAATACTAAGAATTTGTCAAGAATGTATAATTTGCTGCTGAAATGGAATACACAAGACGAAACAGTAAAATCAGCTATGATCAAATGGGCACAAGACATAGGTCATGACATTATGTTTGATGACTGGGAAAGGTTATGGAATACTGGTGTTAGGTTTACGGCTTGTAATGCTTTGAGAGAAAACATAATGAAAATGATCTATAGGTGGTATATGACCCCAGTCAAACTTGCAAAAATTTACCATTTGCCCAATAATAAATGTTGGAAATGTAATGAGACTGAAGGTACTTTCTATCACCTTTGGTGGACCTGCCCGAAGATTAAAGCCTACTGGGAAATGATCTATAATGAAATTAAAAAGGTCCTTAAATGGACATTTTCTAAAAAGCCAGAGGCTTTTCTCCTGGGCATGGTGGGCCAATTGGTGCCAAGGAAGGACAGAACTTTTTTCATGTATGCTAGCACAGCAGCAAGAATTCTTCTGGCAAAGTATTGGAAGACGCAGCAGCTACCCACTCTGGAAGAATGGCAAGCGAAGGTGATTGATTACATGGGAATGGCAGAGATGACCGGCAGAATCCGTGATCAGGGGAGTGAGACTGTGGAAGAAGATTGGAAGAAATTTAAAATATACCTTAAAAATTGTTGTAACATTGAGGAGTGCTGAGATGTTATGGTGTTAAGAAACAGAGAATTGCAGCTGTAAATCATAAATTTAAGGGAATTATAATGAAGATGAGTTAATTAATTAAATGGAGGGTTGCTGTCAAAAGGGAAAAATAAGGATGCAGAAAAAGGGAGGTATGGGGAAGTCCGGGAAATAAGGTGAAGGAAAATAAGTTTATGAAATTATACATGTTTATTTGTTTGTATGTTTTGTTTTGTTTTATTGTTTGTTTTTATTACATGTCTGGAAAATTAATAAAAATTATTTAAAAAAAAAAAAAAGACAAGAAGTAGAGAAGTAGAGACATCACCTTGCCAACAAAGGTCCATATAGTTAAAGCCATGGTTTTCCCAGTAGTGATGTATGGAAGTGAGAGCTGGACCATAAAGAAGGCTGATTGCCGAAGAATTGATGCTTTTGAATTATGGTGCTGGAGAAGACTCTTGAGAGTCCCATGGACTGCAAGAAGATCAAACGCATCCATTCTTAAGGAAATCAGCCCTGAGTGCTCACTGGAAGGACAGATCGTGAAGCTGAGGCTCCAGTACTTTGGCCACCTCATGAGAAGAGAAGACTCCCTGGAGAAGACACTGATGCTGGGAAAGATGGAGGGCACAAGGAAAAGGGGGCGACAGAGGACGAGATGGTTGGATAGTGTTTTCGAGGTTACCAGCATGAGTTTGACCAAACTATGGGAAGTAGTGGAGGACAGAGGTGCCTGGCGTGCTCTGGTCCATGGGGTCACGAAGAGTCGGACACGACTAAACGACTAAACAACAACAACAACACTAGAAGACAAGTTTTAAACAACGTCTGACCCAGACACCTAAAGGAACTTCTTTTACTGTACAGTCACACCTCGGGTTGAATGTGCTTCAGGTTGAGCGTTTTCAAGTTACGCTCCAAGGCAACCTGGAAGTAATGGAGCACGTTACTTCTGGGTTTCGCTCGTGCATGCGTAGACGCTCAAAATGACATCACATGCATGTGCGGAACGGATCCTGTTTGCATCCCGAGGTACCACTGTATTAAGATGCCCATGTATTAATATTAGTAGGGTGGCTTCATGGTCTCACCTATGGGTGGGGCACATGGAATGGTGGTAAAGGATAGAATAGGGCCTTTTCCATGGTGACACCCCAACTATGAACTCTTTGTCCCCTGAGATTTGGTTGGTGCTGTTGTCAGCTATCTTCTGACACTTTTTAAAAAAAATCTATTTCCCCCAATATTTTACCGGAAATTCACCATACCATCTTCAATTCTCTGAAAAACCCTTTTCTGTTTCACAATCCCAACTGTGTGTTTGTGTGTGTGTTCCCCCCCCCCCTTTCTTTTCCAGATTCTCTGGGGAAAGTACTGCCACAACTGTTGATACTAAAGTGCTGTGAAAGTTTTTGAATGATGTTGACAAGAAAATAAAGCAAATCTTGCAGGGAGGAGCACACAGTGTTGGCTCAAACAGCCCATACTGAACTGCAAGGAGAGTGACTTGACCTTACTCTATTTTTATAGCTGTAAGGAATTATTGCCTTCCCCTTAATGTCTGCCTGTGGTACAAGGAGAGACTTGTAGAGTACTGACCTTGTAGCTCAGCTAACCTTATCACTGAGTAATTATTACAAATGAGCTTTCATGGGCAGTGCAATTAGTTGAGACGCAGGAGTGCTGATCCCACAAAGAAAACAAAATGGCATTTCTGTGCAATTCTCAATAATTTCCCCTCCTTCATTTCCTCTTTTCTTTTGTTCTCCTTTTGTTCAATGTTATGAAGAGTGCCATTGTTTTCCACATCTGACAAAAGAGAGAGAGAAAATGCTACAAGCAACAACATATTGAGGCACAGTGGAGTCTGGTCCATTAGGATGAGCGGAGCCTTGCTCCACCCATGTTATTCTGTCCTCATCCAGCTACCACCTGCCTGCCTTTAGCCCTTGCTGTCAGCGTCTTTCTCCTTATTCTAAGGCCACGTTCACACCATACATTTAAAGCACTGTGATGCCAATTTAAACAGGCATGGCCTCCCCCAATGAATTCTTTGTAGTTTGCAAAGCAACCATTCCCAGAGTTCTCAGGGCAGAGGGTTTGACTGTTAAACCACTCTGGGAACTGTAGCACCATGAGGGGAATAGGGATCTCCTAGCAATTCTCAAGAAGGCTGATTGCCGAAGAATTGATGCTTTTGGATTATGGTGCTGGAGGAGACTCTTGAGAGTCCCATGGACTGCAAGAAGATCAAACCTATCCATTCTGAAGGAAATCAGCCCTGAGTGCTCACTGGAAGGGCAGATCGTGAAGCTGAGGCCCCAATACTTTGACCACCTCATGAGATGAGAAGACTCCCTGGAAAAGACCCTGATGTTGGGAAAGATGGAGGGCACAAGGAGAAGGGGACGACAGAGGACGAGATGGTTGGACAGTGTTCTCGAAGCTACCAACATGAGTTTGACCAAACTGCAGGAGGCAGTGGAAGACAGGAGTGCCTGGCGTGCTCTGGTCCACGGGGTCACAAAGAGTCGGACACGACTAAACGACAACAACAAAAGCAATTCTCAGCACTCTTAACAAACTATGCTTCCCAGGATTCAGGTGGGGGGACCTTGACTGATTAAATTGGTATCATAGTGCTTTACATGTATTGTTACACACCATCCCAATTTCCAAGTGATGTGAGGGGTTGCAGGTTCACCTGCCAGAGTCTGTGTTTCCTTTTGGAACAGCGAAGCACCACAGAGACTTTGGTGTCTTTATGATATAGAGTTCTATTTACACATATATACAACCTGCACTTAGGAGGAGGAATTGTAGAGCATTCACATCCTACGCAGGTCTGGCTTTCTCCTTAAGGGCAGCATTAGATTCAAAGGCTAGCAAAAAGCCATCCTCTGTGTCTCTTAGTCCCAGCCTACCATTCCAAGCTTCCATGGAGTTCTGCCCTTCCTTCCGCTTCTCACTGCTAAACAACTCCAGGGACCTCCCCGCAGCCTACATCATTCAGTGTTGAAACCCTTAACCTGGCCTTTGCCTCTGCCCACTAGCACCCAGGAAAGAAGGAGCCTCACCCCCATTGACTGGCTTGCGTACTGATGGTTTCCTTGATGGGCCATGCTAATGGATGAACTGGCTTGGCTCATAGGTAAAGGTAAAGGGACCCCTGACCATTAGGTCCAGTTGTGGCCGACTCTGTGGTTGCGGCGCTCACCTCGCTTTATTGGCCGAGGGAGCTGGCGTACAGCTTCCGGTGAAGGGAGTGGGCAGGGAGTGTAATGGCAGTTGGAAGGCAACACCCGGAGAGCAGGAGGAGAAATACATCTGGAGCAAACAAGATATGCAGGGTTGGCTGATAAGCGAAAGGAGTGCACTGCCAAAATGCTTTAGCAACACCCAATGAGGCAAGAAGGCAGATTGGGGAATATGATATGATGAGTTACTGGTGGTGGGGTGGTCGGGAGGTGCTGCAAGGGTATAAAAACTGCTTGCTTACGTGTATTAGGGGCTGCCAGCCTTTGGAAGTAATTCCGCTGGTTGCCTCTGTGCAGATCACAATAAACTTTTTTCTCCGAAGGAACTGAATCCCTGGTGCTTCTTTGTCACCTCTACGTCCTGGGTAAGAGGGCAAATGGATCCCAAGTAATTAAGGCTTCACCGGGTCATGTGGCCAGCATGACTAAGCTGCTTCTGGTGAACCAGTGCAGCGCACGGAAACACCGTTTACCTTCCTACCGGAGCAGTACCTATTTATCTACTTGCACTTGACGTGCTTTCGAACTGCTAGGTTGGCTCATAAGCATAACTAAATCCAGGGGGTTTCCATGTTTGGCAAAGTTGATTCTAACTTTTACTACATCCTGGAATTTAGGTGAATTGGGCCCCCACACAAACCCAATTTCCTAACAGTATGGTGTGGATGTGGCCTTTGTGTTGCCCTTGTAGAACTCAGCTGGTGGGTGGGGACAAAACTAGAATTAGTTGTCTCTGCTTGTCACTGAATCTAGGTCCACTCCTCATTGGTTGTACCTGCTTTTGGCCTTCCTACCTTCTGCACTGCCAGTCCTGACAGTCACTTGCCATCACTGGTCAGTCATAAATGGGGATTTGGGGAGGGTGTGAGGGAATAGGCGTTTTGCAGCAATCTCGCATCAGGAACACAGTGCACTCCCTTGCCTCTTCCAATGTCCTTCCAGGAGCGGAATACCCAGTATGAATTCGGAAGCAGATTTGGAAAATGACCAAAACCCAAGTGGAATTAGTTGGAGCCTTTCATGGAAGGCCAAAACAAAATCTATTTGCTTAGCAGATGAGCTGTTGGGGGGGGGGGGAGTACTTATGTTTTTATTGTAATGAAAAGCATCCAACAAATCTGAGCTAAGCAAGGAAATATTTACAGGAACAGGAATTATATCTGCATGGTTTAACAATAGATATCTGTGATTAGAATAATTTACATAATGTTTGAAATTCTGAAATTGTCATAATTTATGAAAACCTGAGAATGGGTGGAGAGTCTCCATGCCAGGAAACTCTGGCAGCCATGTACAAAGCTCTCTCTATGGCATCTGGAAGAACTGTGTATTAAGTGGCACTATGCATCACCACGTGCGAGAGAGAATTTTGTTGTTGCTTTTGTTATTTCAGCCGCCTAAGTTTCATCTTTATGATCCTCAAATCTGCTGTTTCCATTATCTGACTACAATAAACAAAACTACAGAGTAGATTTTTAAATGTTGGCAGTCATTTGGATCATATTCCTAAATGTATACTAAAAGCAAAAACATGAAGATGCATCACACCACCATGCTTTAACACTGCAGAGCGGGCTGTAAGTCATTGCTATTCTGCTCTATTTATAACTTCCGAAGTAGGCATGTTTTGCTCATTCTGCTACCAAAGGAGATAAAGTCAGGGAATCAGTCTGCCCAGCAACTTTGGCATCTTTATTTTAATTAACTTGAAGATCAGCTGAGGTTTTACAATGCACTTTGACCGTGCAAGCTCAGCTCTTGCAAGGCTTTCCCTAATTTCCATTGGCATTGTTTAGGGAATCTCAATAAAACTGGAAAAGAAGAGGGGGAAAGAGGGGAAAGGATGAGTTTTCAAAGGGGTAGGGAGGTTAGATCACCAGTGAGAAAGGTATGGTGGCTTCACAAAAAACCTGCCTCATGCAGACTGCTCAAAATAGCTTCTGCACAACAACTGCTACAAGCAGTGAATCATTTGAGGCTTGCCACACAGGTCGGTTCGCAATGAATAGTTTGAAAATGTCTTTGCAGTGTACAATATAAAAGCGACATGCATTAAACCAAAAATAGAACCAAAAACCAATAAAACAACAATGTAAAAACATATAAAAACAAATTTAAAAAATGATTCCGTGGATTCATACACATAAAATGTGGTGTGAAAAATCTGGGCAAAGAGAGAAGCCTTTACAGGGTGTCTGAAGCAACTTATGGTTGTTGCTTCACATACGGCAGAAGGGCATTCCACAGTACAGGGGCAACAGTGGAAAATGTCTGTTTCTGGCTGGATCTATACAGAAAAGAAAACGCTATGGGAAAAAATCTATAGAAAAAAAAGCTCCCAAGGCAATCTGCCATTGATTTTGGATTCTGCTCTATAGCTCCGTCTGCTGTCACATGTTTATAACACATTTTAAACACTATAAATTGACCTATGTAGCTGAGTCCTCTGGGTCACCGCCCTATGCAGTGTGCCATGAGTAGAATTTCACCAGATGGGCAGTTTAGGTGAAGACTGAAGAAACTGCATATGTGAAGAGGTTCTTCAACCATCCCTTGAAGTAAGAGAGTTGCTTTAGATAATTGAGTTGGTAAAGTAGGTAATTCACTTTTGTAGGAACTTAAAAAAAAAAAAAAAAGGCAATCACACCAGTCTTTGAACCTAACTTCCTTTTCTGTGGGATCTGGCTGTTTAGCATTACTCCTGCCTAAGATGCCTTAACAACACCGCTGGCTTCATTTGATTTCCTGAGCTCCATAACCAAGAAGGTTGGCAAGGTAGTGGGGAGGGAAATATTAATTATTTGGAGATTTCCACTGTAACAGCAGGGTAGCCTCTGTATAAGCAATCAGCTATAATGGTAAACCAAGGGAAAGCCAACGTAGCTGGAAGATGGCAGAGAAATCTAGCAAAGCAACTCATTCGACACCAATTAAAATGCACAAGAAGCCATCATCCCTGTAATAATCTTTCTGGGGTTAAACCCAATCTGCCAAGGCATATTCATAATTCATTGACCATTGTTTTCTCGCTGCTGTTTAGAAGCCCACAGCAGCTGGAAGGCGAAACCATGAACATTGTGGTGACATGGTGAATTTGTGTGTGTTATCAAAGGGGGAGTGATTAGAGATAAACTGAGAGCCTTACATTCCGACATATAATCTAGTGAACCACAACTTGTTGTTGCCTTTAACACTTCTACTTAGTTTTAGGAAGGTTTTGTTGCTTCTCCTCTTCTTTTTATTTTGTTAAAGAGAAAAATTCAGGTTCCACGTAGGTTCAAAAGGAAACAATACAGACCAACCATACCCCATTTGTGAGACTGATTTTTAAATCTGCATGAAGTTCCTTCCTCTGGGAATCAAGGTGCCACCTGCCACCTCCCAAAACATTGGGTTTCCATTTCAATAAATATATTAGTTTGATATTCATATTTACACAACAACAAAACACAGACCTCGTTTACAAGCAAGCAAGCAAGCAGCAGAAATAGAAATTCAAATATCCAAAACACCTCACTCCTTCTCAAAAGCCTGGTATGTCTTCGCTGTAATCAAAATGGCATCAATATCATGGTTGGAAGCACTTCAGAAGGTTCATTTGGAAGGCAAAGGGGCCACTCAAGAGAGAGCCCAGTCATGGACTCTCACCCAAGAAATCTCATTATGCATGAGGACCACCAGCAGAGCTTCTCCTGCTGTTGTTAAAAGAGGCAACTTGGTATGGGAGGAGGCCTAGGTCATTTAGGACCTTACACTGTAATATTGACATGTTACATTGGGCTCAGCTCCAGCTGTATTTTTCTTTTTGCGAGAAATGTTTTAAATAACTTGTGCTTCTCTTTCACAAAAATGATTAAGCAAACTTAGAATTCATTTTTCTCTCACATAGTTGGTGTGCTCAACAAGAGAGCTCTTTCCTTATCTACTTCCCAAGTATCAGGCTGGTTATACTGTAATTATATTGTATTAATTACTGTAATTTTTATAAGCATTAACCATTCCAAAGAAAAGCAGGGTTAAGGCACAGTACTGGTGGTGAATTAATATTCAAGGGAGACTAACCTGGCTGGCACTCTATATCTTAGCATTTCTAAGCATTCCCCATTTATAGCATAAGGTGATGTTTGTTTGTTTATTTAGTCACTGGAGTAGTTACAATCTGCATTTTTACAAAGTAAAGCAAGGTGGCATATAACATACAAGATAATAATAAAAATCAGTAAAAATATCAGTAAATAGTGGTCATTTAAAAAATAATATATATTGCAAAGTGTTGTTTAAAAAATACAATTTCCAGAAGACGACAATTCCTGCTGAACCTCTGCTAGTAGGGAGTTTTGTTTATTTGTTTTATTTATTACATTTTTATACCACCTTTATATTCCAAGGATCTCGAGGTGGTGTACATGGTTCTCTTCCTCCCCACTTCCTCCTCACAAACAATCCTGTGAGGTAGGTTAGGCTAAGAGATGGTCACCCAGTGAGCTTCATGGCTGAGGGGGGATTCGAACCCTAGTCTCCCAGGTCATAGTCCAGACCCTCCAAGTGTCCCTATTTTTCAGAGATGTCTCTGATTTACAGAAGCTGTCTCGGTTTTCTGATTTATTTATTTTTTGCCAATAATTTTTTATTATTTTTTCATTAACCATACATTCATTATACAAATAAATCACATATTTATCTTTAGCTCTGCCGAGCTTCGGACTTCCCTCCACCCCTTCGGTTGTGGTGACCTCACCGCAACACATGCTCTCTAGGAGGAGAACTTGATTTCTCAAAAGGGACCTGGTTCTATAATACCATACCCTCCAACATTTCTCCAATGAAAACAGGTACATTCTATGGAAAAGTGGGACATTCCAGAATCAAATCAGAAACCGGGACAGCTTCTCTAAATCAGGGATGCCCCTGAAAAAATAGAGACACTCGGAGGGTGTGTAATACTTTCCAAGAAACTCCCACTGATCAGATAAGTGAAGATCCTGAACTGAAGATGACTTGATGTTTTATTTAGGCAAAGAGTTTGGGCAGCTATGCCTTTGCCTACAAGAAAATCACCAAAACAGGCCTATTTTGAAGCAGTTCATCTATGGATGATAAAATGTTAGGGGGGGATTCCTCCCCAGTCAAATGCTATGAGCAGCTCACCAACTTCCGCGGTTCATCATAACAAGAGCTGCTGCAGCAGCCTGAAAGTAAAAGGTGCCTGTTCTCTGGCTGACATATTTTGCTTCAGCTGTCAGCACTGCAGGTTATTTCTGTGCTAAAACTGATATGTCATGTGCGTAATGTTGTCAGGCTGACTTAAGGTTTGCCCTGCTAGCCTAATAGGTCCCTAGTAATTATATTAAGTTGGAAGGAAGGAAGGAAAGAAAGAAAACTCACAGAATACCACCAAGGAAAGTACAGTGGTACTTAATTTGTTCTGGAGGTCCGTTCTTAACCCGAAACCGTTCTTAACATGAGGCACGCTTTCGCTAATGGGGCCTCCCGCTGCTGTTGCTATGTGACTTCCACTCGCATCCCGGGGCAAAGTTCACAACCAGGAGGATCTACTTCCTGGTTAGCGGAGCTCGTTACCCGAAGTGTTTGGTCAAGAAGGCAGACCTGGAATTACCTGGAAGTGTATGGAATAAAGTTTCATATCCTAATACAGTGGTACCTCAGGTTACATACACTTCAGGTTACAGATGCTTCAGGTTACAGACTCCGCTAACCCAGAAATATTACCTCGGGTTAAGAACTTTGCTTCAGGATGAGAACAGAAATTGTGCAGCGGCGGCGCAGCGGCAGCAGGAGGCGGCCCCATTAGCTAAAGTGGTGCTTCAGGTTAAGAACAGACCTCCAGAACGAATTAAGTACTTAACCCGAGGTACCACTGTATATTGTTTGATTGCCAGTGGAGAGATGCTCAGTAAAGGCCTTTGAAGACACAGTTGGGCTGTAACCATGTTGGTGAGTAAATGCTGCCTCCAGCTTTGCTTTTGTAACCCCAGTTAGCTTTGCTTCCCTCTCTGCTTCACTCTGGCCCTAGCTTTTTCTAGTCATCCATTCCTTGACCCCCCTTACTTGACAGTCTAGGGATGGAGCAGAAATTCGATTCACTTTGCATTAAAAGGTGAACATCCCTAATTAGCACTTTCACGAACCAGGCCATTCTGTGACTCTCAAAGAAATCAAATTACAATCTGGAATGAGCAAATCAAAGAGGGTGGACAGCTCCAACTTTTTGGAGAAATAAAATAAAATCATGCACTGCCTGACACTAATTTTCTGCCAGATTCTTTAACAACTGTATTGGAAAGGTGGGGAGAGATTATTGAAAAACAAGACAGGCCTTCTCTCTCCCAAGCTTCAATGACAACTTGAGTTAAGCTCTCTCTGTAATAGATTCAAGCAGAGAGGTTCAAGCTGTATGAGTAAGAAAGAAATGAAAGAGCTTTGTTAAATATAATTTTAAAATGATTACATGAAAATGGCTAATTCTGTAAATTGCTGCTAAATTGAAGGAATATGCAAAGGAACATTGTCTGTACTGTTTACATCTGCAGCTGAGCATATTAGAGTAGTCACTGTATAATTTCACAGCAGAGCTTATAATCAAATTTTCCCATATCAGTCATATCCACATATATTGTATGATCATGCTCATACTGCTGTGTTGAAACAGATGTTTACGATAATGCTATTATTCTTGAATACATAGCTTCACCATTGATTGCACTTAGAAAGCTTGTCAAACTTCTAACAGAATGCTTCTGTTGTGCTTATTTTTCTGGGCTTAACACATTTCCCAACGGGATGTGAGAAAATGCTTACGAATAATGTGTAATTTGTAGTGTGTGTCTATAGAAAAGGTCTGCAGCTTGATTACACCCCCCACCCAAATGTGAATAATGTGATAAGGGGAAAAACCCAACATAAAATGTTACCCAACAGCAGACATGTTGAAGCACATTGCGTGGGCATTTTATATTGTTTTTAACATGTGCTGTGACATTTTGCTTGGTACCATTGATCACCACACCCCTTATCAGGCATGGCCAAACTTGGCCCTCCAGCTCTTTTGGGACTACAACTCCCATCATCCCTAGCTAACAGGACCAGTGGTCAGGGATGATGGGAATTGTAGTTCCAAAACAGCTGGATGGCCAAGTTTGGTCATGCCCGCCTTACTCTCATTGGCGAGGAGCTCGTTGGTGGACTGCTGGTGGGAAAAGGCACAGCACAGCACACACACTTATTAACCCACTGTTCTGTGCAAGTTTGGTATATTGGAAACTTGCGTCACAAACATAATTGGCCCATGCCTAAAAAAATACCTGCATGCATGCCCACAATGGGCCTCAGCTTTCCAGAGGTAAGGGAGGGTGATTGAAACCCTTATTTGGATGGAAGCCAGTGTGGTGTAGTGGTTAAGAGTGGTAGACTTGTAATCTGGTAAACCGGGTTCAATTCCCCGCTCCTCCACATGCAGCTGCTGGGTGACCTTAGGCTAGTCACACTTCTCTAAAGTCTCTCAGCCCCACTCACCTCACGGAGTGTTTGTTGTGGGGGAGGAAGGGAAAGGAGAATGTCAGCCGCTTTGAGACTCTTTTGGGTAGTGATAAAGCATGATATCAAATAGTGCAAATATCTCCCATCACCACCTGCCTGCTAATGTGGATGAGAAACACTGAGATACAGTTCTTTCAAAAATGCTTGTGCGTGGACAGATGTGCACAAAAATGCACATGGGAAAATGGGATCTGTGCAATGATGTGGGCACTAGCACTCTGGTGTGTACACAGCCTCTGTCTACTGCGGAGATGGTGGCCCTGATCATCACCTGGCAGCAACACAATGACCGCTCCCCGCTTAAAACGGGGGGCGCCCTTTGCGTGGACGCGTGCAGCCCTGGATCTGGAGTGGCCCCATCAGCATAGGCTTTGCCTTCCCTCAGGTGGGATACCTGGAGGTCACCGCCTACTTCAGTGAGTTGTCCAATCCCACCTGGGGGAAGCGTTGCCAGGGAAACCAGACCAGGTAGGATCACCTGGCAGCAACACAATTCTTCTTGCTTTCTTCGTTTACCTCTTGCTGCCTTTATGTTGCTTCTTGCACGAATAATGCAGTGGTGCATCTTATGGCCATTTGGCAGCTGGAGATCTTCCCTGCCTTTGTCCATGGACAAGACTCTAAGCGTAGACCTTTGTTCTGCCCACCCTTCCTTTTTAGCATTTAAATAGTTTCTCCATCTCCAGTCCTTTCACATTGCATTCCACTGTCATGCCACTTCATTTTCCCAAGTACTTTCTTACTAATTTCTCCCGGCTTCCTAATATTCTTCCCGGTAAGTACCAACTTGCTAATTTCTTCCTGCATGCCTTTTTATAAAAAGGCTGAACTGGACGTTATGAGAAATAAGTGATCTCTCACAAATGTGGATTCTTTGTTTTTGTTTTTAAAAAGGTGACGGGGATATCACAATTGGGAGGGTGGAGTTAACCCTCCCCATGCTACTCAACCTGGAAGAATGCCATTTAAGTACCAAAAAGTAGCTTTGGAGAGCGTTATTTGTTAAGACTACAGTCAGAAAAAAGGGCTAACCTTCACCTTCCCACTCAGTGAAAACATCAAGAGTGTGTATGGTGGCTATGAGGAAGGCAAATTTCATGTTAGGGATCATTAGGAAAGAGATTAAAAATAAAACTGCCAATATCACAAAGCTTTTATGAAAATCTATGATCTGAACACACTTGGAATACTGGGTACAGGTCTGGCCACTGGATCTCAAGAAGGACATTGTAGAGGTGGACAAGATTCATTGAAGGGCTGGAACTGCTCTCCTAAGAGGAAAGCTTACAACAGTTGGAGCTTTTTAATTTAGAAAGAAAAGTGAGCAAGGGAGGACAACAGAGGTGCATTAAATTATGCACGATGTGAAGAAAGTAGATTCAAATACATTTTTCTCCTTCCCTCATAATGATAGAATTCAGGGTCATCCAATGAGCTGAATGTTGGAAGATTCAGGCCAGGCAAATCCTGCTGCAGTTCATCTCCCAACTTCTTTGTTTATTGTCTGCAGTTTTATCTAAGGGTGTGGGTTTTTTAAAAACAACAACTAAAAAAAAAATCATACTCTTTTGTTCTGTTTTTAATAACAGATTTCCTAGGAAGTAATTGTGCTGCATTTCAAAAGCCGTTGGAAGTGGCTGGTTACGAATCAGATAACATGAGTAAACTAACGGTAATGGGCTCAGCAACCATTGTTCCTCTGCTACAGGAAGACCTGAGATTTCATCCACTTATAGCAGATGGATACAGTGGTCGGCTATTACTCTGGATAGTCAGTGCCTTCCTTCATGCTTACGAAGGAGGGGAAAACATACCGATGTTGTGTGTACCCATTGTGTATACCAAGCATACTCATGTTCTCACAATGGTACAAATAATAGATTTGGAGGGGGTCATTTTAATTAATCCCCTGCAAACACCGTCTCCCTCCAAACTCCTTTTACTGTAGTGCTCCAAGCAGCTCTGTTGCCCAGCATCTGGCAGCTGCCTCTTATGCAGGGAACCATCCCCTGATGTGCCACTCCACTCCACTTCTGACCCGGCTGCGCACCTCCTCCTCCATCACTCCACAATCTGGAGTTTTCTCGCTAAAGTTGTCTCCATGTGTTAAGTCTGCACAGTTGTTTAGCCAAGTCTTGTGAACACAGTGGTTAGCTTAAGTCTGTATTCTCTGAGCTCCTTTCTTCCCTAGGGAGGAAAAAAAAAGTGATGCATTTTGTACTACTTTTTTTGTCAGTTTAATTTTATTGTTGATTTTTGCTGTTCGCTGCCATGGTATTTTTGCTTGATGTTGTCAGTTATAGTTGGTTTTTTTTTAATTGCAAATAAAAAATAAAATAAAAACTGCTGCTGCCTGGCAGCTGGACTACCTAGGTTCAGCCTGACTGGTCTACCAGTAGGGAAAGACTCCCTCAGCTCCATCACACCTTCCAATCGCCTCCAGAAATAATTTCAGCATAATCTTTCAAACTCCTTGAAATTGCTACTTCAAATAATGCAAATGGCAATTCAGCCCTGAATTTTCATTCAACACTTTTGTAGCTTCAAGAAGCTTCCTTCACTTCCCCTGCCCCCTTCCGCCCACTTTCTTTACAAGATTTTGATAAAATGAAGTGCTGTCTGCTTGGTGTGAACATAAAAGTTTCCTCCATGCATTTCATGAAGGTTTTGCCACCGTGTCAGATATAAGTTTGTGACATTCATCATCCCCTCCCATTCATCTCTCCTTTGTAAGCTCAACTATCCTACTTTCTGAAGTCCCTCCATGTACCACTGCCTTTGACATCCTCTAATCATTCCCTCTGCCTAGTCTGTATCTTTCCCAGTAATATTGCAGTGGGGAGGTGGTGGTGTGACATCTGCGCACACAGTATTTACATAAGATTTCTATTTTCTATATTGGAGTCAGTGTACAGTTCTACAGAATGAGGCCCTTGAGATGACAGAATTCTGAAGTGCATCACTTGTGGGCTCCAGTGCAGTCGGCCTCGGGTCACTGGGGGAGGAGCATCGGAAGCAATAAGTGACATGACAACATTTTGGGGGTCAAAACGGCCACAACTTTATGTATTACAGATGTAAGGAGGTTTGGCTTAGGGGCACTGGGTAAGTATCCGAGATCAGCCAACTCAGTTGCTGGCTGATAACTTCATCAGGGTTAAGGATCCCCATATGACCACATCAGATATGGGTTACTGCTCCACAGCCCCAAGTGAGAAGTTCTATGGTCTGTCAGCCATCTGGGCACACAGACAAAATCCTTCCCCTTTCAATGGAGGCTCAAATGCAGTGTGTGGGGAGAGACAGACCTCTGCTTCTAGGTCTGTTTGGATTATTTCATATTTTGTAAGCCTGTGCTGGACAGTACAAGATATTGTATGAATATTTTTGGGATGTATCTTTGTTGCTTATGTTCTGTTTTTATAGAGTTTTGCAAATAAAAGTTTGAATAATACTTTTATGGGCCTGGACAATGATTACTTCCAAAAGGAATCAGTTCTTATGCTTCCGGTCACTTTGAACTGCACAATCTTAATATCTGCAACACCTGGAGGCTGCTCAGAAAGAAAGTTGGTCCTTGGACTGAAAAAAGGTTCCCTTCCTTTCCGCCTAAGATTCCTGTGCACCCCTACTTTGTAATCAGCCCCATGTAACTCAATGAACTTTCCTTTGGAGTGAAGGTGCATATCATTGTGCTGTACACTTTGAGAATAACTGCAACTGAACACGCATCCGGGAAGCTACAGGGATGATTATCCATTTAAATAAAGAGTTCTAGCTCTTCCATCTCCAAACAGATGTGAGAGAGGTACTGTGTTCACAAGCAACAAAAGGGAACTTAAATGATATGCAAAATACAAGATGTCATGGTTTGACATTCATCATCACTTTTATGAAAATATCTAATAAGTTCTAAGTAGGTGTAAATGTCACATCGCTGAAAGCACCTACTTGCCATCATCCACTATAATAAATGTTTACAAACACATTTACGCATAAAATACCAGCACAAGTGAAACATGAAATAAGCTTGAAGGGAGTATAAAGATAAAACCACGGTAACTTTATCCTCCAACTGTTTGGATTCACATTTGAGGGAAGTACTGGGGGCTGCAGGGGCGAGGGGGTGGGAATAATAAAAAAATGGCTTCCCCTCTTCTTCTGTTGCTGGAGGTATGAAAAGCCCTTCTCTGAGCAACAAGGCAGCAGTTGTATTCCAATCACCCTCACCCTCCTATTTTCCACCTAGCAAAGCAGCTTACCAAAATGAAAGCAAGTAAGACAAACTGCGAAAGTATGCTGAACAACAAAACAAAAAAGCATGTAAAACATTGAAATGGCAGCTATAAAACTTAAGAGCAGCCACTGTAAAACATAACAGCAGCAATCATAAAAAAACAAAAGCATTCACTTCCTCAATTTGATTAAAGTGGCACCTGATATGCTTTACCTATGGGGAGAAGGAGCTTGGAAGAGTGCTTTAGCTCAGTGGTAGAACATCTCTTTACACAGAGAGAGAGAGAGAGGCAGAGAGAGAGAGAGAGAGAGAGAGAGAGAGAGAGAGAGAGAGAGAGAGAGATGGTGCAGGAGGGTTGTGTGAGAGCTGGATCTGAACTGTGTAATGGAGTCCCATTCAGAATTTTCCTACTATACCTGCCATTCGCAGCAGGAGGGAAGCTCCCATTGGCACCCCAGGTCTCCCCTCTTCCCACTGGAAATGTGAGCTGCTGCTGCTTCTCAGCTCTGCTATGCTCCAGAACACACCATCCACCATGCCCCACCTGGCATCACAGGAGAGCTGATCGTGTCAGTTTTATGCACGCAACTCACTCCTCTAGGGCCCTGGAGGCAGCTACAGGCAGGTCATTAAAGTTGACTCAAGAGCTCCTTTTCAGCCCTGATATCTCCTTTAAAAATCTGTTTCATTGAGAGGCAGAAACATTCTCCTAGCTAGCTCTGGCTCGCTTGCCTGCCTTGCGAAGGCATAACGTGAATACACCTTGGAAATGGAGTAGCGGCCTCTGCAGTGATTGCTGATGTGTGATAACTGCCCGATGCATTATTCATGAGAGATCTGCACCGGTTTGTGCATTCTAAATATACCATCAGGTCTACAGAACTCATTGGCCAGTGACCCAGAATACAGTAACTCCAAAAATGTATGATATGGTTCAGAGCAGAGCAGGAAATGTGTGTCTGACAAAGGACTGGATAGTCATTATTCTGGGTCCTTGGAGTCATCTTAACTTGGTACATGTTGTGAATGAAATGCTCAGTATGAAGTTTAAGGAAGGCTTTCAAAAATAATAATAGTGGACCCCAGTTTTTGTTAAAAAAAAGTTGCAGTTTAAAATCTGTTTAAAGAATTCTTTTAAAGTGTAACTCCTACATCTTCCAATTCCTCCACCTTTCCTCTAAGAAGATGAAGGCGGAAATATAGTTCTTCCTCATACCAAACCTGCAATGTAGGTTAAGCTGAGAGGGTTTGACTGGCCAAGGTCACTCAATGAGTTTCATGAATGAGTGGGGATGTGAAGCCTGCTCTCCCAGGTCCTAGACCAAAACATGAACCGCTACACCACATTGTCTGTGCATAATACTGTTGTTGTTTTTTAAAGGCAGTTTTCCAAAATAAACTCAGAAAACCATAGAGCAAACTTTTAAAAACACACAAGAATGCTAAAGGCATTCATCTATCCAAATCCATATCTTTGTTCTTGTTCCTGATCAACCAAGCATCCTCGCTCCCAGGGTACTTCATTCTGTTCCTTCTCCCACCCATTTTTTCAGTCCATTAGCATTCTGTAGTCACCGAGTTCTCATTGGCCTGTTTTGGGGTCTTACCCTTTAGGGTTTTCCCTCCCCAAATATATATATATATATATGCAGGTTTTGGTGTCCTCGGGTATCTTCCCGTGTAAAAGTTGGGGTGTCTAGGCGACGTTTCGACGAGGTCTCACTCGTCATCTTCAGGCTGGTGCTTTCGGCTTCTTGTTACTGGAACAGAGCAGGATCTCAGTGTTTGAGTTCCTATAAATACTGTTGAGGAGATATGGTGTGTAGCCTCCAATGTTCTGGGCAGAGAGGAAGTTCCCAGGCTAGTGTGCCTTTTCTTCTTTTGTTCCTTAATTGCTTGAGGGATATCTTGAGTGATTTCTTGAGTGATATCCTGAGTACCACTTAGGTGGGTCATTAGGTGTGGATTAGTTGCTAAAGCCTTTGTGTCTTGACCTCTTGAACTTTGTGAAGAGTTTTTCTGAGAAGATGGGTGTACTACATTTAGTTGTGCTCTGGCTTGGCTTCGTGTATAGGGGCGAGCTGTGGTTTTGTGGCCTGTGCCAGCCAGATCTGTGTAGGGATTGCAGGGGGGTGCAGCATCCGGAGGTGCCACCATGGTTTGGCTACTGGATGGTGTCTGTAATTTATCTGTGGAGAGGGTCTGGGTTTGGGTCTGGTGTGGTTGATTGGTGATGGCGTTCTGTGTGCCTCTGGATCTGGTGTCAGTTTTTGTGGGGAGGGCTAATTTCCAGATGTCTGGCAAGCGGGATGTGTCGTCACGCTTGTTCATGTTGTGAGGGTGTTTCTCTATCTCGATGGCTTCCATGATTATTCTCTTGTGGTGATGTTCCATGTTAGAGAGCAATTTGGAATCTGCAAAATTAATTTCGTGTCCTGTTTCTTTCATGTGTTGGAAGAGAGAGGAAGTTTTTTCTTCTTTTTTGACGGCATTCTTGTGTTCTGCGATACGTGCATTTATTCGTCTGTTTGTTTGTCCAATGTACGTGGCTGGGCAGACTTTGCAGGGTATTTCATAGACCCCTTGGTTTTCCAACTGGTGATGGGTGGGCAAGGGACCTACAATCAAGGTCCGTGGAGTTCGAGGGAAGGGTTGTCCCACTGTAACAAGGACATGTGTGATGCTACAGACAATATGCTGTGCATTTATTTAACGTTTGCTGCCATAGGCATTCCAAGTTATTTCCACCATCACATCATGCTAATGTAAAGGAACTATTTGGAAACAACAGAAAGCCAGCTCACCCAATATCATGATACAATGCAGTCACAATAATGACAGCCCTTAAAATAATAATGCAGTGGAGCCAGAGCAGCAGTTCAGTGGGTAGAGGTAGTATCATACAGTCCAGATAACATGTTCAGAGAATCTTAGGCTGAAATCTTATACTTGCACTTACCTAGGAACAAGTCCCATTAAACTCAGAGGGAATTACTTCTGAGTGCACATCTATTTGGCATTAACCTGCATTCAAAGTGGCCCCTCTGCCTCATACTCATCTCCTCTGCTTTGGCAGGAGGAGGAGGTGTTTCAGCTGCACCACCTTAGAATACAGGTAAAGGATCTCATTTCTCAATGTTAAACAATAACCCCTCCAAGCAGAAATCCAGCATAGCAGGCAAGGGGGCTGGCTAGAACATTTATCTCTGTTGTACTATCGTATCTGAAGTGTGCAGGCACACAAAAACTTATACCCAGAACAAACTTAGTTGGTCTCTAAGGTGCTACTGGACAATTTTTTAATTTATTTCGACTGCATCAGAACAACACGGCTACCTACCTGAATCTCTGTTGTACTAGTTTCCCATTTGCAGGGACATAGTTTCTTTCTTTGTTTTCCATGTGGAACATTCAGAAGTAGTTCTCCCATCTTTAAGTAGCGCAGTCTATCCACCCAGCATCGGGGATCATTGGGCATCAACTAATGCCCACAACCCTGCAAGGAAACCAATGCCAACCCCCAGAGGCTCCTGGCATCTTCCACTTGCCTCGCACTGTCTCTCTGGGGCCAAAAGGAGAATGAAAGCAATGGGCAACAGTGGCAGCTGTGAGTCAGATACAGAGCAGAGCACTGGAGGCATCTTGCCCAAGAACCCACCCACCAAAAAACCTGGAGTCAGATCTGAAAGTAGAGTATTATTGTGAGATAGGCTAGGAAATAATGGTGTGTTTTTTTTGTAGGCCGCTTGCAAGTTCAAAGCCAAGGTTCAATTTGAACCAGGGACTTGATAAAATTAGCAAAATCCTCCATAAACACAATATCAAAACAGCCTTTTGCGCCAACCAAAAAATAGCCAATATCCTCAGAAACCCCAAGGATAAAATCCAGTTGGAAAACCAAGGGGTCTATGAAATACCCTGCAAAGTCTGCCCAGCCACGTACATTGGACAAACAAACAGACGAATAAATGCACGTATCGCAGAACACAAGAATGCCGTCAAAAAAGAAGAAAAAACTTCCTCTCTCTTCCAACACATGAAAGAAACAGGACACGAAATTAATTTTGCAGATTCCAAATTGCTCTCTAACATGGAACATCACCACAAGAGAATAATCATGGAAGCCATCGAGATAGAGAAACACCCTCACAACATGAACAAGCGTGACGACACATCCCGCTTGCCAGACATCTGGAAATTAGCCCTCCCCACAAAAACTGACACCAGATCCAGAGGCACACAGAACGCCATCACCAATCAACCACACCAGACCCAAACCCAGACCCTCTCCACAGATAAATTACAGACACCATCCAGTAGCCAAACCATGGTGGCACCTCCGGATGCTGCACCCCCCTGCAATCCCTACACAGATCTGGCTGGCACAGGCCACAAAACCACAGCTCGCCCCTATACACGAAGCCAAGCCAGAGCACAACTAAATGTAGTACACCCATCTTCTCAGAAAAACTCTTCACAAAGTTCAAGAGGTCAAGACACAAAGGCTTTAGCAACTAATCCACACCTAATGACCCACCTAAGTGGTACTCAGGATATCACTCAAGAAATCACTCAAGATATCCCTCAAGCAATTAAGGAACAAAAGAAGAAAAGGCACACTAGCCTGGGAACTTCCTCTCTGCCCAGAACATTGGAGGCTACACACCATATCTCCTCAACAGTATTTATAGGAACTCAAACACTGAGATCCTGCTCTGTTCCAGTAACAAGAAGCCGAAAGCACCAGCCTGAAGATGACGAGTGAGACCTCGTCGAAACGTCGCCTAGACACCCCAACTTTTACACGGGAAGATACCCGAGGACACCAAAACCTGCATTCCTGTACCCGTGAAAATCTACGAAAGCATATATATATATATGTGTGTGTGTGTGTGTGTGTGTGTGTGTGTGTCAAAACTTGTGGTCCCATCGAGCCAACTTAATATTTGCTGGCGTTTAAGATGACCCCGCTTTGAAATGAAGATTCTACCCCAAGCTTTGGCGGTAGTCTCCCATGTGGCTTCATGGAGATGTTACCCATGAATAAAGCCCCCCCCCCCCCAACCCAATCTGTCAGTCCCTTTTGTTCATTTATTTATGTTATTGATTGTTCTTCCTTAATGCGGTCTACGAATAAAAACAATAAAAGGAAAGAGAAAGACCAGCAATGGCCATCAATTCGTTGTGCAGTATCACAGAGTAAATACGGTGCAAACAACATTAAAAGGGGGAAGGGAGTTTGGTGGGGGGAGGGAGGAGATAGGCTCCAGCAGAGCTCACTGAGCATATACTTTATGCAAACTGGGATAGTTCAGATGGTAGAGCATGAGACTCTCTCCCTCAGGGTCGTGGGTTTGAGCCCCACAGTGGTCAAAATATTACTGCATTTCAGGGAGCTGGACTAGAAAATCATAGAATCACAGAGTTGGAAGGGATCACAAGGGTCTACCCCTCCTGCAGTGGTGGGATCTTTTTGCCCCATGTGGGGCTCAAACCCATGACCCTGAGATTAAGAGTCTCCTAGGGACGCGGGTTAAACCACAGAGCCTAGGACTTGCTGATCAGAAGGTCAGCGGTTCGAATCCCCGCCTCGGGGTGGGCTCCCGTTGCTCGGTCCCTGCTCCTGCCAACCTAGCAGTTCGAAAGCACGTCAAAGTGCAAGTAGATAAATAGGTACCGCTCTGGCGGGAAGGTAAACGGCATTTTCGTGTGCTGCTCTGGTTCACCAGAAGCAGCTTAGTCATGCTGGCCACATGACCCGGAAGGTGTACGCCGGCTCCCTCGGCCAGTAAAGCAAGATGAGCGCCGCAACCCCAGAGTCAGCCACGACTGGACCTAATGGTCAGGGGTCCCTTTACCCTTTACCTCTACCCTTACCAACATAGCTATCCCATTGTCCTCAGGGGCCCTTCAAATTCTATCATTCTAAGTACTGATCCCCAATGCCATGGTGTTTACTCTTAGTGCTGCCTGCTAAAAGGCAAATGCTGCAAAAGGAGTTAAGTATTCTGCCCATTGAGCAACCGGCTGGGACAATTGTTTCTTCCAGTGTAGTAAGACCAACCATTTGGCCATCAACAGGCCACGCAGAGTCCAATTATGTTGCCCCTCCATCAAGGGCCACAGCTCTGGAATATAATTGAGTATAGCATGGGCATCTGTGAAGTTTCCACGACCAAGTTAATATTGGCAATGACCTCTGCCCAGAATAGAAGAGAAGAAGAGTTTGGATTTGATAGCCTGCTTTATCACTACCCAAAGAAGTCTCAAAGCAGCTAACATTCTCCTTTCCCTTCCTCCCCCACAACAAACACTCTGTGAGGTGAGTGGGGCTGAGAGACATCAGGGAAGTGTGACTGGCCCAAGGTCACCCAGCAGCTGCATGTGGAGGAGCGGGGACGCAAACCCGGTTCCCCAGATTACGAGTCTACCGCTCTTAACCACTACACCACACTGGCTCTCCACTATAGGGCATGACCAGATCATGTGTCCTTTGGCGATCTATAAAAGTTCACATCCTGTACACAACATTCCCCAGAGTTTTGATATTGATCCTATTACTACACATCACACACTTGCAG
The DNA here is from genome assembly GCF_964188315.1 of Podarcis muralis. NCBI lineage: Eukaryota > Metazoa > Chordata > Lepidosauria > Squamata > Lacertidae > Podarcis > Podarcis muralis. Next base: position 73,127,727 of record NC_135659.1, on the reverse strand, counting down.
AGATCATACTTGCAATTTTAAGTGCAATTTTAATTAAAACAAGCTGAAAGACTTATATCTCCTACACACAAACTAATTTTCGAGGGGATCTGTACTGCACTTTTTATTTTATTTTTGGCTACATCCAAATGATGTTCAGTTTTACACATGAATCATACAGAAATGTCAGTCTCACTAGCAACCAACTGGAGTGGGGCGGGGGAGAGTCAATCTTTGTGGCTAGGTATTTTCCATCACATTAAATGAGGTTTTAGAAAATTAAAAGATATCTGAATTTCTAAAGGATCAAACAAAACGTTATGATGAACATTTCTATAGTAAAAAACCTAATGCAAACTGCTTTCAATAGATGCCCTAATTAATGATACCAGTAGAAAGGAAAGGTAATAAAGGAAATAGCATGTATAGAAAATTGATGTAGACACCAGAATTGCTATATTTTATTAAACAGGCTTTTGTCTTTCCCTGATGTAATTTGCTGGATGATGATATTAACAAAAAGCAATGATATATAACAACCATACAGTTCATATTCTGGCTGCTAATGGAAATTATTCCTCAATCTGAGGTTTATTAAATTTTGCAATGGAGCAACTCCTTCCTAACACCTTTCCCTTTTGCTGCATCTGCCTCTTCTATCCCCCCGAATTGTGCTCAAGCCATTCCAACTCTGCAGAACACACTTCTCTGCCTAGGATGAGATTGCCCTTGCTGCTCTCCATAATCATTGAAGGGAGAGATCAGCCAGACCTCCACATCCCCTGCTACCCCCTTCCTCAAAACATCCATACTTTGGGGCAAAGCATGTAAATAAAAGAAATCAAGGTTCCTGGAGCTTGTGGGTGGGGGAGTGAGGAGTCCTGAGAGGGATGAACACCAGGGGTGGAGTCAGTAGGTGACGAACACCCAATTTTACCCTCCACATAGTTACAATTGCATGGAAGGAATCTTCTGAAAATGGCCTCAGAACTGGCCAACTATCAGTAGACACTGTTTACAAGATACTGAGCTTAGCTACTGAGTAACATGGTCATACTCAAGCCTGGAAATGGAAAGTTTCTAGTCACATTACGTCTCTTAGCTGCAGTGTGAAACTCACTAGAGTCAACTCAGAACAGATGCAGCCTTTCTGATCAATTGCCTTGTCTCATCTCTTGTCTGAGAAGAGAACTGGCATATCAACTCGAGTTGTGTGATTTCCAGACATTTTACACTTTGTCGAACTTTCTAAATAAAATTCCAGTATACAATCATAAAATGAAATGCAGAGGGATTTCACCACAGAAAAACAACAACAAAACCTCAATACGACCCTGGCCTCTTTTTTTGGTAAGTTGCAAGTTGACAGGTACTAGCAATTCAGAATACATACGATGAAGTGGTTTAGATCATGTTATCACAGCAACTGAGGGAGTTTTCTGTGTTTTAACAGCTCTTCTTGTTTCAGTTCTTAAATGAGAACAGCAGCAGCAAAATTCTCAGTTACACTTAAAAACAATCCGGCTGGAGGGAACAGTGATCAGGAATGAAAGATTAATCCATTGCCAGCAGTGCATCAACTGCACTGTTGCTGTCTCTGCTAAGGAATACACATAAGTACCTTTATAGTATGGGGTATCTTCAGACAGGTAAAGGTAACACTGTCCTATTTGTTAGAGGGTGATTTATGGCACTCAGACACACCCAAAGATGGTGTGGTATGGTTGCTATAAACAGCCAGAAAGTCCCTGGTTCAAATTGAACCTTGGCTTTGAACTTGCAAGCGGCCTACAAAAAAAACACACCATTATTTCCTAGCCTATCTCACAATAATACTCTACTTTCAGATCTGACTCCAGGTTTTTTGGTGGGTGGGTTCTTGGGCAAGATGCCTCCAGTGCTCTGCTCTGTATCTGACTCACAGCTGCCACTGTTGCCCATTGCTTTCATTCTCCTTTTGGCCCCAGAGAGACAGTGCGAGGCAAGTGGAAGATGCCAGGAGCCTCTGGGGGTTGGCATTGGTTTCCTTGCAGGGTTGTGGGCATTAGTTGATGCCCAATGATCCCCGATGCTGGGTGGATAGACTGCGCTACTTAAAGATGGGAGAACTACTTCTGAATGTTCCACATGGAAAACAAAGAAAGAAACTATGTCCCTGCAAATGGGAAACTAGTACAACAGAGATTCAGGTAGGTAGCCGTGTTGTTCTGATGCAGTCGAAATAAATTAAAAAATTGTCCAGTAGCACCTTAGAGACCAACTAAGTTTGTTCTGGGTATAAGTTTTTGTGTGCCTGCACACTTCAGATACGATAGTACAACAGAGATAAATGTTCTAGCCAGCCCCCTTGCCTGCTATGCTGGATTTCTGCTTGGAGGGGTTATTGTTTAACATTGAGAAATGAGATCCTTTACCTGTATTCTAAGGTGGTGCAGCTGAAACACCTCCTCCTCCTGCCAAAGCAGAGGAGATGAGTATGAGGCAGAGGGGCCACTTTGAATGCAGGTTAATGCCAAATAGATGTGCACTCAGAAGTAATTCCCTCTGAGTTTAATGGGACTTGTTCCTAGGTAAGTGCAAGTATAAGATTTCAGCCTAAGATTCTCTGAACATGTTATCTGGACTGTATGATACTACCTCTACCCACTGAACTGCTGCTCTGGCTCCACTGCATTATTATTTTAAGGGCTGTCATTATTGTGACTGCATTGTATCATGATATTGGGTGAGCTGGCTTTCTGTTGTTTCCAAATAGTTCCTTTACATTAGCATGATGTGATGGTGGAAATAACTTGGAATGCCTATGGCAGCAAACGTTAAATAAATGCACAGCATATTGTCTGTAGCATCACACATGTCCTTGTTACAGTGGGACAACCCTTCCCTCGAACTCCACGGACCTTGATTATACGATGCACAATAGCTACAAAGCAAGCCCAAGAGGGCAGCCCTTCTTAGCCCTCCCATATACAAATGGCACAGACTGCGCCCGCCAATGATGCAACCTGCCCTTTTCTCTATCTGCACTTTCCCCTTAGATCTCGAGTATATGACAAGTTTGATTTTTTTACAAAGTGATTTTGTTCCTTGATGTTTTTTCCCCCCTTTACGCAGAAAGAGGAAAAACAAACCCTTCATCTTTCTGTTGTGCTCAAGAGTGTTGATTGGGTCTTATCACTTCACTGTGGGGGTTTCTCCTCTTTGCAGCCCATCCAATCTGTAGGTTGACTCAAATATTTTAGCTACTTGGAAAAGAAGGAACTAACTTTGTAATTTTTTTTTATAAAAACAAAACAGCAGCAGCTACAACAGCAGCAACAGAGGGGAAAGGCAGACACTGTTAATTCAGTTCCAGTTGTTATGCCAAGAGTTTTAGCGTCTCTCTAAACTAAGGTGGCGCTGTGGTCTAAACCACAGAGCCTAGGGCTTGCCGATTGGAAGGTCGGCGATTCGAATCCCTGCCACGGGGTGAGCTCCCGTTGCTCAGTCCCTGCTCCTGGCCACATGACCTGGAAGCTGTATGCCAGCTCCCTCAGCCAATAAAGCAAGATGAGCGCCGCAACCCCAGAGTCATCCGCGATTGGACCTAATGCTAAAGGACCTTTACCTTTAAACTAAGGATGGGTAAAAATATCAATTTCAGTTTCTTTGTTTCTCATTTTTCTAGTCTCATGTTCAGTTCTCTAAACTTTAACATCAGCTTGCGTTTTTAAAAAAAATGTCCTCATGAAAATTCATCAGTATCCTAGTGTGAATTTCTCCCACTATGCATATTTTCAGAAAGTAATTTCCCTAATATAATGCATCTTTGCATGCTGTTTTCACCAATATATGCATCGCAATACACACTTTACACTAGCATACACATTTTTGTACTTGGCTGGAGAACTGTATTGCAAAATTTAGAGAAGTTTGAATTTCATGGCTGTGTTTCAGTTTGCATATTGTTTCGGGAAGTTCACCTTCAAATGTAGACGGAAATAAATTTCTTCCCTGTCCCTGGTCAAAGCAGGAGTTATTGAATAGGTGTCACTTCAAACCAAAGGCTGGTATTCCAGTATTGATGATTATCATTCTGTTACCTCTTATCTTTAAGACCCTCACCCTGGTCTTTAGAATAGCCAAAGTCAGGAAGAAAGCACTTTAAGTGATCTCATTCCTGGCAGCACTACAGACATTTTACATATTCATTCTGCATGCATTAAGTCCCAGAGAACTTTGGTGCCGAGGGCAGGATTTCAGCTTTCTTAATATTCAAGATTGAACTTTCTGAAGTAGTGAAGATTGTTCAGGAAAAGAAGAAGAGCCATAACTTAATGGTAGAACACTTACTTTGCATGCAGCAGGTCCCAGGTTCAATCCCCAGTATATCTAGGTAGGGCTGGGAATTTTTCCTTCCTGAAACCCTGGAGAGTTACTGCTACTCAATGTAGACAATACTGAGCTAGATCGACCAATATAAGATGACTCAATATAAGATAGCTTGCTAGGATCCTTTCCCTTCCCACTATTTCCTGCCTCTTCCCCTATTCCTTCATCATTATCGCCATCCCCTTTATTTACATACCACTTTCCCAAGATATGTGCAAAATGGCTCACAAGAATACTAACAAATCATTATACAGTGCCAATTAAATATAGTCATAAATAGATCGACACAGTCCTAAATAATAAACATGATTTTGAATCCTTACAAAACCATTGATGTTAAAAGGCAAGCCCTAAACACAAGAAAAGTATTATTGGCATTTTCTGCAGCAAGAGCATTGGAAATTGCTGTCAGTCTTCACCCTATCTTCCTAGGCTTGATAGAAACAACCAGGGGCCAGATCTTGCCCGATTCACATGCTTTCAGCAGCAGCAGTCTTAGCCTTCAGAACTGCATATTATAGCTGGAGTCAATCAGACCCCTAGCCTTCCAGTGGTGGAAATGTTTGAATGAGAGAGCAAGGCCTTTCAGGATTCACATAACTTTCCCCTCATTTCATTCCATGCCACTTCCTACTGACTCTTGCTGTGGAGACATCTGTGTGGAGTACAGTTCTGTGTGGCTGGTTCAGCTTCCACCAACACACAATTGTTCTAACTGGGCTAAGATCATTTCCACACCACACACTGAAAGCACTAATGAGTCACTTTAATAGTCATGAGGAAACTTGGAGACTGTAGTTGGTTGCAGGTGCATCACTCACCGCTGCAATTCCCTACAACCTTGAACTCCAGTTCTTGGGAGTCTCCACAGCTGGGCATAATAGTGCTCTAGATGCATGGTGGGCAAGGGACCTACATATTAGGCCAGATTTTCTTTTGCTTTCCATTTGTCTTCTTTCCTTTCTCCTTGACAATTTTCCCCCTCAAGGGCGATGTCTTTTCAGTTTAAAGATACCAGCAGGCATGCATTGCTAGGGGTGTTGCATGGGGGGGGGGCAGAGCCTCACGACTTTTGTGTCTAGCCATAGATGTCCTGCCACTCTTCCTCTTTCTCCTCCCCCTTCCCCACTTTTTAAAACTTTGCTTAAGCTGCAAAGCACACTGTCATAGTCCTATTGCTGAGAGACAACGTGCAGAGCTCAGTGGAACAGGAGGCCAACCAACCGGAAAAGACTCTGAGGTGTACTTGCCTGGAGGCTGAGTCAGCATCCAAAGTCAGGTCCAGTCTTAGGGTCAGGCAAACAGCAATTCCAGGGGTCAGGGAATCCAATGACCATGAGTTCAAGGGTCAAGATGAGCAGGAAGCAGCAAGGTAGTACCAGGAACTACAGACGTTGTTACCGGCTTCTGACTGCTGCTGGAAGCTCTGCTTAAGAAGGCTGAAGCCAGCTGGTTCTCATCAGTGCCTTCTCCTCTGTGTCCTTGAAGGCTAATTAGCTGCAGGTGGAATCACTCCAGTTCCCTTCAGGCTGCTGTTCAGCTGGTGAAGCTGACTCTTAGCCCATGACACACATGCTAGTAAGAACTCAATGGGGAGTTGCTCTTTCATTTTGCCTGCCATAAATCCTGCCACTGTGCACATCAGAGATTTTCCCCTCCTCCCTATGTCTTACAAACTATTTTTCTCCTCTCCTATGACATCTTCTCTCAGTCTACATGCACATCTAATTTTTAACCTTTTGGGCTCTCTCAGTTGTCCACTTCAAGGCTGAGGCCTGGACTGTATTTGCAAGTCCCTTTCATCTTCTCCTTGTCCATTTCAGTACCTCACACAGCCACACTTGAGCTGTCATTTACGAACCAACCCTCTTTGCCCAACTATATAATGTCGTTACCATTTATTTTCTTTATTATTTTATTATTTATATCCCACCCTTCCGCCCAAAGGAGCGCAGTTATGAAACCACACAATTACTAAAAATTGACTTAGGAAAGGAGATGAAATAATTATGAGGGGAGAGAGGATCATCTTATAGACTGACAAATTTCAAATCTGGAAGTCATTCTTCCTACTTTAAACTATGGCTGTTTCTCTTGCTATACATGTCTTCAAAACATTTGAATATACAGAAAGCAAAGTGGAAAGAACTCAATTTTTTGAAGCAAATCATGAAGGCATCAGATATAGACAGTGAAACGTTGTCTTGCTCCAGCCTTGAATCTTTGTGGGTCTAATGAGCTTTTGCCCCTTAAAAGTCAAAACGGTACTTGAAAACAACTGATGACTACTTAACATGTTTTGACTCCCTTCTACCTTTTTGGAACTCTGAAGGTAGGTCTCACTGTCAAACACAATTCCTGCTTAGCAAATGCACAAGCAGCCTGCAGGAAGTTGCGTCCTCATGGAGTGCCCTCGCAAACTTCAAGCACATGTGGTTTATTTGTCAGGAACACATGTATATTTCCCCACTTTCTTTATTCCTCAACTCTCTCTTTTGTTTTGTTTTTGGAAGTTGGATGTCAGCCACATGGCAAGGTTATTCTGTTAGACAAGCTGGCAAATGCCAATGACAGGATTATAATTAAGTGCCAGGACATGGAGCCAACACAATTACTGTGCTGTTATTACGCTGTATGATGTGCTAAAGAAGCTCATAAAAATGCCGTAAAGAATATAAATCAAGGGGCATGTATACAATCAGAGAAGGAAAAAACCCTTTCTCTCATTTAGAGCTGACACCCAAGAAAGAAGAGATAACTTTAATGAAAGATATGCTTTTTTTCATTGACAGACCTTCCAGTCTCTGGGCACACTAGTTACATTTCATCTGTCACATCGCAAAATTCAAGAAATGGGAGCGCAGTTTCATAGCTTGCATTTCCTCAGCTTCTTTTTCACATGCCCGTTTCTCATGTTAGCTTAGCTCCAAAAGAGGAACATAGAAGCAACCTTGTACCAAGACAGACCAATGACCAATCTAACTCTTTATGGTCTACACCAGGGTTTCAAAAACTAGGGTTTCCAGCTGTTTTTTGGACTACAACTTCCATCATCCCTAGTTAGCAGACCTGTGGTCAGGGATGATGAGAACTGTAGTCCAAAAACATCTGGAGACCCAAGTTTGTGAAACCCTGGTTTATACTAACTGGCAGCAGCATTCTGGGATTTCAGATGGGGATCTTTCCCAGTCTTACCTGGAGATACCAAAGACTGACCGAGGGACCTTTTGAATGCAGACCATGAGCTCCACCACTGAGCTACAGCTAGGAATGTAAGAAGGCATCACTTTCCATTCTGCCCTGTATTCATCACATGCAACACTGTTTCCATTCTGCTGCAGATTGTCTTCCACCAAAAATGATGTTATTTGTACTGCTGTTCATTGTGGCAACATTTTGTAACTTATGTAATTAATTACTTAAATTACATTGTTGTTGGGTACCTTTATCTAGGCCCCAGATATCTGAAAGACTGCCTCCTTCCCTACAGACACTCTTGGGTGTTAAGGTCAACAGAGGAGGCCTTCTTGGTAGTTCTACCACCTGTAGAAACTTGAGTGGTGGTGGTCCAGGAAGGGACACTCTCTGTGGCAGCCCCTAAGTAGTAGCACTACCTCTCCACAGAAGTAGCTCTTCCACCTTCACTCTACAGTTTTCATCAAATGCTGAAGGCCCTTTAACCTGGTTGTTGTTGACACCTGAGATGTATATTTTTAACAGCCCCACTTTTCTTGTGATTGTGATACATTTTACATTGCTTTTAATGTTGTATTTTAAATGGTTGTGACCTGCCCTGGGTGAAGGGCAGGCAAATGATGATGATGATGATGTTAGCCATTGTGAGAATAGAATGGTGGACTAAATAGTCCATTGGTCTGATCCATCAAAGTTCATCTTAAGTTCTTATGTACTTAAACCTCTCAAGATGGCATAGGGTTGCCTTCAACTAACTTTTGGGTGCATTCACTTCAGTGGGTCAATTCTGAGTAAAAGTTAGTTGACTACAACCCCAGGTATCTTCTTCTGCTTTGCACAGGTTCTCTGAATAGAAGTGCCGCTTGGCAAAACACTCATAGAGCTGATACTAATATCCAAGGTCATCTGCAGACCCACGGCGCTGTTCTGAAATATGCCTTACATAAAATTTTGTTTAATAATGCATGTTTACCTGTGCTATTTTCATTCTTCCTTATTCTCCAGATAAACGCTGAACCTGAAGCTCTTTCTTGTCAACATTTTCCTCAAGGCAACAAATTCTGGTACTTAATTTGAAAGGAAGGTTAGCTGAGCTCTTACTCTGCTTAGCAGAAGTTTCCGTTAAACCCAGAGTGAGTAATGGGTAACTTTGGACTGAATACCTCCATTTGGTAGACTACATTTTAATACAGACTATTAAGACAATATTGTAATAACGGAATTGAAATTCAGTTGCCAGACTCATGAAAACGTGTTGTAATGCTGAAGGAGAGCTGAAGGCCCCAGGATGTTTCATCTTTGAAATTTGGGCTTGTGCATATGGAAAACAAACAGGCTGTACAAACAAATAATCATCATAAGGTGCTCTATCCAATGCTGTCACTCTGCTGGTGCAAGAGATTTCCATGTGGAACTTCCTTTTCCTTTTCTGTCCCCTCCAGTCCTTTTGTGCCCTCAAAATTCACTTCAGTGGGTCAATTCTGAGAGCTCTGGAGGACTGGGGTGTGGGTGTTCCAGAACAGATTTGGGGAGCGGAGCATGGAGGTGAAAGAGAGGAAACAGAAGTCCTGTTGCACTAGCAGAACCCAGTCACACAGCACTGGATACAACAAAGTATCTAAGATTAACAAATATATTCAAATCAAATCAAAAGAAAATCTTCAAACATAAATCATTCACTACACTCATTTTTTCAATTTTTTTTCTCTCCTTTTCCTGGCTTTGGCTGGGGGGAAGTCATAAATAATGTTCCTGTCAAGATTCAAGAAGTGTCCACTACCTGCACTTTCTGGAAACAATTCAAGACATTTTAGTTCCCACCTGAAGAAATGGGTTTTTGCCCTGAGTGTCTGTTCTGTATTATTTTTGTTTTGTTTTAAATGTATCTGCTCTTTTTGGGTTTTGTGGTCTCAAAACGGCATACAAAAATGGATTTCCCTGCCCCTCAGTATTTTAAACAACCCTATAAGATAGATACGGCCAGGAGTGTGTGCCGAAAGGGTCCACCATGTGCCGCTCTTATTACCCATGCATTACTAATCATGAGCAGTGCCTTGGTTGCATGCAACTCAAGATCAAGGTCATTATATGGAATAATACCAAGTTTTAATGTACGTTATCTTCTGCATAGATGCCACTAACTTTGTGTTGCTTTTATTGTGTTTGTAGGTGACACTGATTCTGGTATTAAAGTTATGTTATGTTGTTTAGTTAATTTTGTTGGGAGCCAATTTGAGAACTCTAAAAGGCAGAAGAGAAATGTTATACAAAATAAAGAAATGTAGATACCTTAGGTTTTATGTGTAAAAAGATAACAATGTCTCTGCTGCCACTAAGAAGGAGGGGAGGTTGAACCTGACTGTCCTACAAAGGTAGGTAAAGGACCCCTGGATGGTTAATTCCATTCAAAATTGGCTATGGAGTGCAGTGCTCATCTCCGCTTTCAAGCCAAGGAAGCCGGTGCTTGTCCACAGACAGCTTTCCGGGTCATGTGGCCAGCATGACTAAACCAATTCTGGCACATGGAGCACCGTGACAAATGCCAGAGCGCATGGAAACACTGTTTACCTTCCAGCCACAGTGGTACCTATTTATTTGCTCATGCTGGTATGCTTTCAAACTGCTAGGTTGGTAGGAGCTGGGACAAAGCAACAGGAGCTCACTGTGTCATGCTGATTACAACAGCCAACCTTATGATTGGCAAGCCCAAGAGGCTTGATGGTTTTGACCACAGTGCCACCTGCATCCTCTAACCCGCCCATAAGGCAATGGTAGCAATAGGTTGCTGGGCTTTCTTGACTTTTGTCCATACTATCCTCAACTCACATGATTGCTTCAAGGGACAGTGCAAGTGCAAATCTGATTCCCCAAATCCATGGAATTGCCAGGTCCAATTTAGTTCTAGCATCTATACTCAAATACCTTCATGCAATTCACTTGCTTATGCTAGTGAATACAGTATATTCTAAATAAATAAATAAATAATCTGTATATTGCTTATACTAGTGTATATACCTGTATCCTAGAAATATTCTATTTTTTTTTACAAAAAATAGAAAATTTCAACAGGGGCAATTTCATGCCTCTTTTAAAGGCAGAGAATCTCTTTCAGGAAACAAGGGCAGATGTCAAAACTGGGTACTCTTTATGGATAAGTCGCTGGGTAACTTATGGATACTTGGGGCCCTTCAAAACATTTATAAATAGGCAGTGGTACCAGATGCCCAGAAGTCTTTTTAGAAAGATGTGTTGCCATGGAACTTGTAGCCTTCATTGTCATTTGACACATTTAACTATTAATATGACTGGTGCTGTGTACAAAGGGTATGCAATGTGTTTTGTTGTACTGTATTCTGCTTTTTTTATTGAAAATACAGAAATACAATTTAAAAACCCACACATTTCTAAATTTATTTTCTCTCAAAATATGATTTGAAGAGCATAGTTCAGCATGTTTTTGGAGGCGAGAACTCTGTTGGAATGTCCAAGAAGTGTGAAAGCCAATATATAATTAAGTTCCAATTTGCACAGTAGTCCAGAGGATGAAAACCAAGCTGGTTCACACTGGAATCTGCAAAGATCAAATTCCTGAAGCAATGAAGCATCCCTACTGTGGATGCATTTTCCCTTTGTAATAATGGGATATTCAGGGGCTAGTGTTAAATCTGCCCTGCAATGACATGGCCTTTTCTTTAAACACATTCTAATCACATGTAGACCAGGCAAAGGCAAAAGCCTGCAGAGCTACCTAGCTTTGATTCTTTTAAAGCTGCCCTTGCTCTTTCATAAGAAAAGACGACAACGTGGCTTGACATTTCAATCAAGTCACCCCTCACTCTCTTCCCATTTTACAACTTAATGAGGAGCCTGACCTGCAGCTACAAAGGATCTTGCTCATCGCACCTGGAGGCACCACCATCCAGTCAGACCAAGCTTCTGTACACGCCAGCAGGCTGTGGAACAAACACAGAGCATGCCCTTGGAGTCAAGAGACAATTTGGAGGAATTCAGATTCTCAGTCAGAACTTCTCGCAACAGCACCTCACAAATCACGACAAAGTTCTTGTAGCCTCCCCAAGGCGTACAAAAGCAGCGAGAAGATTAAGCTGGTGATAGATGTGGAAGAGCAGTGGAGGTTTGCAGGCTGATGATGGCAATTTATTTATTATTATTCTCTGGGATGAAATATGAGATATCAATTCAATCAATCAATAATCAATAATCAATCAATAATCATTATTCCATATTTTCCCCAAGGAGTTCAAGGTGCCGCACATGGTTTTTCCTCTTATGCACCTTATTATCCTCAAAGCAACTTGAGAGGTAGGTTAGGCTGGGAGACAGCAACTGGTCCAAAGTTACTCAGTGAGCTTCAGGGCTGTGTGGGGCCACAAATATACTGGTGTTCCACTGGACACCACCATCAAACCCAAAAATGGCCAGCCACCCCATGAAGTAGTGCTGTTCATGTAGCTTCTGTTCAGGTTCACTCTGCTCAAATAAGACCCAATGAGGTCAATATCTCAACTCTCTGAGCTACTGACTTATTAGAATTGGGTGCTCTCATTTGCTAGTGAATGCTAGGCAAGAAGAAACATTCCTGAAGTGAAGGACATGAGACAGGAGTTGATCTGTGCATAAGCAAGCTGCCAGCTAGCTCTGCTGAGGCTCTTTTTATTAGCACAATATGCAAAACCAGTCAGATACATTTTGGACTGTGCCCTTTACACATCTTCCAGTCACAGATTGTGGGGTGGTACAAAGTTATTTTGGCACCTGTTCCACCCCGTCATTTCCCCTTGAACAATGTATAATGAAAGAGACAAAGGTCACAGACAGGGCACGGCAGACTACTAAGAGAGCAAAGTTTAGATAGAGGGCATGATGTTCAGACAGCTGTGGCTCGTCTGCTGGTGGAAGTGTGCTCCACACCCAGCGGTCATTCCTTCACATTCCAACTTTTTAAATGAAAAATGAGCTAACACCCCCTGCTAATAAAGGGTGAGTGAATTACGTAAATGGTTCTGCACAGCCATTTTGATGCGAATTACGGTAACAGAAATAACGACATCCCATTTATTCTGTCTGCATTTCCTAAGTCATCTCCTTTGTGTTGATTTTCAGATTGCAAGTCCTTTGGGGGCAGATACCTTTTTTGAGGGGGTTATTATTTTGCACTTTGTAAAGCAGCATCCATGCATATTGGCAGGATGGTGCCATGTAAACAACAGCCTCCTTGTCCTTTGCTGGAAATGTAGGGCATTCTCAGTGCCAAGCTGTTTGTATGCGTGCTGCCACTTGAAACCTACATGAGAAAAGCCAGTCCAAGCTATATTCAGTGGAGGCGAGATGGGGTGGGAGTGGGTGGAATGGGGTCATAATAAGCAGCTTGGCACAGGTTGGCATAGCTGGTAGAAAGGGCCCTGTGTCACCGAGGCCACAGATGCTTCCAGTAACAATGTTGGACCCAAGACTGCCCCAGGCAAGGGGAGAGGAACCCCATCCAGCGCTTGATGCATTCCTTGACTCTGGAAAGAGGAAGCTCTCACAAACAGTGCCTGTGTCTTATCCAGATTGAGAGACAACAGTTTCTTTCTTCCTGATTTAAGTCTCTTGTATGAATTGTCAGCATAACATTCAGATCATGCTTGGGCTGATAGTACAGCCTCGTGGTTATTTGCGGCTCTGCTTTGTTTTTGAAAACAAAGTAGAAAAGAAAGTACAGGCATGAAAGTGGGAGAAGATCAATGAGTTTGATTCAAGCATGTTATTCAGCCTAGAAAGTTTTCATCTACCGGGAGAAGGAAAAAATAATAATCCCCAGAAGAGTGGCACTAGGTTGGTGTACACAGCAATCACATCAAGTGACCTTGTTCCCAGCCTGTCAGTCTCACCCTGGAAAAACATTAACCATGAAAGACAAGAGACCTTGTAAAGAATTATACAATCTGAGGGGCAGCGTCTACCTTGGAAATGTTCAAGGAGATTTTCCCCTCTTCACATCTCCTGACACCAGCTGAGTCACAAAACATCTTTGCATTCTCTTAATTTCTGATGTCTAATATCGTCTGAAATAATGGCGAGAAAAGCATTGCCATTGGGAATCAGTCTGCCTTTGTCTGCCAAAAACACTCAAGGTCCTGAATGTCCAGGAATATATTCCTGGTCTAATATACAGTTGGAACATAGTTATTACATATTTTTTGCCCTTCTTTGGACTCCTTGACTCAAAACATGTACCAACATGCATGTTTTGCATTAAAAGACAAGCAAAATGCACATGTTAAGGTAAAATACATACTTTGCATACTTTGTGAATAAGCATACAAATGCATACTTTGTGAATAAAATGCACACACACACACATTTTAAAAAAAGAAGTTGTGGAAACAGGATAGAATGGATGAATTAACGAATGCAAAACTGAAGAAGAAGAAGAGTTTGGATTTGATATCCCGCCTTTTACTCCCTTTAAGGAGTCTCAAAGCGGCTAACATTCTCCTTTCCCTTCCTCCCCCACAACAAACACTCTGTGAGGTGAGTGGGGCTGAGAGACTTCAAAGAAGTGTGACTGGCCCAAGGTCACCCAGCAGCTGCATGTGGAGGAGCGGAGACGCGAACCCGGTTCCCCAGATTACGAGACTACCGCTCTTAACCACTACACCACACTGACCAGAAGTAAACTGATCCACACCCATCCCTAGGGCTTTTTCACACATTACAATGTGGCAAATACTGTATGAGCTTGCTCTTGGTTAGCCATTTGTTCCCAAGCTCAATTCACAGTGCTGGTGTTAAACTTTAATGGACATTATAGGAAGATGACCACATTATGAAAGGATGTTACAAATGGGCTGTACCATATGGAGTTTTTACTTTTGACTTAACATTTGTTTCTACCATTCCAAAATCAGCCACCAGTTAATGTAGCACATTCCTGCTATTTCCTCAGTCATATCTCACTTGTCTCTGCCAATACGCATAACAGTATCCTGCTTGGAAAGATCACTGAACAACAAAATGTAATAAAGCCTTAAAATACAGATTTACAGTTGACAATGATGCTGATGTCCCCAAATTCTGCTCTTTCGAACAAATGACAAGTTAATCTAACATTGGTTAAAGGCTAGCCAGTCATTGGCACTACAGTTAGCTGTGACTAATGTGCATTCAGCAGGTCTATCATTTCGGACAGGGAATGCTTTAACAAAGGTATCTTCCATGGGAAGTCATCTACAAAAGCACATCCTTTGGCAGAGTGAGTCCATGGGTATCCTGAAAGATATAAATCAGCAAGATGTTTCAAATGAATATAGGCAACAAAGTCATGTATTTGGGTACGCTTGTTGAAATAAAAAAAATGTTTTCAGCAAGTGTCTCAAACAATACAGCGAAAGCACCTGCCTAATGCCAATAGGCAAAGAATTCTAGTACACAGGTTGTTGGCATCTGTCCTGAGAGACAACAGAGTTTACCTCCAGGGGTGAAGTCAAACTACTGGAGAATCACAGCGCCTGCTGTGGCTACAGAGACCTTTTAACTGCTGTCTCCCACATTGTTTTTGCTGTGATAGCAGCACCAAAGTGATCTGGGGTGCAAGGCTGGGCAGTGTGTATGGATGGAGGTCCTGGACTGCCCAAATGACAAGACTCCTGCCTCATGACCTTGTTGATGTGGCAGAAGGAAAGCAGGGCAATACATTGGGTACCAGCTTGACTGCAGAGGTTGCCAGAAGGTGGCATACAAGGCACCATCCAACTGAGTTTTCATGAGAGTTTAAAAGAACTCCACCCAGATTAACCTGAAAATTGGATGGAATGGATTTATGGGTGAACACAAGCAAAAATGGCACAGGGTCAGTATAGACTTTGCTCATCCATTTCCTACTAAAAATATCAAGAACTTCTACTGGGCATATGGAAGCCTTTGGGAAATCTGGGATTGTGTTCTTTGAATGCATCAAATTGTATAACTCTTACCTTATTCATCCTCACAACAATGTTATTAGGGGGATCATTGTGACTCCTCAATCTAATTTTACTTACTATGCTCCCTCATCACTCTCCTCTCTCTTCAAAATGTGTAGACATTTCTGTGGATGAAATCAGATTGTTTTATATTGGCACATATATCTTAGCGTATTTTATGAATTGGCATATATTTTATATCAATATTAGCACTGAACCAAAACCACTCAGTTTCGGTGAACATCTTCAACAGTGACAAAAATAACCCTTAGTTTTGGGGCAATTTTGCATGCCATGTAACAGTGTTTGCAATTCAGCTCATTTCTTCTAAATGACATCATCATAGCCAGATCTGATTGGCTACATAGTGCTCAGATATTCATCTATTCATTGTGTGATGCCTTATTGGATAGGATCAACTACTGTGACTCATCTAGGCAGGAGGGTACCCAATGTTTGGTGGGGAAAATGGTGACAGCCAGACACAATGTTTGGTGGGGAAAATGGTGACAGCCACAGCAGCTGGGGAAAAGCAATGGGTTGTGCGCAGTGTAGTGCTGAGTCAAAATCTCAAGGTTAGAATCCCACTCAGACCTGCCTGGAGGGAGGCAGTCTTCAGCAATTCCTCCTGCCTGATACAGCTGCCCTGAATCTGTGCTGTAAGATCTCCCACTGTATTTCACCCAGTACTGCTAGTAGTCCTATTACTACTAGTCATGCTAGTAGTAGAAGTTGGCCATTTAGTGTTGCTGGTCCCATGCAGAGATTTAACAGCTGCCCTCTCTTTTGACTTCCAGGTACCTCTTGATAATTTTTTAATGTTGACAGGCCTATGCAGCTTCCAATTTTCTTGAGCTTTAATTATTGTTCCATAATGCTTTTAATGTTTTATTTATGTTGCTGTACACTGCCTTGATGTTTTGCAGCATTTAAATAAATTAATGAAATGGCAATAGTAGCACTTGGTGCTCTTGTGCTCAGATTCTCCTTGTGGGTTCCCCACAGCCATCTGGTTGGCCACTATGAAAGCAGGATGCTGGACTAGAAGGGACATAGGCATGATCCAGCAGAGTCCTCTTATGTTCTTATGTTCCCAGAACCAAGAGACAATGAAAATGACCAGATTTTTTGTTGGTTGTCTCCAGAAACGTTTTCATACTCAGCAGGCTCCTTCCAGAATTCCAAGCCTCCATTCTCAAGTTATTTTGGAGTACTGCTACTTGGGTTTTCACAATCAGGTGGAGGAATTATGTGGGTTTGTATCAAGGCTGCTGGAAAATCTGCCATGTTCCTGGAGCACAAAATAAGCTCAGATGCATTCAGGATTCAACAGCATTCTTGATGCCATTATACGAGAAACCAGCCAACTAGCAGCTCCCTCTTGTTTGGCCCACTTGGGCATATTGAATGTAATGGTTCTCTCTCTGCTGAATGATTCTGTTGCCTTTCCAGCATCCCAATTGCTCTCTTGAAAACAAAGTCGTCTTCTCTGTAAGCAATTGAGGCCCAAAATAGCCTCAAGACTTTCAACAAGATGTTGGCTCTTAGCCAGGGCATACAACATCCAATTAAAAAGAAAATGCATTTTAAGAGAGAATGCAAAGAACAAGAAAAATATGATTTATGTGGGGAATATCTTTTGGGCATTGCCCATTTTTGCAAGATTTAAGAAGACAAGACATACAGACAACTCTGCATGACCTAGATGTACTATAAGGCCATAAGAAGGGTTGCCAAGACTCACACTTAAAGGATGTACTGGGTCAACAGATTCAATACAAAATAGTTTGCTACCTGAGGCAGACCATCAGGTGATCTCCCTACCACCACAAGCTGAGGTACATATGAGGTTGGCCAAGTTATTTCAGCACCTGAGGCAGAATATCTCAAACACTTCTCTCTGGCAGTAAAAATACCATAATAATGAATTAAATAAATAAATAACCATTTGGTGCCCTTCCATGACAACCCAAAATCAGCCGTCTGAGGAAGACCCACTATCCTGCCTAATGGCAGGGCTGGAGCTGCTCCTCCATGGCAGGGAGGGAGTCTCCTGCCACTGTACCACTGGGACCTGGCATACACAGAATAAGATGGCATGAGATGGCAGTAGGGGATTGGAATATTACAGGCTGAATTTGGAGGCTGCTCACATAAATTTTATTGAGGGTTTTTTTGTGTGTGTTTTTGGAGGGGGTAGTTCAGCCCTAATTAAACAGAAAGCAATGTAAGGGAAGAGAAGGTGAAAGAGATTAGGGTTAGTTTATTTTAGCTAGTAGGTGGGAGAAGGAATCCAGAGTTTGGGTCTCCCTGTAGAACCAGCAAGAGCCACAGTTGTGCTGTCAGAGGGAGGGGGCCATTTTGACATTTCTTGCTTTCCTTTTCAGCTTGTTTGTGGGATCCCATTTCATAAAGCCGGCCCTGGCTCATTTACGATTCCTGGCCTCCAGGCTCTGCCATGCAGTTTACTTCAAGCTCTGTGTGGAGTGTGTCTTTGCATGTCTGAGTAGGATTCCACTTTCACTTGAATGAATCTAACCTAATTATGCCGTCCCCAGATGGTATGTTTAAAACGTTCCTGGTAATCCTGGCTGTTTTAGTGAGAACAGCAGCTTTGCTCACAGCGGTACAGCAAAGGCAGAAGATGTGAGCATTAGAGATTCTGGCAGGGGGTGGTGCTGGTGGCGAGCAGGAATAATAAGCGCTCCTTTCTTTATTATGCAGACTTCTCCCAAAAAGAGGGCAATCTCTGCAGAAGCCATCTCTGGATGCGTCCTATTATATTAAAAGCATTTGGCAGGAAAAGTGGAATGGGCAGCCCACACACAACAGTACGAGTGTGGATCTATCTATATCGTCATGTTACATGAACACCCACAACACACACACACACACACACACACACACACACCTTGAATCTACATGCCTTTTCCAAACCACACATTACAGGGAAAGGGGGAGGGGGGCAGCAGGGGGATTGCTACCCTTTGATTGTCTTCATGACTAATTATTGTTTAAGCTAAAGGGGGAGAGTCAAAGAATCGTGTTATCTTTGGGAAATACATATCACAGAGGTACATCTCACAGCAGCTGTTTGCTAGGCAAAATTAGAGCAAGTCTGCATTTTGCCCCTTGTGTCTCTGAAAATAGTAGGACACCTCTTGGGGCAGGATAAACTGCAGCTCTGTGGTAGAGCATCTGCCTTGCATGCAGATGTTGCCAATTCGATTCCTGTGGATTCCTGGTATGGCTGGGAAGATCTCATGCTTGAAACCCTGGAGAACTACTGCCAGTCAGAGCACTGCTGCTTCCAATGCTTTACTTGTGTCCAGTCAGTCACTGGTGATCTTTGAGTGGCCTTCCATGTCATTTTCACTTGTGGTACCGCAAGGTGAGAAACCACAGCTGTAGCAGCAGAGCACATGGTTTCCGGCAGAAGGTCCTGCTAAAAGGATTTCAGGTAACAGGTGATGTGGAGAACCTATTCCTGAGACTCTGGTGAGACTCTGCCGGTCAGTGCTGACAATTTTGGGCTGGATGGAATAATGTTCAGACCTGGTATAAAGCAACTTCCTATGGAAAAAGATATCTGTACCACACTTTCCCCCATAATTTGCCAGCAGTTTTATCTTGTGATGTCCTTCATCTTGGCCAATGCTCTCCCGCTCCTATACCATTTTCCTTTAAACAAAATTCATAAGCTGATTTTGCACAAATTCCACCATTTCGCTGATATATTTAGTATATTATATACAAGGGGGTTGTTTTTCATCTTGCCCAACCCTGATTCTGTCATGATGAATCTAACCTTTTAAAGCCCACATCAAAGTTATAGTTGGAAGTACATAAGCAAAGGAATATAGTTGTTATTTGCAAAGTAATAATACATTAAGGATAATAAAATGAGAGGAATAGCTAGCTATCAAATCCATGCAAAAATTAACATGGTTGAGACAGAAATGGAAAGAAAAATGACAACAAACCTGCAGCCATTGAAGGGGGAAAAGCCCAGCTATATTTAAAAACAACGCAAAATAAACACCACTTTCTCATCTAGCTGAAAAAGCTCGTTGAAACAGAAATGTCTTCAATTGTTTCTTGAAAGTGCATATTGTGGGTTCCTGTTGTATCTCAGCAGGGGTAAAGGTAAAGGTAAAGGGACCCCTGACCATTAGGTCCAGTAGTGGACGACTCTGGGGTTGTGGCGCTCATCTCAATTTATTGGCCGAGGGAGCTGGTGTACAGCTTCCGGGTCATGTGCCCAGCATGACTAAGCCGCTTCTGGCGAACCAGAGCAGCGCACAGCAACGCCGTTTACCTTCCCACCTATTTATCTACTTGCACCTTGATGTGCTTTCGAACTGCTAGGTGGGCAGGAGCTGGGACCGAGCAACAGGAGCTCACCCCGTCGCGGGGATCTGAACCGCCGACCTTCTGATCGGCAACCCTAGGCTCTGTGGTTTAGACCACAGAACCACCCGTGTCCCTTTTTCTCAGCAGGGATGGTTTCCCTCAAAACAGGGGCAGCCACACTGAAAGCCCTGTTCTGAGTTACTGTGAAGCAGGCTCCTCATATTTCAGGAACTGCAAGAAGAGACTCTGCAGCTATGAGTGGGTATAGAATAGATACATTGGTCTCTCAAGTCAGCTGCACCCAAGCTGCCTCATATGTTAGTGACAAAACCTTAAACTTGGCCTGAAAGTAGATAGGCAGCCAGTACTAAGTCAAGGCCAGATGATTCTTGGGATCCATTCCTTCCCTTGGAATGAAGAAGCTCATTATTACAGAGCTACAGGCTCACGCAAATCCAAAGCGCTGTCTCTCTGCTGGAGTGTCCTCCACGTGTGTGACTCTGATCACTTTTGATTCATCAGCTGTGTCCTTTGGAGGTCAAACATAAACCAGAATTTGCAATGGTTTACTGTTTTACTCTATCTGAATATAGTATAGACCCCCACACACCCTGGCTGAGCTACCCTTAGTTCCATTAACTTGAAGTTAAACAAAGGTTATGCTGTTGGATGAGAATAATAAAATGCATCACCTTGACTAGCAAAACCATATCTTTCATACCATTTTAAAAGGTCCATAAAAACTGTGATAAATGGTGTCTAAGTTTAGCCCTGCTACAATGTTCAGCTAAGAATAGCATCACAGCCCCACGGGACTCCCTTGCTCTCTTTTTCTTTTATATTGCTCTGCCATCCTTGCAAGATGCCAAAGAGAACAGCGACGCTGGGAGCCCAGTCGTAGCAGGCTGGCTTTTTTTAAACCACCGACAGCTGGGACACTGGTGCTTCTGAAGGGCCTCAGTTTGTAACACGACACAACTCTGGCAAGCTCCGATCCCGAGTTTTCGAAGCGAGATCCTGCTGGCGCTGATGTCAGCAAGCGCTGGAGCCAAAGTTGAGGAAGTGTGAGAAACACAACACACACAAAACAGAAATAAGAGCTTGTTTAAATATGGGGTGTGAAAGTCACAAGCCAGCCAGTAAGCAATCCTTTTTTTAGAGCAAGTAGTACTGAATCCGTACATGTTTCCCATCAGTTTAATTTGTACATGCTTCTGTCAAACTGCAGCCCTCTTCAGACAGGCTGTAAATGTGTGGAGTAAGCTTGCAAGGCAGGGCAGTGAGGACAAGGCGTTCGGGTGTGCTAGATCCATAGCCATCACCTATCATACAGTGGGTGACTGTAGGATGTAGGGAAACTCCTGTTCATACCAGTGTCCCTGTTCTAGGCCCAAACACCTGCCATTTTGTATAAGCAACTTATAAAAGGGAGAGAATAGACACACTAAGGAAAACAGCCAGCAAAATTCAGTGCTGCATTTTTAAAAAAATTAAAACTAGATTATTCCTTTCCTCCAATACAATGGTGTCACGCAAGACGAATGCCTCGCAAGACGAAAAACTCGCTAGACGAAAGGGTTTTCCGTTTTTTGAGTCGTTCCGCAAGATGAATTTCCCTATGGGCTTGCTTCGCAAGACGAAACGTCTTGCAAGTTCTTGTGAGTTTGTTTCCTTTTTCTTAAAGCCGCTAAGCCGTTAATAGCCGCTAAGCCGCTAAGCTGCTAATAGCCGTGCTTCGCAAGACGAAAAAACCGCAAGACGAAGAGACTCGCGGAACGGATTAATTTTGTCTTGCGAGGCACCACTGTAACTTGGGTTTTGCTTTGCCTACTCTCATTCTACTTTAGCAGACCTTCCAAGTTTCACTGTTTTCCAGAGACAATCCTGGATTTACAGAAGCCATCCTGGTTTCTGATTTGATCCCGGCATGTCCTGCTTTTCCTTAGGACGTCCCTATTTTAACTGAAGAAATGTTAGAGGGTATGGAGTTATGCAGCCCTGAGCCCAGTGGAGAAGTTAGTACAGAACCTTTAGAAGACCTCTGAAGGCAGCCCTGTATGGGGAAGTTTTAAAATGCTTAATGTTTTATTGTGTTTTTATATATGTTGGAAGCTGCCCAGAGTGGCTGGGGCAACCAGTCAGATAAGCGGGGTACAAATAATAAAATTGTTGTTGTTGAATAGGATGTTGGAGGGTATGCTTTAGCTAATAAGGCATTTTTAAAAGACTAGTTTATTCCTTTCCTCCAGTATGCAGCCCAATGCCGAAATGAAGAACGCCTATCCTTCCAATTTAGAACACATTTGAAGGTGCATTCAGTCTGTCTGGCGGACTCACCTGCCTAAGGCTGCCAGATTAGAGTACAGATGCACCTGGCCCTTAAACTAGGCTTCTGTGCTTTGCAGGCAAGCTGCTCTCACCTCACCCCTTCATTTCCTCAGCGCAGGACTCACATGCTAGGACAACCAGGTGAAGGGGAAGGCAGAGAGTGTGCAGGTGAAGTCGTATTTTCTATATGGGCCAAAGCTGACTTTTAGCTCTGCTCTACAATCTCTTTCCCTGGATGTGACTCCTTTTCAGTCCCCCGGTAAGTTTTAAATCAATGTTGGTTTAGACAAATTAACACAGAGAGCAAGCCTTTTAGTGTGAGGTGCCATTATCTGTTTTAAATGGTTCTGTGGGCTGAATGCAAACATTTCAGGCACCACGCAGAGGAAGAGGCCCTGTAAAAGAGAGCATGAGATCCTTCTTTGTCAGCTCCAGATTGTGGAAGCAGATCTGCTGAGGCTCTTTGAGCAACTTAACAACACACAACCTTTACCCAAAGTGCATCTCTCTGGGTCAGGTCAGTCTTTTGATCCCATTGTTCCACTCTGGCTGTAGATGGGGAGCTTGAAAGGAAAGAGCATCCCTCTGGATGTTCAGCGTACTTGACTCACACTAAACAGGACTCCGAAAACCCATGGGCAATGAAAACGGCTTTTGTTTTGCCCAGCAAAACTTTCATCTATAATCTTCCATTTGCGCCTGTCAAATGTCAAAGGGAAACGATGATGAGGTGGTCACAGAGGTTACTGATAATTCCTCTGCAACTCCTCTGCAGTTAGCCAGCCTGCTAGCATGATGACAAAAAGAAGGGAATTCACGGCCCCATGGACAAGAACTTGGCCATGAAAGCAGTGGTCTGAAGCCATGAGGGATTGGGAGGGGGGAGGAAGTGAAACAGGATTCTTTGAGGACAACATCCTCAAAGAATCCATAGGAGATTTGCTCAATGCCTTGTCTGGAATAGCAACTCCTCTATTGATCTCAATAGGGAGTAGATTTAAGATAAGCAAAAGGATTTTACAGTGGTGCCCCGCAAGACGAATGCCTCGCAAGACGAAAAACTCGCTAGACGAAAGGGTTTTCCGTTTTTTGAGTCATTCCGCAAGACAAATTTCCCTATGGGCTTGCTTCACAAGATGAAACGTCTTGCGAGTTCTTGTGAGTTTGTTTCCTTTTTCTTAAAGCCGCTAAGCCGCTAAGCCGTTAATAGCCGCTAAGCCGCTAATAGCCGTGCTTCGCAAGACGAAAAAACCGCAAGACGAAGAGACTCGCGGAACGGATTAATTTCATCTTGCGAGGCACCACTGTATTTTTTATTTTACAACTCATCGTTAACCTGTGGAATTCATTTCCACGTGATATTGTGGCAGGCCCTGTAAGGACCTAGATGATTGGATGGAGGATACGCTCTCAGTGGTTACTAGTCAGAAGTATCAAAAGCAGTGTCCTTGAAAAAGAGTGGTATATTCTTTTCGTTATCCTGTAATGAAAGAGTGTACCAAACACACTAACACAGAGTGTCTCGTCTATTTCAACTTTCTGGGTAGTTTTCATATTTTGAGCTAAAGACAATTGATCTGCTCTGATTCAGAGTGGCAATCATTATGTTTAGTGGGTCCGTTCCAATAACCAATTTTTTAGGTGGGATTGTTCACCACAGTGTTCAAGGAGTAAAATGATCTTCTGAGAGATCACTTGCAAAAAGGATGGTAGCAAAAAGGAGGCGTTGTGGTTATGAGCAAGCTGTCCCATTCTTCCTTTCTATCAGAGTCCCCGTTTCACAAGCTTGTTTCTTCATTATTTTTCCAGGCACTGAAAAGAGTTTCCGCCTCATTCTATGTATTTTCAGAGTATTTGGAAAGGGAAGTAGTGTATGTGAAATAAATAAATTGAGGCCCCCTCCCTCCCCCTGAGGTTGTATGCCTTAGGAAATAGAAGCTTTTTAACCCAGCTGTGTGAGAAGAAAAATTGTAGGCTTTTGCCGTGTGTGTGTGTGTGTGTGTGTGTGTGTGTGTAGCACACTAAGCTGGAAAGGAATCACTTTCACTTGCTTTCTGTAGCAGAAGCTGCATTACTTACTGTACCGAAACAAACAAATCCTCTCTATACTTATTTAAGAGCAACCCTGTTAAACACAGTGGGACTGACGTCAGAGGAGACATGCATAGGAACATAGGAAGCTGCCTTATACTGATTCACACACTATAGGTCCATCGGGGTCTATATTGTTGAGACTGGCTGGCAGCGGCTCACCAGAGTTTCCGACAGCAGTCTCCCAGCCTTGCCTGGAGATGCCAGGAATTGAGCTGGGGACCATCTTGCATGCAAAACAGATGCCCTGCTGCTGAGTTATGGCAAACTGGAGCAGGATGGCTTTTCTTTCAGACTATTTGATCCAGGCTAGGTGGAGGTCCGGTGACGCTTTCCTCTCTTTTCCAAACAGAGCCTTCTCACATCTTTTGTTAAAGGCCAGCATTTGTTAGTATTTGTGCTGTATTTGTTAGAAAATGTATTTTACAAAGTACAAATTGTACTCGGGGGGGGGGGGGGAGAGAAAACCTATGTAATGTAATGTAAGAGCTGCAAAATCTTGTGACTCCAATTAAGGTCACAAAATGACCGCTCCCCACATAAAACGGGGGGCAACCTTTGCGTGGACGTGCGCAGCCCCTGGATCCGGAGTGGCTCCATCAGCACAGGCTTGGCTTGGCTTCGCCTTCCCCCAGGTGGGATACCTGGAGGTCTCCGCCTACCTCAGTCAGTTGTCCAATCCCGCCTGGGGGAAGCGTTGCCAAGGAGACCAGGACAGGTAGGGGAGGGACTACCTGCCCACACAATAGAGGGAGGATCTTACCTGGGAATCCTCACTTGACTCCAGAGCTTCTCCCACCCTACCCACCCTCAGTTAAGTCTTATTTTGCAGGTTAACTTTTCTTCACAGGTATGCCGGTGCTGCTACGTCAAGGTCGCTGTTGAAGGGCCGGAAAAAATTCCTCTGCATTGGCAGGTTTTGCCTTTCCCGTAGCAAAACATCACAACTTTGGCGGTATCAGTGTCACTTTGAACTGCTACAAAGGAGTTTTGGAAGCAAGAAGACCAGGCATAGGCAAACTTGGCCCTCCAGATGTTTTGGGACTACAACTCCCATCATCCCTAGCTAACAGGGCCAGTGGTCAGGGATGACCTTTTATTGGGCTCACGGGAGAGAAATGCATTGTATTGGACTTGTTATGCATGAATAATACTGCTTGTTAATAGTTGCCATCCTTTACATAACTTGTTGATTTTCTGAGCTCCTTTGACTTTACAGAGATCTCTTTGCAGGGTGTTTTGGGAGGCAGCTGCATATGGGGAAAGATTGGCTTGCCCTATGCACATCTAGAGGCATTTACAGCACAGGCAGTCTCTCTACATCATGCACAAGTAAATTGTGCTGGAGATTTAACACTAGAAAATAGGCTTAACCAACAATGAAAGAATGAATGTTCCATCAGAAGCAAGACCTGCAGACCCTTCAAGTGTCCCTATTTTCCAGGACATCCCTGATTTAGAGAAGATGACCCTGCTTCTGATTTGATCCAGGAATGTCCCACTTTTCCTTAGGATGTCCCTATTTTCATTGGAGAAATGTTGGAGGGTGTGGAATTATCTGACTCCTGGACTGTCTGAAAGCAATCCTATATAGGGAAGGTTTTTTAAATGTTTAACATTTTTTAATGTTTTTTATAGATGTTGGAAGCTGCTGGGAGTGGCTGGGGCAACCCTGTAAGATGTTTGGGGTATAAATATTAAAATTATACTATGGAATGGGATATCCCTATTTTAACTGCAGAAATGTTGAAGGGTATGGACCTGGAACTAGAAAAATTTAAGAATTCAGTGATGGAGAACCTCAAAAAGCTTTTCTGAACTGGTTAAGAGATCCCTGAAGGTGTGGGGAGTGTTCTATAGTAAAAACCAAATGAAAACAGAATGAGAATTATTTCAGTGGCTTGAAAGCTCTGCAGCTTTCTTTGATTTGGGTAAAAGGTGAGGGAGGAATACAATGATTATGGTGTGGCTTTGTGCTGTTCACAGAAACAAGAATTTGGCCACCAAGCAGATAATAAGTGGAGACACCTGAAAGGTCTTAAGAAGCCTTGTTTCTTTCCCTTGTTTTGATTTTATACTTCTTATACCCTTATCTCTCTTGTTCTAGTAGGGGGGGGGAATGTAATAAAAAATACAGCAGCAGCAGCAACCACCACCACCACCACGACAAGTAGTAGTAGTAATAATAATAATAATAATATTCCAAAACATTTCAAGTACTTAAGCATAAAACAAAATTTAAACATTAAAAAGTATTTCCTTTTTAAGGGTAACTAGAGTTGCCCTGGAATACAAGTCAATGTGATGAAGAACCACAAAGTTATTCTTTGCTGTATTATAGCTAGATATGTAAGGTCCGTATAGTTAAAGCCATGGTTTTCCCAGTAGTGATGTATGGAAGTGAGAGCTGGACCATAAAGAAGGCTGATCGCCGAAGAATTGATGCTTTTGAACTATGGTGCTGGAGGAGACTCTTGAGAGTCCCATGGACTGCAAGAAGATCACACACATCCATTCTTAAGGAAATTAGCCCTGAGTGCTCACTGGAAGGACAGATCGTGAAGCTGAGGCTCCAATATTTTGGCCACCTCATGAGAAGAGAAGACTCCCTGGAAAAGACTCTGATGTTGGGAAAGATGGAGGTCACAAGAAGAAGGGGACGACAGAGGACGAGATGGTTGGACAGTGTTCTCGAAGCTACAAACATGAGTCTGACCAGTGGAAGACAGAAGTGCCTGGCGTATTCTGGTCCATGGGGTCACGAAGAGTCGGACATGACTAAACGACTAAACAACAACAAGCTGGATATGTACTTTCATTGAGATTCTGGTCCATCCCATTTTCATACGTGTCAGAAATGAACTGCATTTCTTCTTAAATCCACAATGAAACTACATCACACTTTCATTGTGGATTTGAGAAGAAATCTAGAAAAAAATATCTTCGCAGCAAAGCGTACTTCAAAAAGGACTTATGGGGGCTGTGGTCTTGCCTGCCAACCACCAAAAAAAGGGGCTAATGCGTGGGGCTACTGCTAAGTGTGCTCTGTACAGAACATAGCAAGTCCCCTAGGAGCGATGGGACTTGGCAGCATGTCATCAATCTCATGGGGAATTGCATGGAAAACCACTGGGCCATTATCTTCCATTCCCCCAAGAGAGAACTTTTCCCTCCCGCTCTCTGAATAGCAGAATCCTGGGTCTTCCAATGATGCTGAATGTTGGAAGGCTCATAACAGGCAAAACAAAGCAGTTTTTCACACAGTGTATGGTTAAGCTAGGGACGCGGGTGGCGCTGTGGGTAAAACCTCAGCGCCTAGGACTTGCCGATCGCATGGTCGGCGGTTCGAATCCCCGCGGCGGGGTGAGCTTCCGTCATTCAGTCCCAGCTCCTGCCCACCTAGCAGTTCAAAAGCACTCTTAAATGCAAGTAGATAAATAGGGACCGCTTTCTAGCGGGAAGGTAAACGGCGTTTCCGTGTGCTGCGCTGGTGCCGGCTCGCCAGAGCAGCTTCGTCATGCTGGCCACGAGACCCGGAAGTGTCTCCAGACAGCGCTGGCCCCCGGACTCTTAAGTGAGATGAGCGCACAACCCTAGAGTCTGGCAAGACTGGCCCGTATGGGCAGGGGTACCTTTACCTTTACCTATGGTTAAGCTACATAGTCCGATGTGGCAGCAGCCACCAAATTTGGATGGCTTTCAAGAAGAAGAAAAAGGCTGGAACTCACCATGATGTTGTTAGGTGGCATATAATTAGTGCACTACAAATAAATAAATTAAATAAGTAAAAATATTCCGCCTGATATTTATGTCATTCCAATGCCGCTGAGTGCCTCTTTGTTCCCCCAGCTGCTCTTCTTCTCATCGGCATTCCCTTTTTCTTCTTTGTCCTCTTTGCCCTCCATCTTGTTTGCTCATGGCTGCCTGTTAATCCAATTGGCCAGGGTGATCCACTTGATTTTTGTTTATGGGCATCCATGACAACACAGCACCAGGTGCAACACTGTGACATTGACAAAAGAATCACACAGGGTTGTTGTAGCCAATCAGACTAAATGACAAGGTGACCACATAAAGCCAAGGACAGGGAGTATGATGGAGAAGAAATGAACCGGTACCGTGATGAATGGCTCTGAAACAATTGTGAATATGTTGCAATTTTTTTTAAAAAAAAAATGCTAATAGTTGGGGGCAGTTTTCAACAGTCAGGAAACAAGTACCTTTGGCTCAGGCCTGGCATAACTGAATTTTTACTGCACATTTGTTTTGCGCCTTCTGCTTTCATTAAAAACGATTAAAAAACAAAGAAAAAAAGCCGTCACCTACTTTCCTGATTATAAAATCACAAATAGTCTGTTAAGAAAAATCACATGTGTAAACAATTGATTAGTCATTTCCCTAGGATGCAATTTATAAAAATATGTCATGTAATTTTAATAGTATATGCAACGTTAAGGAGTCCAAGCATTGATTTACTAACCTTTTATTGGCCTGTCAGCAAAATTAATGTTCTATTTGCGCAACGCACCATCTCAGTCTTCTCGTCTGCAGAGGCAGAGAAGGCCGGGATGTTTGTTGAGTGGCTTGCATTTTAAGATGAACTTACTGTTTTAATGTATTTTTAATCTTTGCTGGAAGCTGCCCAGAGTGGCTGGGGAAACAAATAAATTATTATTATTATTATTATTATTCCTAATTTTCACTCTCCAAAATTATATGTGAATCAAAACCCAGCGCTCCTTCAAAATTTGCACTTCTCCCAATTCTGCAGTGCAGCTCCTTAGCCAAGTAAAACACACAGAAATGTATATGCTAAGGTAAAAGGTGAATATATTACTGAAAATAAGATGCAGAATGTGTTGCATTAGGAAAACAGTTTTGCAAAAAATGTGTGTGTCAGGTAAAACTGCTTACAAAAATGTGGGAGAAATTGGGAGAAATATGCCCTAAAAGGGTGATTAATTTTCATGAGGACTTTTTAAAAAATTGTAAGCTGGTGTAGAAATGTGAAAAATTGAGGAGTGGAAAAATAAGGAAATTAAAAACTGAAATTGGTAGATCATCCCATCCATAACTCTCTCTCTCTCTCTCTCTCTCTCTCTCTCTCTCTCTCTTCAGTTCAGGGGAGTGGGTTTGGGCATGTTACATACCCTTCAACATGATGTGACCCAAATGCAGAACACCAATCTTCTGGGTCTGAAAGCCCACAGGAATCAAACAGACACAGAATTGTGGGGGGAAATGTTTTTTTGGGGGGTGTGTGTCATGATTTTGGCCCAAAATCGCACAAGAGCAAGGCACCCAAAATGGCTGCCATGCTCTTGTGGGGGAAAATGGGATGCCTTGGTTTTCCAGGGCAGTTGATGGATATGGTGCTGTCATGGTAACACTGAAGCTTTAGATTTTTGCATGATACTGGGATTTCCCAAAATGTATTGGATATCTTAGTAATTATATTGGGAATGGGGACCTTGGAATTGTATATAGAAAGCTAATAACAATATCCTCTATGCACACTGTATCACCTACTCCTTTATGAGTCTGCCTGCTTGCCTGCCTACCTGCACGACTTTTAAAGTAATCATGGGTGAGTCTCTGGTGGGCCCCAGTATCCCCAGAAACAGACTTAACTTGGATCAGGGTGAAAGTATTTTTAGTAGTTGTTATTTATTTGGCAGAAGAGGGATAATGCTTGTGGGAAAGGTTGGGGGGTGATGGTTAAGCGCAAATCTTTCTGTTGTGCTCCAATACTCTTGGACAGGTCATATATGTGTGGGTGAGTATCTTTTTAACCTGATATTCACAGAAAAGGGAACACTATGTGCACTTGACTGCAATGACAGGGGGGGGACACAGAGTAAATTTGATGAAGCTGCTGTTATTGATAAATGAAAGCTTGGATTTGGGGGATTTGACTGCATTAAGCGGTTATAAATAGAATCAATACATGAAGTATAACATTGCACAGAGATTATGCCAATTAGTACCTCCAGCATGCAAAGCTGTTCACTGCCTGTTTGGCCTTGGGTTTCGTTTATCTCCTTGTATGCATCCAGTATGTCACCAGTATGTTTTGATGGTGGTGGGGAATTAACCAGCTGAGATTTGCCCCAGTGGGAGGCTGTAACCTTGTTTAGAATTTGCATGGCCTCCTGGGATCTATGAAAAGCTTGAGGCAGCACTTGTTGTAAGCTATAATAGGGGGCAGGAATTAAACAGCAGAACTGCCGGGACATCTGTTGCTATTGGGGATGTGCAGTAGCTGCTCTTGTAAACCCTTCCATAGCCTTTTCCTTACACCTCTCCTGTTCAATCCCAGCACCTTAGCAGAACAATCCCCTACCCTCCAACATTCCTCAGAAAATAGGGGCATTTTACTGATCTGAAGCTGGTTGTCTCGGCTCTTACTAGCTCAATTTATCAGTGCTTTGTTGCAGTACTGTAAAGTTTCTATAATAGTTCATCTTGGTGTGTGTTTTTTCTGTTCAACTGTTTCTGAAGCTTGATAAATACAATAGTTTCTGCAAAATGCTGAATGTCGAACAATAGAGGCAGTGTTGTCCATTGTGTGTCTGACCATCCCACTATCATATTTGCACAGAGCCTGAAAAAGGTAAAGGGACCCCTGACCATTAGGTCCAGTCGTGGCCGACTCTGGGGTTGCGGCGCTCATCTCGCTTTATTGGCCAAGGGAGCCAGCGTACAGCTTCCGGGTCATGTGGCCAGCATGAATAAGCCGCTTCTGGTGAGCCAGAGCAGCGCACGGAAACTCCGTTTACCTTCCCGCTGGAGCGGTACCTATTTATCTACTTGCACTTTGACATGCTTTCAAACTGCTAGGTTGGCAGGAGCTGGGACCGGGTGTTATGTACTGAAGTTCTCACCCTGGGCCAGCAGGGGGATACTGTAGATAGTTATGCAAATGAAGGATCGAAAGTGACGTTCAGTGATTGGATAGTTTGTATGCAAATGAAGGATCGAAAGTGACGTTCAGTGATTGGCTAGTTACAGAAAATGGTTACTGTTGCATTCTAGTGGAGCTCTATATAAGCAGGCTGACTGAGCTCCTCAGTTCAGTTCTGTTCCAGCTTACAAATAAAGAGCTGCTTTGGAAGAATCGCTGTGTCGTCTGATATGTTCGCCCACAACTTAACACCGAGCAACGGGAGCTCACCCCGTAACAGGGATTCAAACTGCCGACCTTCTGATCGGCAAGCCCTAGGCTCTGTGGTTTAACCCACAGCGCCACCTGCAATAGAGGCAGTGTTGTCCATTGTGTGTCTGATCATCCCACTATCATATTTGCACAGAGCTTTACATTGGCCCAATTTACACTTTGCTGTGAACAATAGTTAACGGCTGATGGTGAATGCGCTGTGCTGGGCTGTTTTGTTCCTTCCTTCTCACAGAGAGGAGAAACAAACCACGATCCCCGGCTTACTAAAGGGTGGGAGAGAATTTCCTTCGGTCTGCATTTTTAAGTGAAATGACCTAATTTGTACCTCCCAGATGAATACACAGATGAGAACATTTATGCTTCAGATTTTGAGCTTCTCTGAATTGCTCAAAAAGAAATATATCAGCATGTGTTAAAAATACGTATTTTGGGATGAAATGTGTTCATAAATGTGAACACTGTGATAAAATATGCATTTGAATAGGGGCTGGGCAAACTCCCACTGCTCAGTAATGCCACATTCCTTCACCCCCTCCTTCCCATTGAAACAATTTTATAGCCTGCAAGTGTTCCAGAAAAATGGGGACATCCCGTTTCCTGACAAGACGGCAGCCATTTGGGGTGCCGTGATTTTGCGTGAAATTGAGCAAGATCACAAAACCCAAAATGGCCGCTGTCCTCTCACTGAGAAAAAAAATGGGAAGATGGTTTCCCAGAAGATGGCATCCTGGTTTTGCCTTTGTTGTGTTGGAGGGTATGCGATATTCAAGTCTTACAGTTTGCTAGCTCCTTATTTGTGTGTTGTGATCACATTAAATAAGCCTTGTTAAAACCCCTTCTGTATTTCAGTTCTCCTAACTAAAACACAGTTGGCCTATTAGTACACCATCAATTCCCTTGTCTCAGACTACGCTGCATGTTAGAGATTTCAAAGAAGGTGCAAAGAGAGTAACATGGCACTCTGGCAATCCTCTGTCGGTGCAGAATCCCCGGAGGATCATATTCAGTTCAGCTGGAATAAATGAGAACTGCCTTGGCATGCTCTAAACTCACCATGGGGCCAGGAAATTAGATATCAGTGGTATAAAGCATCTGGAATATTAACCGCCTGAGCCTCGTAACATGCCTGCAACGTGAGTTGGTATATTATCCATATTTTAAAGCAAATGTGTAACATTGGGAAGAGTAGATATTCTCAGTGTTGTCTATGCACAATGCCCATATTGGTCTAGAATTGAATGCCCCCAACTGTAGTTAGTAAAAAAGAAAGAAAGAAACCCTCCCGGTTTTACAGATACAATGGTACCTCGGGTTACATACGCTTCAGGTTACATACGTTTCAGGTTACAGACTCCGCTAACCCAGAAATAGTACCTCGGGTTAAGAACTTTGCCTCAGGATGAGAACAGAAATCGTGCTCTGGCGGCACAGCGGCAGCAGGAGGCCCTATTAGCTAAAGTGGTGCTTCAGATTAAGAACAGTTTCAGGTTAAGAATGGACCTCTGGAACAAATTACGTACTTAACCCGAGGTACCACTGTACTTGTGCCAGGACCTGGCAAAACCCCAGTGACAAAAACAATTTATTGGGAGAATGGTTAACCATGTAAAGTAAGATAACCAACAAGTGAGGATTGTTTGGGAATAATTGCTTTTATATAAGGTGACATAAACTGTACTTTATGTACAGCAGCATTCTGGTATTTGTAGGCAGATTATACAGCTACCAAATTTTGATTTTTGGGTCGGGCCTGGTGTTAGGGTTGGAGGAGTAATTCATTTTTAATGGCGTTTTATTGGGAAATTGCTGTTTCCGAGGCAATCAAGCTTTGCCCGCATTGGGACACCTCTTGTGCTGAGCACCCACTGCTCGTGCATTGTAATTATATGCAAAATTATACTCCCTCAAATGCATATATTATTCATATTTCAATTTATACAATTATAAAGAGTCAAGCCCCCAAGAGGCACTATATTTCTGCAGCATAATTTTATATCAGTAATAATACATAAGCATTTTTAATCAGTTATATGCATTATTGTATTTATCGCTTAATGTGCTGGTTACTTTAAGCAACCTGGAGTGCATATGTGCGTAACATTGTATGTATTAGGATGCATATGGTTGTTTGTATTTTTATTGGGTCTGATGGAAGGGGGGGGAGCTTGCTTCTTGTTGAGATTAAGGTGTGAGGCAGAAATTAGAAAATATCTCTGCAGATAAGCTTTGCATTGATATTTTCAGAAAAGTCATACCTGCCTGGGGATGGGCAAGGCTGTGGCAGCAAACCTGGCCTGTCAGGGGCAGAGTCTGCAGAAATATGGTTGGTCGGGACTAAAACTGGGGTGGGAGTGAGGCAGGGGCAGATCTACTATGAAACTAACACAGGGGTCTGCAACCCGCGGCTCCGGAGCCGCATGTGGCTCTTTTACACCTTTGCCGCGGCTCCGGGGCGGATACTAGCGAGGGGAGGAGGCGCATTGTGTGCCCTGACACTCCCCACTGTGGCGGGCGCTGTACTGGCTGTGACGTCGCATGGGGGCGGTGCGTGCGTTAGTCACGCACCATCCCGACGTCACCTTCCCGCCCGCCCGCTACATTGTAAGGGGCATGTACGCTGGTCACTGAATTGAAAGGGGGCATGTACGCTGGTCACTGTTTTGAAGGGGCGTGAAGAACACACACACAAAAAAAAGGTAACTTGTTAATTTAACGTTTATTTCTATGAGGAGGAGTAATTCTGAGGGGTCAAACAAAGAAATAATAAAAAAGTGACAAAAAAGTTATTTTTATAATGACGAGTTTTGCGGCTCCCAGTTTTTTTTTCTTCGAAAACGGGTCCAAGTGGCTCTTTTTGTCTTAAAGGTTGCAGACCCCTGAACTAACAGCTTAAGCTTTAGGGCCTCTAATCCTGGAGGGGCCCCAGAAGTGAATTCAGTCCACATTACTTAAAAAAATTGGGTCTAGAAAACATAATTTGATTAATTTTTTATCATATATACCGTATTTTTTGCTCTATAGGACTCACTTTTTCCCTCCTAAAAAGTAAGGGGAAATGTGTGTGCGTCTTATGGAGCGAATGCGGGCTGCGCAGCTATCACAGAAGCTAGAACAGCAAGAGGGATTGCTGCTTTTACTGCACAGTGATCCCTCTTGCTGTTCTGGCTTCTGAGATTCAGAATATTTTTTTTCTTGTTTTCCTCCTCAAAAAACTAGGTGCATCTTGTGGTCTGGTGCGTCTTATAGAGCGAAAAATACGTATATATTTGAGAGTCAGTAGCTTTGGTCACCTCATGAGAAGAGAAGACTCCCTGGAAAAGACCCTGATGTTGGGAAAGATGGCGGGCACAAGGAGAAGGGGACGACAGAGGGTGAGATGGTTGGACAGTGTTCTTGAAGCTACAAACATGAGTCTAACCAAACTGCGGGAGGCAGTGGAAGACAGGAGTGCCTGGCGTGCTCTGGTCCATGGGGTCATGAAGAGTCGGACATGACTAAATGACTAAACAACTAAACAGCAATAATAACAAAGCATAGATTTTGTAAAGTTTTGGTGATCTGTCATGGAACAAGCCCATTGAAGAAGATGACAGTGGTTACCCAGACCTCACTGCTGGTTGGAAAGGGATCCCCATAACAACTCAGGCTTCAGGACCCAAAAAATATAGGTCTGCCACTGAGTGGAGGAACAGGAGTGTGGCTTCCATGATCTCTTCTAAGATAATATCCTCAGCACTGGGAGTATTGAAGACAGTCCCATATAAAAGCCGATTTGAGGGGTTTGCTGCAATTGGGGGGGTATTGCTTTCTTTATCCCCTCAGGATCAGTGCCATTAACTGACACCAGTAGACTTTGATATATGCAGCTATATTAAAGCCTGACTGTATCCCCATCCTGCAGACGTCACATTTGGTGCTAGAGACTGGGTCACCTTGACAAGGTGGGGCACCCTTGAGTCAGTTTTGGAAACAGAAGGACCCCATTTCACTTCCCATTGCCCTGTTTCTGCTTGTGAGATGGGACTTTGAGGCTCAGCAGTATGCTGTCTCATAAAACCGAACCACATGTGAGGAGATAATGAAAGGAAAGGATTTTTTCCTCAAAATGTGGTGATCACAACAAGAGTTTAAAATATTCTTTTGGAGCAACTTGCTTAGTTATTTCATCCACAGGCATAAAACAAGTTTCAACAAGTTGGCGCTGTGGCAGATGCACAACAAATGCTCCCCCCACAACACTCTCTTTGTGTTACTATTGTTAAGCCAAGAGAAAAGCTTGGAGACAGAAGCCAAGGCTGCTTCTTGTAATTTAACTCTCCCTATGGAGACCTTGAGGAACGCCATGTTGCCTTGCGCAGCAGGGAGTGTTGCTGAATCCACAGGAAAGCTGGTTTTGTTCCAGTATATGCATCAGTATAAAAGAGAGACACATAATTTACTATGTAGACGAGGGACTTGGGTTAAATGTGAGCCCAGATGTTAGCGCTGAGATGTGCCAGACTGACACATGCGTCACTTCATCAATGGCATGTTCCATTTCTTGTTAATCTCTCAGAATCTTGCGAATGTGTCTCAATGTGTCGAGAAGTTTGGCACCTTGCAGAATAAATCAGACCTCCATGCTTCTAGGAAGCTGCCTCAGAACTAAAGGGCTGTTAATGAATTTAGGTTTATAGTATCTACCATCCATGACACGTTGAATTTGAACCTGGAACATGTGGGTTTCAGGCATTCTGTTGCTCAGCCAGCGACTGACCAACTGCTGCCAGCTTTTTTCCACCAGTACATTGCCTATGTCAGGAGTGGAGAACCTTTTTCAGCCCAAGAACTGCATTCCCTTCTGGGCAACCTTCCAGGGGCATGAATGTAAAGGTTAATATTGTATAGTAGGCTAATTTCTGTATACACTTACTCTACTTTCTATCCTCCATCCAGAGAATTCAAAGGCATTATCAGAGTTCAAAGACACATTCCAGTCTAGGGTTGCCAGATCCCCAGAGCTGACCTGGAGTCTCCTGGTTTGCTTACCCCTCCTAGTGGCAGGTGAAGGGCTTGACTCTCCAGGTGGACAAGAGTGCCTTTATAAAATAAATTTATTAAGAAGACTGTGCATGCAGCTTGGAAGCTTCAGGCCAGCAGGAGCCAGCTGCAAAATATTGCATAGACTGCCCTTCTTCCCTTCATCCTCTACTCTCCCAATTAAGCTCCATCTCTGCAAATTATTGCATACACTCTCCAAGGGATCTGCCCTATTTTCCTCTCTCAGTTAACCTCTATTCCAGGACTCAGTGGTGGGCGGGAGCACAGAGGAAGAAAAAGGACTGGGTTGGGCTCAAGAGGTGGAGGGTGTTACGAGTGTACAAGTGTACCTGGTACAAGGTGTGGGGGTGCAGAAGCAAGCAAAGCACGTGAAGAACAGCAGCATGTCTGCCGCCCACAGCAATTCCTGGGTGACTTTTTGTTCTTCTCATGCAAGTCTAAGGTCTGGGATTTCAAAGGCAGAATTAACATAGGGGCTCAACCATTTTGGTGGTTTCCTAAGAAAAAGTTCAACCACTTTTGGGGTAGCCTACCATACCCTCCTGAGGGATGCGGGTGGCGCTGTGGGTTAAACCACAGAGCCTAGGACTTGCCGATCAGAAGGTCGGAGGTTCGAATCCCCATGACGGGGTGAGCTCCCGTTGCTCGGTCCCTGCTCCTGCCAACCTAGCAGTTCGAAAGCACGAAGTGCAAGTAGATAAATAGGTACTGCTCCAGCGGTAAGGTAAATGGCGTTTCCGTGCGCTGCTCTGGTTTGCCAGAAGCGGCTTAGTCATGCTGGCCACATGACCCGGAAGCTGTATGCCAGCTCCCTCGGCCAATAAAGCGAGATGAGCACCGCAACCCCAGAGTCGGCCACGACTGGATCTAATGGTCAGGGTCCCTTTACCTTTACCTTACCATACCCTCCACATTTTTTTCTGATGAAAATAGGGGTGTGTTAATGAAAAGAGGGACATTCCAGGATCCAGTCAGAAATGGGGATGGCTTCTGTAAACCCAGGACTGTCCCTGGAAAATAGGGACACTTGGAGGTCTGCCGAAGGTAGCTAACATCTCTATGATATCCACAATCTTTGAGACTAAGTAACTATGGTTAGCAACCTCCCTCTACATTTCTTAAATTAAATATTAGGTAACCAATTTTGCTGGGTGGGGCTGTAATCAGCTTTGCAGTACATGTGGAGGGAGATTTAAGCCTTCACTCTCCATTGCAATAGCTGCAAAATCTCCTGCCCCAAAGCATTTAGTATTAGGGGGGCAAGTTCCAGTTGGCAACGATTTGGCACAAATCTTGTGTATAATTTTTAAATCCAAACAATGTGATTAGTATCATGCCATGTGTAGTACCATATGCCCTTACTCTGCCTGTTCACCAAAATAAATTCTCAGCAATCAAAGTTCGGGTGAGATGTGGCTATTTTTCATGAGGAGTGTAACATCCCTTGAACACAGTCTTCAGTTACAAGAAATTAATTGTGCAAACTTAAATGTGCAGCTAATAAGACACTTGTTTGCAAAGGATTTTGCACAGCCGACTGATTAGTCAGAGAAACCTGACACATTTCTAAAGGCCACTCATATTTTTCATGACACGGTTTCTTTGAAATTAAAACATACAAGTCCACCCCTCCCCAAGTAATTGCTATTGGGATAAGGAGATTTAAAATAGCAACCTTTGCTGCCGCCACCTCTCCAGTTCACCTGGTTTTCTACAGTACAATAGCAGGGTTTTTATGTGTTTACCTGACAATTAAAAAGTGGAGTTCTTTCTTGAAACTCCTTAATTACAGTGCCATGAATGTGTTCTCAAATAAAATGTAATGGGTCTTTCACGTCTTCATAATTGCATATGCAACACCCTCATCAATTACCATGCTTGAATTAAGGTTAGGCATTTTCTTCAGGGAAATGATACTGCAGAGGATTAAAAACAAAAACACCCCCCCTCCTTTATCATGCACAAGTGCACACAGTTCACCTAGCTGTTGTTATTGTTACTGTATTCAGGAATAAAGTCTTCCCCATAACTTTTAAGAGTGTCGTGTAAGCCACTGGGAGTGGTGGGCTGTTTCTGAGGTAATAGACTGGGAGCCCTGCTGTACATTTAGAGATTACTATACAGGCCTTTGGATCCAAGGTTTATATGTAGGTCCGTCTCTCCCCCAGCCCTTGAAGGTTTTGACCTTTTGTATGGAAACAGATAAAATAAGTTTCTGTTAAATATACATATTTAAAAGGATACTGTTTGGCAAATACTTTGGCTTAGTTCTTAGGCTTACTTCTGAAGTGTTAAAATCCACACGAAGTGACTTATAGCTCTTGCTTTCATTGATAATGAAAGTCCCTCACACACAAATCTATCCAAATGTATCCCATACCCTCCAACATTTCTCCGATGAAAAAAGGGATGTCCCATCCCCTAATGATAATTTTACTATTTATACCCCACACATCTTATTGGGTTGCCCCAGCACTCTGGGCAGCTTCCAACATATATAAAAACATACTAAAACATTAAACATTTAAAAAGCTTCCCTATACAGGGTTGCCTTCAGACAGCTTGGGGGTCGGATAACTCCATATCCACCAATATTTCTCCATTGAAAATAGGGACATCCTAGGGAAAAGCGGGACATTCCAGGATCAAATGAAAAACTGGGACAGCTTCTCTGAATCAGGGACATCCCTGGAAAATAGAGACACGTGGAGGGTCTGATGTATCCTGACATATATCAAAAGAAGGTGCTTGTATTCAGAGAAGAGTGAAAATGGTGTCCTGAAATTCTTCACCCCATTCTCAGATGACAACATATTTGTGTGGTGGGCATTTGGCAAAATATTATCCGTGTGGGCTGGAGGAAGCTCACCTGTAGCAGTGACAGTGACATGCCATCTTTCTTTTATCCTAAGGATTTTGTTGTTGCTGCCACTGCCACTGTCAGCAGCAGCAGCAAATGCAAAAGCAGTCTTGGCTGCCATTTTGCATTCCCTCACAATGTCTCAGGCCTAACACTTTTTTGGGGCATTGTGAGGGGAAATGGTAGCCGCTACAAAAAAGGGGGTAGAGAGCAAAATTAAGCAAAACAGTCTTCTTTTTCAAGAGAGAGGGGAATCCTCAGGGAACATTTTCTTAGACATTGTGGCTCCAATTGAACTTTATTATTAATTTATTGTTGGGCTTTCTGGGGCAAGGAGGAGGTGGGACTGTGCCAGCACAGGCTCCTCTGGCTTCTAAACCAGGACTGCTAACACCATGTGACAGAACTGGACCCGATCTGGGCCTGATCCCTGCACCAGCTTGAGGCAGGCACAGCAATCTGCCTGACATCCACATTCTGCCTTTACCATTGTGTGTGGCAGGGCTGTGGTTGTGTCGGTGGCCCAGCCATTCTGTAAAGTCCTGCTGTGCTTGGGAGAGGGGCAGTTAGGCTTGCTCCCTAAGAGAAAGAAATCATGCAGATAACATAAAAAGTGGCTATAGAGCCAGAAAAACATGCTAGCCATTTATTAAAAAGAAGTTGCTCAGTATTTCTTTCATATATGGGCTCATTCTCTCAAACTGGAGAGGAAAATGACCAGGTTTCGAGGATGAAAGGATGGCGAGAGTGCTTAGGAGCCTTGAACCCTTTGATCCTGTTGTCTTAATCCAACTCATCCTAAAACAATGTTTATTCTAAGGCGGGCTTAATAACATAAAAATAACTTGGAGAATATTCTTAAAACTCTCCTTTGCGTATCCCCTCATCCAGCTTAAAAACAATAATAATTGCCTGAAAGTAAATAGGTTTATTTCATCTCTGCTCCTCATGAATGTGTTTGAAGGTGTATAACTGTTGCAGAGATTGATAAAAATAGTTTCTTCCTCAGGGAATCCAACTATTTATATAATGCAGAATTGTGGAAACAAAGCGTCATAAACAGTAACACTTGGGCTGGAGTTTACATTACTTTTGTATCTTGGCTTTCCCAGAGTCACTCGTGTCTTTGAGGCTGTATATTTGTGGGGAAGGAGAGCACAAAGGTTCCTTCTTGCAATGTAGTTCTCTTTTCTACAACGTCTGGGGAGATGGGCCAATTTTTTGCTGCGCTTGCTCACCCCATAGACAGCTGGGGGATTTTGGTTCTTGCTCTAGTAATGCCTGACATGGGATAAAATGATCCTTAACAAAATAGGATTTAAGGCAGGATCCATTGCTCGGGGGTAGAGATCATGCAGAAAGTCCCAGGTTCAGTCATTGGCATTTTTAGGGCATCAACGGATCTGGTAGTTGCAGTAGCAGTTGGTGAGATGGAGTGGCAGTGCTCACCTGATCTCTGGTCACTTGCATCACTGCTGCACACTGGGTTGGAGAGGGAGAGGGGTGAGGAGGAGGTTATATCAGAGCAGTGCAAATGCACTGGCAGAGCAAATCCACTGTGCTTGCTGGTGCATTTGTACCACACTGACCTCACCGTCACTTCACCCCTCCTGCTCTCTGTCCCAGGATGCAGCACTGCTTCAGGCAACCAGAAGTCAGGTGAGTGCCAATGGCCCATCCTGCCACCAGCTACTGGGTAGCAAGTGATGGGGAAAGTCCTTAGCTTGAGGTCTTGTAAGCCCACTGCCACTCATAAACCTTACAAGGCTAGATGGACAAATGATGAAAGGCAGAATCTTGTGGACCAAGTTCAAATTCCAATGAAGCTCACTGGTTTCTCTTGAGTCAGTCACTGTTTCTCAACCTAAACTACCTTACAGTTTTGTTGTGAGTAAATGGTTGAGGGGAAAACTCTATATGGCATCCTGGGCTCCTTGGAGAAAGAGTGTGGCAGAACAATGTAGTAAAGAAAATTCATCTTTTTGTCATTGGCAAAAGAGGGATGCTTTCTGTTTTGTTCTCACAATAGAACTGAGGCTGTTTCAGCATTTTATGCCTCTGGATATATGATCTAAGCAAGTTGCTTAAAGAAGGATATTCACCCCAGACACACTTTTGATGAGATAGCCTGCGTACTGTAGAGCAGAAATA
This sequence comes from Podarcis muralis, assembly GCF_964188315.1. NCBI lineage: Eukaryota > Metazoa > Chordata > Lepidosauria > Squamata > Lacertidae > Podarcis > Podarcis muralis. Next base: position 73,086,215 of record NC_135659.1, on the reverse strand, counting down.
TAGATGTTTCATTTCCCAGTCGCCACTATTTCCGTGAAAGATGTTTGTGTCTGAATAGAGCTGCTTTTAGTTTAATGTCAGTGACTCTTTTGTGACAGTGAAAGCTGGAATTCTCTACGATATCCCAGCATGTTGTCGTGGAAATGTCAAATTTAGTGTTACAATTCTTATTGTAAGAGAACTGTCATGTTCAAAGACCTCCGCAAGAAACAAAGGCTTAATGCGCACAATATCTCTGCATGAAAGGAAGGATCTTTTATGCTGCATATATTCATGAAAATTAAGGCAACTAGGTGAGAAACCAACTTTCGTATGAATTGGTCAGAAAATTGCACTTCCATTTTGCATGACAGGTTGCTGCAGGTATGTGAGGAAACTGCCTTGGGTCTGGACAGTGCAATTATCTGCTTTAATGCTGTGTAATAACTAGCTGCTTTAACGTTGTGTCTTCTTGCCCTTACAATAGGGATAAGGAACCTGTTGCTGTCCAGAAGTTGTTGGCTTCCAGCTTCCAGCTCCTAGCTAGCATGGCCAATGGTCAGGGATGATGGAAGTTGCAGTCCAGCAACAGCTAGAGGGCCACAGATTCCTCATCCCTGCCGTATAACATATATGTCACATTACATATAGACATGTGGTCACTGCATTTGAAAATAATGGCTGTGAAATTAATTAGTCTTAATTTAAGAGGCAGCCATCCCTGGAAAGCTCAGTCAGCAGAGCATGAGACTCCTAATCTTAGGGTTGTGGGTTCAAGTCCCATGTTGGGCAACAAGATTCTTGCATTGCACGGGGTTGGACTAGATGACCTTTGTGGTCTCTATGATTCTACGATTCTGCACCCATTCATCTACACAATGCAAAAGTGGCAGAAGTTTAAAGCCCACCACATGGTAAAGGTGGGCTGCACTGCACAGAGACAGTGGATGGAGCAAGGGATACCTAATCAGATGGTCTTAGAATGCTCGAAGAGGTGAAGAGAAGTTGAACCCATGCAGCCTCCACTATCCTATTCCAGTAAAGACGCTTTAAGCAGGTTCACAGAAATCAGAACCATGGAAAGCTCCCAGGTGGTTATTGCTCTTTAGGAGGTTGCAGTTCTTCTGAAGCAATGGGCACATAGCTTGTGTCCTTTGCTGCCACTTGAGGCTCAGATGGCCTCGGTGGTGCAGAGTGCCTTCCATCAGCTTCGGCTGGTGGCCCAGCTGCCCCCTGCAGACGAGGATAGCCCAACTTTTGTCATCTATGCTCTAATAACCCCTAGGTTAGATTACTGCAACATGTTGTACATGTCTCTGGAGACAGTTTCAGCTGGTGCAGGATCCTGTGGCCAGGTTGCTTCCTGGGGCAAGACAGTTTGAACTTATCCTAGCCCGACTGCACTGGCTGCCTATTATTTGCCAGGCCCAATTCAAAGTGCTGGTTTTGACCTTTAAAGCCTCAAACAGGACCACAATACCTCAAGGGCCACTACTCCACATATGAACCAGCTCAGTCCCTGCAATCATAATCTCAGGCCCTTCTTTATGTGGCAACACGAGAATGGGCCTTTTCTGTGATGGCTCTCTGGGGAGTGTTCTCCTCAGGAAGACTCCCCTGGCACTTCATTATATATCTCTAGGTACCAGATGAAAATGTTTCTCTATAAACAGGTCTTTGGCAGATTGACATTCTATGGCCTTTTAAATGTGTTTGTGGGAGGAGGAATATTGGTTGTTGTTGTTTCATTTTGTATTTTTATGTTGTGATGTGCCCTGTGAGCTTCAGATGAAGGGCAGTATACAAATTTAATAAACAAACAAATAAACAAAACAAAACATTCATCTGTATGTAGTTCCGGAGTAAATGAACGAGACATACAGGGACATGTGTCTGAAGGGCATTTATGTATCCTTGCTTCTCTTCATCATGATCACTGATTAGGAAGGGGGGGGGGTAAGAAACCATTAAAATGTGTGAAAGAAAAAAAGCTGAAGATAGATTTGAAATAATAAATACCTTCCTATTAGAGTGAACCTTTTGTGACTGTAATCAAAGTCATGAAATATATGAGCATATGGCAATTAGTGGCAGTGCTTGGGCATTTTACTTTCTGTCCCAGTTGTTTAAATAATGCTAAATTGAGCATGACACTGACTAGCTGTTAATAATGGGACTAAGTGAAAGCCATCAGACAATGGAGACAACTCAGCCAAAGAAAGGTCTGTGCACTCTCCTCGAAATGATGGGCTAGAGGAAGTGTTGTCCAAAGGTAATTGAGAGCACCCAGGCAGCGTGTTTGTAGGATAATATTGCTCCAGCACATCAGACTATTGATATCACGAGTGTTGGAAGATTCCGGACAAAAGAACTTATCCACACAGGTAGAATATGGAATCTGTTCCCACCAGCTGTAGTTATAGCCATGAACATGGATGGCTTTCCAAGAGGATTAGACAAATTCATGGAGGATAAGGCTATTAGTGGCTTCTACCCATGACAGCTATCCTCCAGCTCTGCTGTTGGTGGCAGTATGCTTCTGAACACCTGTTCCTGGGGATCACAAGTGGTGACAGGTCCTGCTTGCAAGATCCCCATAGGCATCTTGTTGGCCACTATGCAAACAGGATGCTTGACTAGATGGGACTTTTCACCTGGTCCAGCAGGGCTCTCTGTATGTTCTTATCTGATAGCATGCTATTGAATTTTCTCAAAGCAATGCAAAGCACAATAGTGAATCAGATCAGCTTTCATTTCTGACCAGTATGAGTCAGCTGCTGGAAACAACTTCATTTTTAGGGATGGCATTTCCCTGAAAATCTCAATGTCAAGCTTTATTCACAATTTTTATTATTATTTCTTTCTCGCTCCTTAATCTTGCTGAGCATCTAGCCCCCACCCCACTATAAACAAATATAGTAATATTTGTATTACTATATGCATAATATTATATGCAAATTATACACCTAAACACTGCTGTCTTTCTCAAGTAGCCAGCAGATAAACAGATACTTACAACAATGCATACAACTGTAGAAAAATACTATATTATGGGGCTTGAATATTTATTATACAAAAAGGATTGTATCTGATGATGTCGCACTGTTCATGCAAGGATTTCTGATTGTGCAAAGGAAATTCCTTTTCCACTCTTCTCCCTATTGAGTGTCCCCAAAACCTCACCAGAAGGTTGAGGGAACTCCAGAACCGATTTTGGGGGGCATGCAGGGGGAGAAGGAAAGGTTTTGTTGCTAAAACTGAAGTGTTTGTGCGAACAAGATGACTTTGTTGGATTACAGCCATATAATCAGCATCATTATACATACATGACTGGACTAAGCCTTGTTTGAGTCCAAAGAGAGAGATCAGGTCTCAAGCAGTGCATTCATATACATGTCTACTCAGTACACCGCAGTGCTGTGCTTTTAGTGGGGCTCACTCCTATATAACCTGGAATATTGTTTTTATGCTGCCATGTTGTTATAAACCCATAAAATATTGACCAGATAGGTACCCTATAAGCAGTGCTATTTTTCTAGGAAAAGAGGTGCCAGAGCTTACCATGAACATCTCCCTTGTTTTCTTATAATGACAATGGTGCCAACCTGAGAGGTGCTAGAACTGAGTCCTGCTGGGTTCCAGATGAAAAAAAAAGCCCTGCCTTCAACCTCAAATGGTGTAGAGCAGATGTAATGGACAATCATGTTGGCTGTTATACCACCTTGTGGGATTTCATTTCTCTTATTGGATCAGGGCTGTATCTGACATCGTATCAAAATAAGAGGGACAGCCAACAGTCAGTCTCTCTCTCTCTCGCCCTGGAATCAATATGCAAAATTCATCCCTCTTCAATTCATTCTCTCCTGCCAACAATTTACAGTGACTCTCTCCCCATGAGACTACACATTACAGGAAGAGGGGAAATTCTGACATGGGAAGGCTGTTTTGGAGGCCCATCCTCTATCTACTGCTACATCTGTTTTGTAATCTAGCATTAAAACTCATTAACGGAATTTACACAAAGAGCACTGTGAATGGCTGTTGGTAGAATATCCTGCATAGTAATTTATTTCAGCCTGCTACTCAAAGGAAAAAATAACTCCAAAGTATTTATTCTGAATCAGATCCTATGCTAGGATGGTATAGTTCCTGTACTAGCAGTACAGTACAGTCTACTTGAGACTTTAAGTTGTTGCTAAAGTTCATGGGCCTCTAAAAGCTGGTGGGGGGATTGTATGAGCTTTACCATGGACTGTATCCATCACAGTGCTCCATAAACATTCCATGAACATAAGGATTTGTGCTGGTGCAATGAAACATTATCTCACTCTCCTCCCCCGGTGTACCCCTCCCCAAGGGTTCCACCAAACATCTGAACCAAAAACCATTAATGCACTACACCTTTCAGCTGCACAGACACGTACTAGATATAAGTTGTCATTGAAAAACAGTGGAATGATTTACTCTGGAAGTTATGTGTGCAAATATAACTTGGGATTTGGAGCACTGAACTGCATCATGGGAAATTTTGATCCTGGAATCCTACGTCCTGATGTGACAGGGTTTTTTTTATCCCTTTTTGCCCTCTGTTATCAACTGTATCGTCAGCTTCTCTCCCATGTGCAACTGATTTAATCTTTGCTTATTTACTCTCTGATAGCTTCTGTTCAAGTCATTTAGGCTGCTGCACCCGGTGCCTCTTCCGACCTCATAAGCAGATGGAATGTCATGATGAGTGAAAAAAGGGACCAAAGCGGGTCCATTCAGCCTCTGCTCTTGTAAAGACAGTTCAAAGGCTCCCAGAGGATTTTAGACTAGAGGCTCAGAAACACTGTTTGCTGAATAGCCACTTTTGTTATTATTCTCTCATCCAGCCTCAGAGGCACAGGGAGGTTTGACACCACAACCGCAAGCTTAAATAAATTCAGATCCCAGGAGGCCTGCATCAGTAGATGGTCTCATTTTAAATTTGTTTCTAAATGGTCCGCTAGTTATTAGCTGAAGCTCCATTTGAAACTAGAGTTTGGAAGCTGTGCTTTTAAACAATCTACAGATGGAACTCAAGGTTACAGGATGCAGGAGATCATGATGTTGGTGTGCAGGCAACTGATGCTGTGATTCAGTCACCAACTCCCAATTGGGACATTTCTTTTTTCCTTCACATATTGCAGCCCCACAGTGGGATCCATGGCTTGATCTCATGCCATGGCTGTAACATTTAAACCCCCACAGCTATGTGGGCAGAGTTGCTTGCAGAGGTGTTCCCCCCATAATTATTACATGTGTTTGTCATAGATTGGAGCCACCCTAGAAACTTATTTCCCTTGCCCTGGTCTGCATACGCAGTAGAATGAGCTCATAGAATAGGCTGTGTCACTTCAAGGTGTGGTTTCCAATGTTCATTTATGTTATAAAATTTCCAGAAGGGGGAAAACACCCCAAACATAACAGGTAAAGGCCTCATCAAGTTTATCCCTGATCTGCTACTAGGCCTATATTTTCAAAGAGTTCTTTTTATGGGACAGTTGGGATTAAAATCGGTATACCCCACATAGAAGCCAAAGTGTTACTGTCTAATCTGTTGCCTTGGGCGGAATTTCTGCCACCTCTTTCTGCTGCATGTATAGACCCAGGAAAGGGCTGCTTTGGGTTACAAAAACATGGCAGATAAACTCATGGAATTCCATATCATGTATAGTTCAAGCCTTACTACATATTATGTCTGTGCACCCAAGTCTTTGTTGGCTTGCTAACAAAAACAATACATGTTCTTGCAGGTCTGGGGCAACAAAGTTTGAGGATGCAAGGGCAATCCTAACTGCTAGAATTAGTTCCAGTTACAGATAGGTAGCCGTGTTGGTCTGCCAACTGGACTGCAGGACCTACTGCAGTCGTTTAGAGTCGTCAACAGGCTCATCACAGCTATCTGCCAATCACCCATTCCCACCACCCCTCTGAGTAATACCCCTCCCCCCCCTTCTCACTATATAGAAGGATCTGGCAACTTCTGTTTCAGTGTATCTGAAGAAGTGTGCATGCACACGAAAGCTCATACCAAGAACTAACTTAGTTGGTCTTTAAGGTGCTACTGGAAGGAATTTTTTTGTTTTTGCTAGAATTAGTGAATGTTAGAAATTAATACATGGTAGATTTTTGATAATATTTTGAGCATTAAAGGGAAGGTGCCAAGCCAGGGCCTCACCTGGGAAAGAAGTCATTAAGAATGAGAAAAAGTGCTGGAAGCAAATCATTAACACTTCAGTGAAAACCATCATGAGGGCAAGAGATTCTCTGCCTGTGGACAGAGGGGCAAGTTCCCATGGTTACTATGGAATGATGAAGGTTTAGGATTTCAGCTCCCATGTCTAGGAAAACAGGAGAGGGGGCAGGCTGTGCCCACAGAAAAAATGTGTTATACACAGCTTGTTTTTGTTTCCTAGCCATCCCATCCGATTTGACCCTTGTAACACCAGACATAAGGTTCTCAGCTGGTGTCCCATCCAAGAACTTAGCAGAAATGAACTCATAGTGGTTAGGGTGTTAGACCTGGGAGACCAGAGTTTGAATCCTCACTCTGACATGAAGCTCATTGGGTGTGTGACCTTGGGCCAAAGAAGAAGAAGAAGTTTGGATTTGATATCCCGCTTTATCACTACCCGAAGGAGTCTCAAAGCGGCTAACATTCTCCTTTCCCTTCCTCCCCCACAACAAACACTCTGTGAGGTGAGTGGGGATGAGAGACTTCAAAGAAGTGTGACTAGCCCAAGGTCACCCAGCAGCTGCATGTGGAGGAGCGGAGACGCGAACCCGGTTCACCAGATTACGAGTCTACCGCTCTTAACCACTACACCACACTGGCTCTCACTGCCTCTCAGCCTAACCTACCTCACAAGGTTGCTGTGGGGATTAAATGAGAAAGGGAGAGGACAATGTATGCCTCCTTGAGCTCCAATGAGAAAAATGTGAAGTATAAAAGCAACAACAACAACAGCAACACTTATTATTTATACCCTGCTCATCTGGCTGGGTTTCTCCAGCCACTCTGAGCGGCTCCCAACCGGATATTAAAAACACAGTACAGCCACCACTGAGAAGGCCCTCTGCCTGGTTCCCTGTAACCTCACATCTTGCCGTGAGGGAACCGCCAGAAGGCCCTCAGAGCTGGACCTCAGTGTCCGGGCAGAACGATGTGGGTGGAGACACTCCTTCAGGTATACTGAATAATTAAATATATGACTTGCTTTGCCTTCAGAAGAGACACAGCAATAAGCAGCTTCGGGCAATCCTCTCAGTCCCAATTATTTGCCATCTCCTTTTCCATTGCACTGTAGAGAACATATATTTTGGTCCCCCTGTGTGCCTCCTGATCATAAAGCTGCAATTTCCTTCCCATCCGCCATTCAAGCCAGGCCAGTGACAGTTCTCCCACTCCTCACCTCATTATGGCTATGGGCACTTGGAGGCCACTTTTCATAAAGCATTGATTTCCCTCCCCTACCAGCTCTTCCAAGTTCCAGCCTTAGCAAAAATTAAAGCTGGCATTTCTCTCTGCAGGCAGATGTGTTTCATAATGCATGTACAGATAATATTTTATTAATTCTGTTTTTTGTAGATCCCTGTTTGCATACTTTTTGTTCATCCTCCTAGCTGCCTCACTGAGAAATGTTGCTGCAGGCCAGCATAGGGGGGAAAGAAGCACAGGGCATGAAAGGCTGATGCAGTCATTGCTCCTGTGTCTTAAGTGAGACCTTTAAAGTATTCAAGAGTCTAGGTGTGGCGGCTAGCCAAGACATCGCCTCTGCTCGGCAATTAACTGTCCCGCGACAGCTGCTATTCTACATCTATATCCTTTGTAGGCATCATTCTTCCCTTATAGATGCTGGCTGATAGTGGGGAGTGAAGTGAGCATGAGAATGTCAAGCTATTTTTGCACCTGCAAGATTAAAAAGACAGGTTTTAATTGCTGAGTCACCCACCCAAGTTGTGCAGAAGGCCTGGGTGCAATGGCAATGCTAAGGCTGGAACACAGTGTGGAAATCCCTGAGCCACAGCACACACACCCTCCTGGACTGTGGCACTTCCCACTACTTTTCTATTCCCCCCTTTTAAACTTTTTACTAAGCTGGCATGCTGTTGCAGTTGGAGCAAAGCTCCAGAGAGTTGCTACCCACTAGTGACTGATTGCCTCATAGTGGGTGCAGAGACACTCTGAGAACCGAAGAGGGCAGCAGTGTGCCCTCTTCCTACAAGGTAGAAAAGTTGTCCGGACGGCTGTCATTGTGGGTTGTTGCTACTACCTGAGGAGGAGCCACGGGTGGGAGGGGGGCGGGTAAGAAGGGAGAGGACAGGTCTTTTTTTCTTTGGGGTGGGGAGAATGAAAAAGGAACACTTTCTTGGCCACCCACCCAACTGCAGATGCACCATGGCGTTTCTTCTCTCTGTACTCCTTCCAGCGGTCATTCCTCCTCTGGTCATTGCTATGGATACATGATCTGTCTGTCTCCAGGCACTGCAGTCACCTGCAAGGGATTCCCATATGGTGGGGTTGATGTTGCCAGCTTGCAGACATCTTTGTAATGCAGAGATAGTCTGCCAACGGGCCTGGTGCCTGAAGCCAGCTCCCCGTAGAGCACATCCCTGGGGATCCTGCCGTTTTCCATTCTGTGCACATGGCCAAGCCAGCAGAGATGTTGTTGAAACAGGAGTGTGAATATGCTGGGAATATGGGAGAGCACATCTTTGTTTTTAATTTCATAACAATGGTGGAACATCTTATAATATCCAGCTGTGTCCTGAGTTACTTTCCTGAGACCATAAGGATATAAGTGAAGTCCTGGTGGATCAAGTTAAAGGCTCACCTAATCCAACAACTTATTCTCATAGTGAATTATTATTATTATTACATGGAACCAGGCAGAGGGCCTCCTTGGTAGTACCACCCACCCTGTGGAATGCCCTCCCATCAGATGTCAAGGGGATAAGTAACTAGATAACCTTTAGAAGACATTTGAAGGCATCCCTGTATAGGGAAGCTTTTTAATTGCTATTGTTATTATCATTACAGTGGTACCTTGGTTCTCGAATGGCTTAGTTGTCAAACAAATTGGCTCCTGAACGCCACAAACCTGGAAATAAGTGTTCCGGTTTGTGAACATATTTCAGAAGCTGAATGTCCAACACAGCTTCCGCTTGAGTGCAGGAAGCTCCTGCAGCCAATCAGAAGCCAGACCTTGGTTTTCAACAGTTTCGGGAGTTGAACAGACTCCTGGAATGGATTAAGTTCGAGAACCAAGGTACCACTGTATTATTATTATAGTGGGCAGCCAAATGCCTATGGAAAGCCTGCAAGCAGGACCTGGGTCCAACAGCACTCTGCCCACCCAGAACCTAGCATCTAGAATAGCATCTAGCAGCCCTTTTTTTTTTTGCCAGGGTCTTTGTGCACAGCAGAATCAGCTCATTCAGTGGAGCACAGCTGCTATGGTAGCTTCCTGGCCTCTGGGACACTGTCAGTTCCCAGGTGAGAGGTGGCAGGCAGGTTGGCACAGAGAAAACACACTGTTGGGAAGTGAGGCGAGTCTCACTTGGGCCTGTTCTGTAATGGATTTTATGCGTGTATGACTAGCAGGATTGCACCCACATGTCCCCATTGGGGAAGTTCCTCCCGAGAGGAAGGAAATTTCATTGTGGGAAACGAGACATCCTCCCCCACAAATTTGGTCACCCAAATCACAGTGATGAATGTATAACAGAACTTTCTCCGTATAAATATTTGAACAGCAGTTTGTTAATTTTGGTTACTCTCGGTGTGGATTAATTGCTGTTTTACATCAGCCCCGGCTTCTATTAGTTTAGGATTTACATCTTAAATGATAGCATCGGTGTTTGCCTTGAATAAAACATTTTTAACCTAGACAAGTTCATTATATCCTTGAAGGTGAACTGACAGATTAAAGGAACCATGAAGATCTTGATTTGGTTTACACGAAAATATATTAATCGGCAGATGTGCTGCTGATTTTTTCTTTCTTTTTAAAACATTCCTTAACATATTTTAATCTCAGGTGAGCTGATAAATAGTAGTATGTTTCGATAGGCTATTTGTTACCTCCTGTGATGCGTTATGCTTTGGTTCTAACTCCTAACCTAGGCACTTGAAAGCCTATGAGACTTCCAATTTATATTATTAAGAAGTCACACTATTATACTTCCATGGTAAATAAAAAGGCCAGTGAGCTGCTCTTTCACCTAATTAACCTGAGCTGTGTGGTACATTTCACTAATATTAGAGTGTGTGCTTGATGCGACCTTAATACCCTAGACATGATAATTAGAGTGTTCTGAGCAGCAAAGCTGTATATTCATTTCATATAAATGACACTAGTACAGATACATCCATTATAATAAATGGCAAGGGATGAGTAATTGGAAAGTCATTCTCATATGGTTTCTTAGTCAGAGGAAGGTTCAGATGCATTGGCCTAGATCTGACAAGTCTAGAGGACCATCTGCACACAGCTTTCTAATTTCAATAAGAGTTGGTAACCCAGCACAGCTTTAGACATATTAAGGAAAAACCTCCTGAACTAGTGTGAATATTGGAACTTACCTATCCAATGCTAAATGTCCCAATGCTGTTCTTAGCTCAATAAACATAAAGGTAAAGGGACCCCTGACCATTAGGTCCAGTCGTGACCGACTCTGGGGTTGCGGCGCTCATCTCGCTTTATTGGCCGAGGGAGCCAGCGTTTGTCCGCAGACAGCTTCCGGGTCATGTGGCCAGCATGACTAAGCCGCTTCTGGGGAACCAGAGCAGCACACGGAAACGCCATTTACCTTCCCGCCGGAGTGGTACCTATTTATCTACTTGCACTTTTTGCTTTTGAACTGCTAGGTTGGTAGAAGCTGGGACCGAACAACAGGAGCTCACCCCGTCGCGGGGATTCGAACTGCCGACCTTCTGATCGGCAAGTCCTAGGCTCTATGGTTTAACCCACAGCGCCACACGTGTCCCTCAATAAACATAATGAAATGCATTTAAGAATGTGTATTTTGAGAGAAATAGATTAAGAACAACTTATTTAAATACATACTCTCTCTCTCTCTCTCTCTCTCTCTCTCTCTCTGTGTGTGTGTGTGTGTGTGTGTAATGCAGGTTATGGTGACAGACTTATGAGTGAAGATAAGGAAAAGTGAGGTGGTCCAGAGATAGACTTATTTGTTCATCCCTAGACAAGAATGATTGATGGGAGCTTCCTCCCTCCATAATGAAGGAAGCCCCAGCCAAAGATTTGTTATGACACAAATTAGTTGCATCATGGTCACAAAATTCCACTATTTTTGTTTTGTTAAAGCTGAATCCTTCATTTGCACATACTGTGGGGAGCCATGGTGAATATCTCTGGATCTCCGCAGGGTACACACAGTTGTTTAAAAAGTTTGTCTCTCTTTTTCATACTCGAGGGTAGCTAATTTCATGAAGGGGAAAGGAGTTCAGCAATACACAGAGCTGTAAATCAGCCTGTTTCCCAGGATCATTTTGACCCAGTATGCTACTACGAAGTAGAGCAGTTACGAAATAGACCAAAGATGACTAAAAAACATACCTTTCTCACACCCAGGATCTGTGGTCAGCCAGGCTGCTTACTGGAAAAGTAATAATAATAAAGTAAGGGCATCAAAGTCAGCAAATGGAACCCAGTTAAGTTTTGCCATGGCCTAATGATTATCAGCTTGTCTGTTTCACTGGTAGCTCCAGAGCTGCAAAATGCTCTCCCTGCTGAAATGTGAGAGGCTCCATTGGCACTGCCAGTTCTTGAAGACCTACCTGTATAGACAAACATTCCTTTGGTTTCTTGACCTCAACCTCCTGATCTAATCATTTTAATTGCAATTTTAACTATTTTAATTGTTCTCCTTGTTTTAATGGGCTTATTTTATCTTACATCTTAATTGTGGTTTTTAATGTTTTGATGAAATGGTCTTACCGTGTATTTTAATTATGCATAGTTATATTTTTATAATTGGTTTTACACTTGTAAAGCGGTTAGAAGCCATTTTGGAAAGCTAAGCGATTTATAAAATAACCTTAATCATAACCATAATGACAATAATGGAACAGGGTAGCAAAGGTCCTTCAGAATGCTTCCTGGAAGGTGGATCTATGCTACACACACACACACACACACACACACACACACGGAGGGATTCACACTAAAATGCTGGTGAATTTTCATGAGGCTTAAAAAATTAAAAGCAACCTGATGTGGAAATGTGGAGAACTGAATTTATGGTTGAAAAAAAGTGAAATGGAGAGCAACTGAAATCAATGGATTGGCCCATCCCTAACTACTAATAATGTAATTATCGGTCACTGCCTGTTCTTTTCAGCACCCCATTTTCTTCCAACTTTACTGCTTACAATTCCATCCACCACCACATGCCACGTACTATATATGTTCAAGGTAATATAAGTGGAGTGATGTACATTGTTCAAGGCCTGTTGGAGATTTTGCACGATGCTCAGGGAATGTATAAAATCCAGTTTGTTTGTTTATTGTTTTGTCTAGCCAAAGACATTACAAAAGATAAAATACATAAAACAGAATGAAAACAGAATAAAAGACATTACATAGTTAAAGTAATTATTAAGACAAGACATTCTGTCAGATAAGAGTTTGCTCCCCTGAAGAATATAACTTATCATTCCCACAAACCTTTCTCCTTAAATTGTCACTCTAAAGGCAAAACAGGCCACTTTTCAGAGTTGTAGCGGGACCTGTCCCCTAATAAAAACTTAATCAAATACCCAGTCAATCTCCCAATTTGGAGATTTAAATCTTTGAACAAGGCTGCTCTTAAATCCTGACGAACCAGTAAGTAGTGGGGTAATGCAGTTGAGATATGCACATTCCCTAAGGCTTTTTGGAGATTATGTAGTTGGAGTGAGAAATGTGCACATTTGTTACTTCGTGGCTGGGTGATGTGCACATTGTCCATAAAGTCTGCTGAATGTGCACAATGGCCTGTTATGCACATGAACTTCTCAACTTGAATTATCCCTAACATATACAGTATATGTACCTGCAACTCAGAAGGTGGATTAGCATGATAAAGCTTATGCCATAATACATTCGTTAGTCTTTAAGATGCCGCAAGACTCATTGTTGTATTTTACAACTTCTTCTGGATTATGTGCCTGGTCAATGGAGACAGACTGCAAATTTCTCTGCTCAGCCCCCTGTTCCTTTCCTTTTTGAAGCTGAAATGTAAGTAAAAGCTGGAAGAAAGTGGAAATGAACTTTGATTATTGCAGTTGATTACAGGATTTGCCACTTAAATTAATTCATAACATACCCTGATCCTTCATATATTAATTTAATCAAAAGTTCTGGACACAAATAATGAGTGTAGTCGAGATAAAAAGACCCACAAACCACCCCCACCCCCCTTTTTTTTGCCTTTTAGGTACTTATTGCATTTTACAAATGAATGGTTGAACTTTTTTTTCCTCGTGTAGTTATCTAGAGAGGACCTGGATGTTTGAAATTGAAAGACCATCTCCATGTTCCTTTCATTGGAACAACAACAAAAAGAAAGAAAAGAAAGAATTGCCAGTCTTTAGGAAACTGATCGTCTGATTAGCAATTAAATATTATGAACCTGAGGGTGTGTACTTGATTCCTGGGCTTTCATGTGTGCTCTGAATCCATGCCCACCTTGGCAGAATAAAATGGGCAAGTAAAGCCTGCTTCAGTTGGTGCCAAATGTAAAGTAAATCCAAGTGAAGCCAAATTGGACTGTGTTCCTTTCTTCCTCGCTCTCCAAGCACAAGCTTGCATAGTCTGTTTTCCCCCTGCTCTTGCTGTTGTTCCATTACTTTTTAAAAAAGTATACTTATTTATTATTTTATTATTTATTTGGACCATTTATATACCGCTCGTAGTTAAACAAAACTCTTAAGCGGTTTACGACATAGGTTAAAACAACTTAAATAAACAGCAAATACCAAAACAAAAAGGAGAGAATTTCTATGTTATATAAAACTTAACTCAATAGAGCATCCTCGTCAGTATATAAAACAAAACAAAAACATTGCCTCATAAAAATCAGCTGCAAGGAAAATCCATAGTACAGTCATATCTCGGGTTGCGAACATGATCCGTGCGGGAGGCACGTTCACAACCCGCAGCGTTCACAGCCTGAAGCGCAGCATCTGCAGACGTGCGTGACGTGATTTGGCGCTTCTGCGCATGTGCGTGACATCATTTATGTGGTTCTGCGCATGCGCGAGCGCCGAAATCCAGAAGTAACTGTTCTGGTACTTCTGGGTTCGGCCCTGTCCAAAACCTGAAAATGCGCAACCCGCAGTGTTCATAACCCAAGGTATGACTGTAAAAGACTCCTACAAACCTCTGAGTTCCCCTGAACATTCTGAAAACTCCCTCTACTTCATAGGTGGTGCCATTTTGGCTACTTACCCCAAAATGCACTAATAAAAGGAATCATGGTCAAATATCATTATTTCAGAACCTTCAGAATAGATAGAAATGTGGATGTAATGACTATTATGTAGAAAGCATGTGATCAGACCGTCTCAAATTAAAGGGTACTGTATTTTTTATATGTATAAGATGCCCCCATGTAAAAGACATCCCCTACTTTTGGGGACCCCAAATTTAGAAAATGGACCTATGCACTATCTGTGTATAAGACGCTCCCAGATTTTCAACCTTATTTTAAACTAAAAAAAAACAACAATCTAGTCTTATACATGGAAAAGTACGGTAATTCTTTTATGGTTCTTTCCGCAGATTGGCTCACTCACCAAGTCAGAAATAGCAATTACAGAAATAGCAGTTACAAAATCCCGACATGGAGTTACTACACAAAACCCCTACCTGCATTTTTGGACTTTCTTTGTAAACAAAGCTATGGAGACTTCTGGCCTTCAGAATGTATGGCTGCACTTCTGGACTTGTCCAAAGACAGCCGTTGAATGTATGCTAAACTATCTCCCTGCATTTAACATCTATTTCTAATCTTCCACTCCAGATTGCAAACAACTACAGAAGCAACAAATGGTTGTGGTGGTTGTGCCATCATCCATTGTCGTGCAGCTGCCAGACAGCCATTGGAGACCTTGTTATGGATCAAAACGTCCTGCTTATACAAACACAGCGCTTAATCTTCCTTTTTAATCTTGATTTTGACTTTCAATATAAATTACGTAGTCTCAGATGTCACCTTAAATTGATTTGTTATGCTAAATACCTGCCAAATAAATAATGAACTCCTGAATTAGTCTATATGCAATAAGACAAGGAGTGAGTTATTTCTAACAATTCCTTTTATCAGGTGAGGATTAAATTATTTTTATGCTTTGACGCTCAGGGCAGGGCTCCCCCCCCTGGAAATGTGCTCGAGACACTTAACAATTCAAGTTTTCCTAACACGTACTTTCTGATATTAAATGTCATCACATTTCAACATTTCATCATGTTACTGTAGCTGTTTAAGCTAGGATAAGAAAGACAAAAAGAACCCCATTAATATATGAGGCCCTTTCCCCCACATTCAGTGATACACTGTAAAGGCCAAAGAGATAAAGTCCCTCACACTCCCCAATAACACTAGAATTTGGATTTACCCACTGAAATTCATTGTCAGCAGATGCAGGACACATCCAGACATCTGCTTTTTTTTGCAGGTGTATGCAGCAACATGTCATGGGCATTAATAGTGCATCTGAAGTGGTTTTATGCTGGACTGTCCACACACCATCTGACTTTATCATTTGTTCTGCAATGCTCCCCCAATGTTCCCACATTATATCTTCCGCACTTCCGACACTGTCCATGCCCTCTTCCATTTGAGCAGCCAAGAGGTTTTAACAAGGTTCTCTCACACATTCCAGACAGGCTCAAAAACACTCAAGAGGGTCCAAAGCTGGACCAGTAAGGATGCGGCCTGTGAGAGAAGGGGTGTTGCTGAGGTAGGGGGTGCCTGAGGAGACTCCTAAGGATGAGATAAAGAGGCCTGGTGGGCTGCATTTGGCCCCTGAGCCTGTGGTTCCCCACCCCTGCACTAAATGCTCAGGTAAGTAAAAAACGGTTCTAATACGGAGAATTTTCAATGAATCAATAGCTTTCAATATGACTGTCAAATGGAACTTCCAGACTCAGAATTCAGAAGCAGCAAAGCTCTGGATACCAGTGAATAAAGGTAAAGCTAAAGGGGCCCCTGACCGTTAGGTCCAGTCACAGACGACTCTGGGGTTGCGGCGCTCATCTCGCTTTACTGGCCGAGGGAGCCAGCATACAGCTTCCAGGTCATGTGGCCAGCATGACTAAGCCACTTCTGGAGAACCAGAGCAGCGCATGGAAACGCTGTTTACCTTCCCGCCAGAGTGGTACCTATTTATCTACTTGCACTTTGACATGCTTTCGAACTGCTAGGTTGGCAGGAGCAACGGGAGCTCACCCTGTCATGGGGATTTGAACCACTGACCTTCCGATCGGCAAGCCCTAGGCTCTGTGGTTTAGACCACAGTGTCGTCTGCATCCCAGTGACGAGAAACAAGCTAAATGAATTGTTCACGTGGATTTTCACTGTGGGAGTGCGTTGTGCTCAGAGATAGGATCTGAGGAGCCATGTCAAATAAAGGTGCCAAAAGCTGAAGTTTTAGACCTAATTGAAAAGTACAAATTAATAAGTCATCGGGGCCAGATGGCATTCTCTTGAGTATTCTTTCGAAGCTGAAATGGGAAATTCTTGACCTTTTATCAAAAAAGAGAGATGCAGCTCATGAATATCAGTTTCCTTACCAGAAGACTGAAAGCTGCTAGTGTAGTTTTCTTTTCTTTTTTTAAGGGACCCAAGGGGTATCTGGGAAATGACAGGCTGTGCAATGAAAATTGGCAGAAAGCATTGCTTTGTTGTAGAATTGCTAAACGTATAAACCTCTTTCATGTGTTCCATATATGAAAGGAGGCCACAACTAGTCCTTACAACTCTCAAGGGAAAGCCGTGGTAGAGAGACACCGATCTGTAAAGCCTGATTTCTTGCCCACACAGATGGCTTTATTTAATTTTAATTAGATTTCTAGCACATTGTTTCTGTGTATAGTTTCAGGATGCAAACTGGACACTAGTTGAGTGGCACAGAGCACCTTATTCAGCTCCTGCAGTTGCCTGGTGAGGGTGAGGAAGACCCCGCCAGACCTGTCCATCCCTCACTGAAAATTTAAATGCACTCCTGTTTGGCATTTAAGTAGCAGAGGCTCAGGGAATAAAGAGGTCAAGGAACAAGATATGCTCTTTGGCATGAGCCCTCAGGCACCTAGTAACTCGTACCAAACAGAGGTAACATGCTAGAGGGAATGCCTCACAGTGAATACAAATCTTTCTGCTGCTCTTCTGCTGTGGGTTGAATATGAAACAACAAAACCCATATTTTCCTTTTTTCCTATACTGTCTGCTTTTGCAGGTGTACAAGACAATAACCAGATATGACAGATTTTTCCTGTGGCTATTTTGCACATGTGTGTACATACAGCACACACCCACACCATTATTATTTTTTAAAAAAAGTTTGCAAAGAAGGTACGACAGAAGCTCATCTTTAGGAGACCATCAGAACTTGTGATGGCACCTACCCCTTAGAACTCTTTCCCATTACATATCAGACAAGTCCTGCCTCTATTGTCTGTTTGGCCTTCCTTTTTCAACAAGCCTGTTAGATGGAGATTTTTAATCCCTCTGTGCATTTGCTTTGAGCATACAGTGGTACCTCGGGTTACATACGCTTCAGGTTACATACACTTCAAGTTACAGACTCCGCTAACCCAGAAATATTACCTCGTGTTAAGAACTTTGCTTCAGGATGAGAACAGAAATCATGCTCCAGCGGCAGCAGGAGGTCCCATTAGCTAAAGTGGTGCTTCAGGTTAAGAACAGTTTCAGGTTAAGAACAGACCTCCAGAACGAATTCAGTTCTTAACCCGAGGTACCACTGTATATCACTTTGGGATATTTCATGGGAAGTTATTCATAATTTAAATAATGAAAGCTCACACACAAATAGTTGGAAGCCACAGTTGTCAGTCAAATAACTCCCTGTTCCAAATCCCAGATGTTCCCCTTTTACGGAGAGTTTGGGAATGACATAAAACATTCTGAGACTGACTCTGTGCCCTCTGAATCTCTGTGGCAGACCATCCAATGGGCTTTGAGCATCTTTTAGGGAAGCCCTGCTTTACCTTGGACAAAGTCTGAATCATTCCAAATTGATCTGATTCAGTTCTAGAGCTGAGTTTTGTCTGAAGTGGATGCACACCACTAGTAGGCATGCATCCTTCCAGGTCACATGGAGCTACCACCATGTGACAGGGGGTTTGGTAAGGCTGAGGGCAATAATATGGAGAGAACTTACTGTTGGTGCCTCTGTCACATGTGTGATCCATGCTTGGTGCACAGATGTGTGATGGGTTGAGTCACTGGTTTGCAGTTAAGCCAAGTGTACGGGGTTATATCTGCTTCTCATGCTCACCCAGCGCTGGGTCTTTGCCACCACACAATGCATTTCTTTCCTTCTCTCTGTGTTAAACATACATCACCTCTATCTATGGAGACAGTTAATGCAGAGATGGATCCTTTAATTGAAGAGTCTGTGAGTTTCACACAGCTCCAAATAACAAATGGCCTACAGAAGACCATTTTTCTACATAGGGATTCTCAATTTGGAAAAGGGAGCTGCCTCCTTGCAGAAATAAATAGTGCAAGTGGCTGGCGAAGAAAACTGAACTTGCTTTTATACCCAGCTCGATACACTTCCATTTGAAACACAGCAGAGGGGAGTTCTGAGCAGACTTTACCAGGCAAAAAAATTTCCTCTGGCAGCACAAAATGGATAAGCTACTTTTTGTCTTCTTCTTCAGTTGTCTTGGAGCCTGAGGGCAGGCCAGCTGTGTGTGCTTAGTTTGCTCAGGCCCTCTGAACACTTGATTAGATTGTGCTAATTATGGCATCGGGTGAGGCTAAGATCCACAGTTAAGCTGCTGTAGTCAAATATCACAGAATGTGCCTTCTGCCCCGGAATTCCCATTGCACTTATGAAGCATTAACCAAACTTTAGTGCTTGCTATAATACCAGCCATCATCTTTAGTGATCTTAGAGGACACCTGAGATTCTAGTAGACTAGAAAAGTACCAAAACAGGGACCATTTCCAAGTTACACAGCAGCAAATCCTGGTTTGGGTGCTGATGTGTAGTCATTTCAATCACCCTGGCAAGTGTACCTGTATGATACACATGCTTTAAAAATATGCCTCTGGGGCAATAACCCTTTCAGGTGTACATTTAAAACAGGGTTGGGGGGACCTGTGACCCTCCAGATGTTGCTGGATTCCAACTCCCATCAGCATGGTCGGTAGTCAAGGATGATGGGAGTTGTAGTCCAACAATATCTGGAGGACCATAGTTTTCCTAGCCCTTACTTAAAGCACCTTAGAGTTACACCTAAAAATGTACTGAATAAAGCAGTTCAATACTGCCCATGCATCTGTTGCCTAATTCCTATACCTAGAATGCCATAAGAAAGAAGAGGAGGAGGAGGAGGAGAAGAAGAGGAGGAGGAGGAGGAGTTTGGATTTGATATCCCACTTTATCACTACCCGAAGGAGTCTCAAAGCGGCTGACATTCTCCTTTCCCTTCCTCCCCCACAACAAACACTCTGTGAGGTGAGTGGGGCTGAGAGACTTCAGAGAAGTGTGACTATGAAGTGTGAAGAAACAATGATATATATATTTTTTGTAAGAATCCAGATGCACCTGGGGTGATTGCTACCAGGTTTGTTATGCTATGAAACAACTCTATCCACTATCCAAAGTAAAATGTTCTTAAAAGTTGCTACTAAAGTTTATTATCTGCCAGAAAAGTTTTGTTTTTAATAAAAACCCTATTTAGGTCTTCACTTTTCTTTCACTTATTTACTTGAGAAACATACTCTGTTCTAGTTTTCTTTTATACTGTTACAATCTGATCCAGCAGGTACAGTACATCACAGATACTATTTTCTACATACTGGCACTGTTTTTGCCTGCATGTTTCCCAACAGAATCCATTTTTGTACACTGTTTTCTCCAATATATGCATATATATGTACTTTTCAGTACTGGCCTTGACTTGGTGGAACGCTCTGTCACAAGAGACTAGGGCCCTGCAGGACTTGACATCTTTCCGCAGGGCCTGCAAGACAGAGCTGTTCCACCTGGCCTTTGGTTTGGACTCAGTCTGACTGACCCTTATGGTTTTGATCTATTTGCTACTATTAAAATGAGGCTGCACTTTACATTATATTTTAACCTGTATTTTAAATTGGTTTATTTTTACTTTTTTAATTGTAATTTTGCTGGTGTTAGCCACCCTGAGCCCAGCTCTGGCTGGGGAGGGAGGGGTGTAAATTATTATTATTATTATTATTATTATTATTATTATTATGCTGAAAAATTGCAATGGAAAATTCAAGAATGTGAGAATTCGGAAGGCTGTGTTTCAGTTTTTGGAAAGTGCAAATTAAGTACATTCTCCATTAAATGAGAACTGAATTGAGTTGCTCCTCCATCCCTACTGGTAACAGAAGGCCAATGCTATAGCCCATGAAGGCATCAAATCCAGAACTCTGCCTTTAATGTAAAACTTAATTAGAAGAGATGAATTGATCCATAAGAGTGCAGCTTGAAATGTGCTTTCTTTTACAGGAAATAATTGGGTTGTTTATGGCTGGACAAATAAGAGACTCAAGCTATTAGCAAAATTTCTCCTCTTGCTGAGTCATAGGATGGCATTTACTTCTCTCATAAGAAATGGTGCAGATGGGAAGGACAGAATCGGAGATGCTGGAAAAGGTGAGGGGTGTGGGAAGAAGAACAACAACAAGAAGAAGAGTTTGGATTTGATATCCCGCCTTTCACTCTCCTTCAGGAGTCTCAAAGCGGCTAACATTCTCCTTTCCCTTCCTCCCCCACAACAAACACTCTGTGAGGTGAGTGGGGATGAGAGACTTCAAAGAAGTATGACTAGCCCAAGGTCACCCAGCAGCTGCATGTGGAGGAGAGGAGATGCGAAGCCGGTTCTCCAGATTACGAGTCTACCACTCTTAACCACTACACCACACTGGCTCTCGCCAGTGAAACAGTAAGCATTGCTGCTTGCTTTAGTCTCCACAGTGTCCAATGCAACTAGATAGGCCTAGCAATAGGAGACTGCCCAAAATAATGCTTCCAAGGGTTTTTACCTTGCTACTCAATCACACAAGCATGGAGAGCCTAATCAAGGAGAGTGGGGGACCGGGCTTCCTTTGAAAAGAAGGGGAGATGAAAAGCTTCCTTCACTTATTAAAACATTTGGGTCTAATCATAAATGGATGAACGCAGCTGAACATGGTATAATTTGTGGATATCTTTCGGGTACATGTGTTGTTGTAAGGAAGAAACACTGGTAAGATCCTCTTTTAGGATCTTGACATTTTGAGATATTAATGAATTTTGGCATCATTTTCGTTTTTAAAGGGTAATGCATTAAATTAAATTGCAAATGGCATTTGCATGTCACATTTTCTAACAGTGTTCCAGAATTTATTTAACTGTTAATGGCTTGGTTTGGTTTCTTTGCATTAGGATTTGGCTGGATAATGTCCTCACAACAGGGCATTTAAAAGTGCAGATCTATAATTCAAAGGTGCACAGGAATTATGAGGAGTTAAGTAGTATGACATCAGTATTCCTATCTATCTGGATCACTATCTGAATGGTTATCAGAATTGTTTTCCTGATCCCATTGGCACTGGAGATGATTTCAGATAGAGAGCTTAGGGGAACTACAGTTCTCAGCCAAGGGCTTCATTCAGTTGTCTGCCTCAATCCTGCCTCCACTCGCTCTTCACAATGTCCAACCCCCTTCATCCATCAAGGCATGCCTCTCTCATGGTTGGTGGCTTGCCAGTGTCCTAACAGAAGCTGGCTCTTACCCCTACTCTACTGTCCTTCACTACAGTAGGTTTCTTCAGCTATGTTTGAAGCAAGAGAAAGAACAAGCAATTAGGAGGTCCTCTGCATGGAGAAGACAGAGAAATGCTACTGGGTGACAGAGAGAAGGTGGAATTGCTCAACACTTACTTTGCTTCTGTTTTCACCAAAAAAAGGAAAGCAGTGCCTAACCTGGGTGGAATCTACACACATATAAAAACCATTTTGAAAATGCTTCCCCCTCCCAAAGCATTTCTCAAAAATACATTGAATTTTCCACAAGGCCATCTAGTGTCACATTGAATATTGCACTTAAAACACTCTTAAAACATTTTATTTGCAGCTGTATAGCTGAGTTCCTGGTGATAACAGAATAAATTATGCAAGCAGGAAACTGCAGCCCAAGATAGGAAAATATGGAATGAGCTGCACCCAAGGGTACTAAAGGAGCTTCTGGGTGTAATCTCAGAGCCTCTGTCTATAATCTTTGAGAATTCTTGGCAAATAGGTGAGTTCCCTGCAGACAGGAGGGGGGCAAATGTGTCCCCATCTTCAAAAATGAGGGAAAAGAAAACCCAGGTAACTATTGACCAGTCAGCTTGAATTGATACAAGGAAAGGTCCTAGAACTGACTATTAAATGCTCAGTCTGTGAGCAGTTAGAAAAGGATGCTGCGATTGATAAAACCCAGCACAGGTTTCTCAAAAGCAAGTAATGCCAGACAAATCTCATTTCCTTTTTTGATACAAGTTACAAGCTTGGTGGATCATGGGAATGCTGTGGACGTAGTTTATCGTGATTTTAGTAAGACTTTTGACAAATACCGCTATGATTTTCCTGCAGAGAAGCTGGTAAAATGTGGACTACACTCACTGTACCTCTGTACATGGTACCTCCTTTGGCTTGTGATAACGCAGAGGTAGGCTTTTTCACTGGTGATACCAGTGCTCTGGAAAGCTCTCCCGGCTGAAATGTACGAGTAGTTCAGCAGTACTGGCATTTCACCAGCTCTCGAAGACACACCTGTTTAGACAAGGTTTCCTCTGATTTCCTGACTTGAACCTCCTGTTTTAATTGTATCTTTAACTAGAACACTGTTTTAATGAGCTTCTTTATTATGCATTTTAATTATGGATGTTTTAATGTTTTGGTGAATTTTTTTTACAATGTATTATAATTATGGGTAGTTATATTTTTTATCATCAGCTTTATACTTGTTATTCTTCTGTCAGTTTTTACTTCTTTGTGATCCTGCCTTGGTACTTATTGAAATGAAAGGCTGTATTACAATCAAATAATAATAATAGTGTGACTCATCATGAAGGCCATTGAGCTGAGTAAGAAGGGGGAGCATCTACCAGTCAGCAAGGAAGTACTGTCTCCCATAAAATCGAATATGAGTGATTTACTACAGCCCCTGTTTTGGTGGCACAATATTATTCTCAGTTGCCTCTGAGCGAGCATTAGAATCCAACCAATTCACCTGACTCTCAACATGCCACCAGTGCCACTCACTTTCCCCTTGGTAGTGGCAGTGTCCCATCAGCACAGGAATTGGTACACCCAATTCAATACTGCAACTGTGTCACTGCATTGGCATATATCCATGATGCTGGTGTAACATTGCTTTCCACTGATGCAAGAGGAATTTTGGAGCAATATCGTCCCACTCAGGAGGCATTATTTGGGGCAAAATTGTTCTGTGGCTATATTTATGTATGCTTTATTGTTATACCTGCCCCAGGCTATCAGACATTTGCTTGCTGCATTCCCTCTAGCCCTTTGTTGTGGCTTAGTAATCCTACTATTGAGTCAAGCTGCATCGCTGATCCCTTTCAGTCAAGCATGGCTTGAAGAATGGTTATTCATCCTAGCCAATGTGAAGTCTGCATTAAGAGTATACAGTCCCCCTACCTTGATATTCATCTTGGGTTAATTCAGCAACAAATATCATACAGGGCAAAAGAAAGAAAGGACAAAAGGATTTCACCATCTCTGTTTCTTTGTTGGGTTTTCCATTTTACTTGGATCTGCTTTCCACTGCTCCTGACATCTGAACTAAGATAAAATTAATTTTGGAACATGTGCATGCGGTTAGTTTCAGGTCTCAGTACCTTCAGCTCAGTTGTGTGTTCTTTCCTCTGTGAGTTTCTGATTTATCACTGCAAAAAAGGGAGGGAGGCAATAAGCAATATTGATGTGATCTCGATAACATCAAGATTCTTTGAATGCAATATTTTACTGATGTGCACATATGCAACAGCACATTGGCAAAACATTTGATGCTGCCCTCTCCCTCCTCCCCTGCCAGCACAGATGGCTGGAACACATCAAACTCCATGCAAACATGGGAGAGACGCAGAGATGTTTGATTATTATTATTTATCTCCTGAGGAGAACGTTGTACTTAAAAAACATGGATGAGTTTTTCTTTGTATTTGTGATACTTCATCTTGCTAACCACTATATGTTTACTCCAAAGTAAGCCCCATCAAGTTCAGTGGGCTCTTTTCCCAGAAAAAAGGCTATAGGATTGCAGCCACCTATTTACTCACCATTCATGGCTTTTTTTCCAGCTGGAACTTGCCGGCATCTCTCAGGCAAGCGCCATTGCTATTTTAGGAGAACAAGGGAGGAGTTCATGGTGAGTTCCGGAACCTCATTTACTAGAAAAATAGCACTGCTCACAGTAATGGGAAGGCATCAGCAAACATTTTGGCAAATTGTGTCACAAATTAATTCCTAAGTATGAGATAGTTGGGACGCGGGTGGCGCTGTGGGTTAAACCACAGAGCCTAGGACTTGCCGACCGGAAGGTCGGTGGTTCGAATCCTGGCGATGGGGTGAGCTCCCATTGCTCGGTCCCTGCTCCTGTCAACCTAGCAGTTCCAAAGCACATCAAAGTGCAAGTAGATAAATAGGTAACGCTCCAGCAGGAAGGTAAATGGCGTTTCTGTGCGCTGCTCTGGTTCACCAGAAGCGGCTTAGTTATGCTGGCCACATGACCCGGAAGCTGTACACAGGCTCCCTCGGCCAATAAAGCAAGATGAGTGCCGCAACCGCAGAGTCGGTCACGACTGGACCTAATGGTCAGGGGTCCCTTTACCTTTACCTTATGAGATGGTTAAAACTACGTAATTGGTGATGGTGACCAATTTTGATGGCTTTAAAAGAGGATTAGATAAATTCACAGAGAATAATCCCATCAATAGTTACTAGGCATTATGCCCATGTCCTATCTCCATTGTTGAGGTAGTATGTCTCTGCTGAGAATCAGAGGCGGGGAAAACGCAGTTGAATTCATGTTTGTGTTGTGGGCTTCTCATAGGTATCTGGCTGTTTGCTGTGGTACAGGATTAGCGGACTAGATGAGCCTTTGGTCTGATCTAGCAGGTCTCTTCTTATGATATTATGCTTAAGGAATGTCTGTGCTGATGTTTGTCAAGCAATAACTCCCCTATGCCACATGGCAAACTTCTCTAGATGCTGAAGGGTGTCTCTCAAGGATCACAGCCATATACATATTTGACTAGGAGTAAGTCCTATTGGTATCAGTGAAACTTACTTCTGAGCAGACGTGCGGCTTCAGATATGGCATATGTGTCTGCTGTGCTTTTCCCATTCTTCCCATTCCTGGATTTTACCCAGAATATTATCATAAATATATATTAAATACTTTTTCTTTTCTTTTTAAAATAATAATATATTAAATTCTAGGAGTGCTCAATGCAGCACCAAAAGCTGATCCAGCAGTGGTAAGTACAATATTATAATTATAATGATTGCCATTCAATTTCTACATCACTTTATATTTTAAAGAAAAAATACTGTACACATCGACTCAGAAGTAAGACCTGTTGAGTTCAGTAGGTCTTACCTTCCTGTAAGTGAGTTTTGGATTGCAGCCTAAATGGTATAATAGTACTTCTGTCATGTCCCCCCACCCATCCCAATATGTGAAGCACTCTCTCAAAATCTAGTGTTTTCTCATTTCAGTGCAAATTATATATTGGCTCTTGGCAATTCTCTACCTAGCCTGAAACAATTGTTGATGGAAGTGGCTAAGTTTTTTTTTTAAGCTATAGGCTTCCTTTGTAACAAAAATGCAAAGTTTATTTTGCATTTTTAGTTTTTAAAAAAGCAAAACACCTTACTCCAAGGTTGTTTTTAATGTAAGATTGAAAGTGAATTGAATGAACTTGCAGAAATTATTATCAAACAGTTTTGTTAATAGCCCTAAGTTCACACAGCTTTTGCTCCAAGATTTGGAGAGGAAGAGAGTGGGTGGCGGAGGGGGGGGGGTTCAATAATTTATCCCAGGCTGGCAGAACTTGAAAATGACATTACACATAACTTAGAAAGGCAAGGCAATTTAAGCAGGCTTCAGGGCATGTTCTGAGTTTGTTTGAGTTTATGCTCAAAATTCAGGTCAATTATTATTATTCTTTTATTTTAAAAAAATCAAACTGGTTTGTACATAACTAATTTGAATGAATTTTACATTCACGGAGAACAAGCTTGTCTCAAAGGACTTCAGCTGCTGGTGGCAAAATCTGGAGCTACTGCAGGCTGTTTGTTGAATTTCCAAGGAACTCAAAGCACAAGCAAGTGTTAGAGCACAGATAAGTTTTAACTGGAAGGCACCTCAACAAAATCCTGCTTTGCTCATTAAAACCATTTTCTCCACTTTACCTGTGTTCTCCTCACAAAACTTCTTAGCCATTAGGATACCCCCTCCTTCCCGCAGAAAACAGTACAATTCCCATAATTCCCTGGAAAGAAGGATTGACTACTAAACCACTATGAAAGTGGAAGCTCTGTACCTCCTAACAATTCTTGGCACTCTTAACAAACTGAAGCCATGACTATTCAAAGTGGTTTGATACTGCTTTAAATATATAGTGTAGATGTAGCCTTAGTTTCATGTTTTTGCCTGCCCTTTATTTCGTTGTTTGCTGTGTTGTCAGTTTAAAGATATATGTGTTGTGCGAGTTGTGTGAATTGTTTTCAGACTTTTGTACGTTGCCTTGGATTCTCCTGAAGAATGGCTGGTAAAGAATGTTTTATATTAAAAAACAAAACAAATGTTCCTTATCATGGGAACATCAAAGACACACACGCAGGGGAAATTAAACTGAAGTGTGAGGCCTTCTTAGCCGGCTGAGATCCAAACTGTTAGAAGCAGTTTTGTTTATTTTTATTTATTTGGGAAGAAATAATTTCTGCCATATCCTTCCCACCATGTGTTTGTCTGTCAAAAAGTTGCGCTGCTAACTTTTACATGACACATATGTTGGCTCACATTGGAGACATTACAGAAGGCACTAGCAATTCTGATGAGTGTTATAAAGATAACACGGCATTAAACAGTTTGTCAAATTAGGCAGTGTAGCAGCAAATTCTAGGAAAAACTCAAGCAGCTATAGAAAGACTATGCAGTATTTTTGCAAGGTGACTGTGGCGTTTGCCCACTCATTATGGAGATGTCGTACTGGGGGAGAGAAAGGCTTAATAGGCTGACCAATAAGAAAGCCCAGGGGCAGAGCCTAACTGTGTTTAAGGCTCAACACAAGGGTTTTGGCAGTTAGTTCGGTTGGTTTCTTGTGGGTGGGAGGTATACGAGTCAGAGTGAGTTAGAGACAGAGGGCAGACAGAGAGAGTGAATCGGATTACAGTGTTTCAAAGTATTTAAAACTTGTTTGCGTTCACAATCAACTCGAATCTTTGTTAATACGTTACAACCTGACTGAGTCTGAATATATTACCGGGGGAACCTGGTTGGTGGCAGTGGAAGAGATAGGCCATGGTGGTGCAGGGTCCATAGTCTATGGAATGACCGGGGGCCCTGTGTGAACGCCAGGACATACGTTGGCTCACATTGGAGACATTGCAGAAGGCACTAGCAATTCTGATGAGTGTTATAAAGAAAACACGGCATTAAACAGTTTGTCAAATTAGGCACTGTAGCAGCAAATTCTAGGAAAAACTCAAGCAGCTATAGAAGACTATGCAGTATTTTTGCAAGGTGACATTAGCACAGAAGCAAATACTTTTGTTACTTTAATAAATGACAGTAATGGTGCCTGGCAGACCCTTAAATAAGATTCATTTAATAGCCCTAAAAATCCCAATAAATAATAAGCAACTTCAAGGAAAAGCAGACACAGATCTTTATATTTGGAAAGAGCATTATCTGCCTCATAGAGTCTTAATAATGTCTTAATGCATAGAGAATTTTTAAAAACTGCAAAAATTCATCCCCCTGTCTATGTATTGAAAGACCTCTTTCCGTTGTGCCCCCGTGATTCTTAGGATAAAATTCTCCTGTTTCTACACTGATAGGCTTGTAATATAAAAGATTGGAATCACTTGGCCAGTATAACCACTGGTAATATTGAGACTGATGGCTGTAATATGCTTTTTGTTGGGCTGTCCCTGGGCCTGGTCAAGAAACTCCTTCTGGTGCAGAATGTATTTGGGAGCACATTGAGAAAGAAGGTCTGAAGGAAGATTTTAAGGGCATTCAGCCCCAGGAAACAGCAACAGAGGACTGCCAGCATGCAGCACCCTACCAATATGGGCCTATGCCAAAGCTCAAAGGTCAGACCCCCATCTGGGAGATTTATATACTTCAGAGGACTCAGCTGTACAGCTGCAAATAAAATGTTTTAAGTGTGTTTCAAGTGCAATATACAATGTGACACTAGGTGGCAATAGTGAGCCTTATGGAAAATTCAATGTATTTTTTAAAACGCTTTTTTTAAAAAACAACATTTTCAGAATGTTTTATTATATGTGTGTAGATTCTGAACCAGAGTTCAGACCATTAGCGGCTACATGCTGGCTGGCCTGATATCTAAATCCCTCCCACCTGTTCCAGAAATCATTACTGGGATTGTGTGAGGGATTGTTACATGACCGCCAGATAGTCCCACATCCTGATGACATTTATCCCTGAAGGGCCAACAGTCAATCAAAACAACAAAGCAAACCAAAAACCCTTGACAGATGTGCCAATAAGCCAGGAGGAATAATTATGCAGGCCAATTAACCTATCTCCTTGAAAAACAAAGTTCTTCCACAATGGGCTTCCCTTACATGGGTGTTTGCTTAAATCACCATGTTACTTTAAGTAAGTGACTGGTGCTACAATGTTTATGGTGGTATTTTCAGGATTGTTTTTTTCCTTCATTAAATGTGAAAGTGCACTGTCTGCACAAATTGTTATGTCCTCACTAAACATGGATTTGCAGGACAGTGCAAATTTATTTTACTTGACCTATAAGACATATTACATTCATGTTCAATCAGATCTTCAAGGGACATCCTCCACTGACATGACAGTGACTAGTTAGTCTGGCTGGAAGCAAATAATTATGTTCTTGGCAGGTGTCTGACAGTGATTTTCAGTCCTGAATTTCCCTGCAGTTGCTGGAAGGACAACTAATGTTTTCAAATAGGGCACATACTTTATAAATTGTTCCAGACCTGCATTTATAAAGCCATTTGTAGAAAACGAAATCAACAGATGCAATGTTATCCTTTCCTTCCTCAAACTGGTATGACATTTAGCATACAGAAGATGCCCCTCAACTTGTTTTCCCCTTCCCCCTCAGTGAATTCTTATTTATAATTAGACTATTATCCATTTTTATGTTCTACCTTCCATTTTATTTTGGATGGTGTCCACCATTAGTCATATACCCAGAGCAGATCACCTTGGATGGATCTACTTTGAGTATGCCTTAGTCTGATATCATCCATAGTGACAGGACTTCCTCTTTCAGAATTCATAGTGGTTACTCTTCAACAAGACTTGTTCTTTTTTATGCTTGGTGTTAGTCATTTGGGGAAACAGGGTCTAGCAACCCCACCATAAATGTTCATCCCTTAGTTTTTAATTTTTTTCATCACTTACTTTTGCCCTGTACCCAGACTAATCTGCCCCCCCCCCGCCCTAGCTCCCATCTGCCAAACTCTGGCCAAAAGAAAGGTCAAATGCCACTGATTTCCTTATGGAATCCTCTGCTTTAATACATGATGATAGTAACTAGGTTATGTGACATTTTAAAAAGATTAGTCCAGAAGTTACCTGTTTTTGGCCTGTGTGTACATTTACAAACTGGAGAAACTGTTTTGGGCACCACACAAACATCACAACCAAGCAGGCACCACAATTTATTCTATAGGCTACAAAAGAATTCTACTTTCAAGCTTAATTTCAGCAAAGGGAGGGTATGCTATGGGCACCAGGGAAGGACTTTGTGGGTGCATGTGCTCCCAGGATGCCACACTGGCAACCCCTGGATTAGACTAATTCAGCCTTCCTCAATTTAGTGCTCTCCATCATCTTTGACCCCTGGCAGTCTGGCCTGTAGTCCAAGACAACTGGAAATAATCAAATTTGGAAAGGTGGCCAGGGGATCGGTGGTGGGATAATGATGAGTGCTCAGTGGCAGAAGAAGGAGCAGACTGGGAGGAGGTGGTATTAGAAGCAGAATCTAGCCCTGAGAGGCAATGTTGGACCCACCTTCTCCCCTCAGTCCTGTTCAGCCACACCAGGTACTCTGAGCTCTCCACAGCCTTCATCAGTACTCCCTCTCCCAAAGAGAGGCAAGTGGCAGTGAGACTCCTGCTCCACCATTACCGTCTTTTAGGGAAGGGCTTTCCTCAGGCAGGCTCCCTCTGCTTTCTAGGCCTCACCTCCCTATTCCTCCTCATATGCCTCCTCATCCTTCTCCAGATTCTGCCATCACAGGTCTATACCCAAAGGAGCAGAGTGACAGCTCCTTTGGGAGCTCCTCTTATGTTCTCAGGACACAGAATGTGCATGCTGTAATGATTCTATTTCCTTAAGGAAGAGATATGCACACTGGCCCTCCTATGTAGCTTTCATGTTTTTTAACCACATTTGCTAATGGGAAATAACAACTGTACAGCCGACTCCACTATTGAGACCTGAATTATGAAAAAATGCCCTATCAATGCGCTCTTACAGTCAGCTGGAAATTCCCTCCCCCCACCCCGCCGACAGCAAAATTATCAATTTTCTGAGGTTTTTCTGACCACAATCCTATAAGAAATATCCTCAGTTGTTCAGCATATAATAATGTTATAGAATTTAAAATAAGAAAATGGATTATTAAAGTTACAAATCTTCATGGTCTTGATATATTTAATAAAACATCTACAGTATCTGTTAATAATGGATTCTGTTTCCAGTCTGCTTGCACATTCAACAGGGGGGAAAATGACCACTAAAAAGCTACCAATATTTCTTTATCCTTCGCAGCCAAGGCTGATGCCCACAAAAAATGCAGTTACACTGATAAACTGTTCATCATTTACAAAGGTTTAAAAATTTTAACAGCCCTGCATAAATTGAAGACTAGATGTTTAGCCTTTAAGGCATGCAACAGGAAAAAGTAATCTGGAGCGTCCATGGAGATAAATGCTATAACTTCATGGCACTTTTTGCGCCCAGTTAATCATACTGTGTCCCTCATATAGAACACAATTTGTACACACACACACCCAACACATTATGCTTTAATGCGCATCATACCAGGACACCTCAGCATTTGTTAGCTGAAGTGATCCTAATGGAATAACAATGTATTAAGGATAGTGCAACAGGCACTTCTATGTGACAGCATTAAAAAAATCTTAGCGAAATTAAAGGAAAGATCCACAAAAAGAACTCATCCTTGCACCTGAAAGATACAGAAAATGGAAAGTTAACAATGTCTTCAAAGTGCTTCTTATGCATTGAGCAGCTGAAAATTTGCACTTGACCATCAACAATTGCGTAAACACCATCCGAAGCACTTTGCTCAGGAGTGAGGCCTACTGAGCTCAATGGGCCATACCTCTGCTATAAGCTGGCATTACTATTATTGTTATTATTCTTTGTGCCGCTTAAATCCAAAATGGGATTCGAAGCAGTTATAATATGGGGTTACATTTATTATTATGGGCTTGAGCAATGCTCAGCATCTGCCAATGGTTATGCCAGCAATACGCAGCCAGTGCTGTTCGCTTGCTAATAAAGTAGAAGGAGATTTACAAATGTGTAAAGAGGGGTTCCGGGACGCGGATGGCGCTGTGGGTAAAACCTCAGTGCCTAGGGCTTGCTGAACTGAACATGAAATAAATTCATTTTGGGATAGAACTTTGCACATTGTCTAGTACATCTTCAAGTTCATTCTCTTACATGTGTGCTTGTGTTTTCTCTTTGGGCCTTTAAGTTTAAAAATAATAATTGTTGAGGAAAATATATTAAATAATTCACACTCCACTGTGTGTGCTTTGATATTTCTAAGTTTCCTTAAGTATATTTTATACTTCAGCTTAGCAGCTTGTATCATTCTGAATGCTTGAAAAAATTGCAGAGGATTCTTTCTTGTAGTGTGAATTGAATATGAACTGAGCTAATTCGTTTTGTAAAGTGAAAAACATGAGATAGGGTTTTGTGGGTGTGTTGAACTTGAACTAGTTCCAGTTTTAAGATTAACAAGCTCCGTGTAGACCATTTAAAGAGAGCCCTGTGAAGGCTGCTATCCAAACATGTCTACTTGATTTCAAAGGTGCTTGCTCCAAGGTAGTTGGGTTAAGATTGCAGCCTAAATTATGAATGCACAACTTCTTATTGTTCATTTATTTTTAATTTTAAAATGTTATATTCTGCTTTTCACTTTGCAAAAATGTCATTTGCGGAAAATAGGCATGATATTAAAAACAGATGATTTTGGATCTCTTTATCTGTCCAACCCATCAGCAATCATCAGTAGTAAAGCAGCACGGCCAGCTATATGGCAGAATAAATCACACCAAATGAGGAGACGTTTGGGATGAATGCATAGTTTCCTAGATCAAAAGCTAGAGCAGCTCCCTAATCAGAAGCCCCCTCGCAAGCATTTGGAAATAACTTAGTTGAAATGTTCAACATAATAAAGCTAAACTGCAGCTACTGTGCTGGCACCCTAGCAAGAACCAGCTGAGATATGATTACATTGCTTGGCCTCCTCTAGTGATAGGATCACAATGACAGCTGGGAAGCAGCTTGTGAAAAAGTATATATTCTTTAATATATTAAGGCTAAAATTATTGCCACACCATCAGACACTCACAAAGCTTGGGTGTGTGCAACCCAGAGGCCTTTTGGAAGGCATGGAAAGCTGAAGAGCTTTTTTGCATCAAAAACTGGGCATCAATTTTATATGTCCCACCAGATGGCTAAGACCTTTTTTTACTGACATACTGAGTCTCAATGTCCCCCAGCTAGTCAGTTTCCTACTTTTCCATACCCCAAGGTTTCGTTCTTAGGAGAAAAATGCTTAGTGTGTCTCAGCTGGCCATCTAGACAATATACTGAGGGTGCCAGTTTAGCCACAAATACTGCTCCTGAGACCAAATGTGTCTCAACTGAGTGAAAGAAGAGTCAGGACAACTTAGAGACACAGAGATAGAGAGCATCTTGTAGGCCAGCCCTCTGCTTGATGGAGGAAATCCATCCAGCATAAGGATAGAGCACCCTCAGGAGATGGCTTGACGACTTCCAGTAAGAGAATGGTCCCTACTGCATTAGGTAATTGGTTCCATTGTTGAAGTGCTCTTACCATCACCTAAAGTTCAGCTAAAATCTATTCCCTTCATGTAACTTAAGCACATTTCATCAAGTGCCATCTTCTGGGGTAGAACAGAACAAGTCTTTGTCTTTCCCCATGTGACAGTTCTCTGGTCCTAATTTAGTTTTCAACATCCTTCTAAGAGTATGGCACCCAGATATGGATGGAGGAGAAATTTGGTTCAGTTCGGATTGGCACTGTGGTCTAAACCACAGAGCCTAGGGCTTGCCAATCGGAAGGTCGGTGGTTCGAAACCCCACGGCGGGGTGAGCTCCTGTTGCTCGGTCCCTGCTCCTGCCAACCTAACAGTTCGAAGGCACATCAAACTGCAAGTAGAAAAATAGGTACTGCTCCGGGAGGAAGGTAAACGGCATTTCCGTGTACTGCTCTGGTTCACCAGAAGTGGCTTAGTCATGCTGGCCACATGACCCGGTGTAGCCTTATTGGAGTTCACCAATTGGGTCTGCGTTGCTCCGTGACAGGAGGAAGGAAGTCAAAATGACACCGAGTTGGTTCAAAGAAAGAGTTTATTCTGCTCTCCGGATAGCAGAAGGCACTTGCGTGGTGAGTCCACAGCAAGTCCAAAGAAATGACAAGTTTCATGCAGTATTTATATCCTCCAGGCACCCTCTCCCTCCTCCCCTCAGAGCCCAACCACGTCAGCCTATGTACGCGGGTTGACATCACATATGTTCCTGTTGGTGTAAAGCAGAGTTTGGTGCCCAGCGGAAGGATGAGGAGTACGTACTACATACTCTATATTGCTTTATTTACAGTTCAAAGCTGGTATATTACAGAAAAACATCTTGCCTCTGCCGGAGCAGAAAAGACATCCTCTCTCCTCGACAGCTTGGAGAGAATCACACAGTGAAAAACAGGAAACCAGTGTACGTCACATCCAGTCTCCCTTTCCCGTGAGAAACTCCAACAGTACAGACTGTGGAATGTAAACACCTGTCTCGTGACAAGCCCTTTCGCTGCACAGTGAAGGAAAGCAGAAACCAACATCCTCCCCCTTTCTGTGAACATCACTGGGCAGCGTGTTCGTACAATATCAGTACAAACCCAACTTCTGCACATAGGTACAGTGTTGATCCTTTGATACAATCTTGGACAATACATCAGCAGGAATTTCATTACCTGGCATATAGGACACCGTTACGAGTCCCTTCTGAATACATTCCCTAGCATGCTGCAACTTTAATTGCAAGTGCTTCGTGCTTTGCTTACAACCTTCAGACTTCAGCAAAGCCAAACATGCTTTGTTGTCCTGGTAAACCTGGATTGGACATTTGACAGGAATTTTCATGTCTTTGCACAATTGTATCAACCATTCACAATCCTTAAGTGAATAAGACAGTGCATTCAGTTCAGCTTCACAAGTACTTAAGCTAACTGTTGTTTGCTTCTTGCATGACCAATCAAACAGACCCTGATTGTACATGTAGCAAACTCCAGACGTACTTTTCCTGTCTGTAGTGTCACTTCCAAAACTTGCATCTGCAAATATCTCAAGACCACCAGACTTCTGATTGTTAAATCTCAGTCTGTAATGCATAGTGCCTTTCAAATACCGCGCTATGCGTTTCAGAGCTTTCCAATCCTTGACACTAGGATTGTTGACTTGTCTGCTTAGCAAATTACAGCTAACAGCAATGTCTGGTCTTGAACATCTGGCAATGAAGTTTAGCTTGCCTAGCACACTTCTGTACAGTGTAGTGTCAGAAAATGCTTCTTCAGTGTCATCTACCTGATAACCTGTTGTCATCGGTGTGTCTACAGGGTTAGCATCCATCAGGTTTAGTTTGCTTAACACATCAGCAATTTTCCGTGACTGGTGTACTAGAATGTTACCATCTTGATTTCTCTCTATTTCCAGAGATAGGTAGTTGTTTACCTCACCAAGATCTTTCATGTCAAAGTGCTCTTTCAGTTGAGCTAGGGCGTTATTGTACATTGCGACATCTTTCCAAAAGAATAATAAATCATCAACATAAAACAAACAGTACAGTTTCTTTTGCCCCTCCTCTTTGACAAATACACACGGATCAGCTTTCCCTTGCTTAAAACCTAGAGAAAACAATACTTCAGTGAGTTTTGTGTGCCAACACCGTGCACTTTGTTTGAGACCATAAAGGGATTTCTTCAGAGCACAAACAAATCCCTGTTTTACCTGTACGCCATCAGGTGGAAGCATATAAAGTGATTCATCCAGAGATCCGTACAGAAAAGCTGTATTAATATCATGGTGACTAATGTGTAGATTTTCCTCTGCAGCTAGCTTGAGCATAAGCCTAATGCTTTCATACCTCACTGTGGGTGAGTAGGTCTCGTGATAGTCTTCACCTGGTACCTGTGCAAAACCTCTGGCTACCAATCTGGCTTTGTGTCTGACTATCTTGCCATTTTGATCTGTCTTCGCTTTGAAGACCCATTTGCTTCCAAGCAGTTTCATTCCTGGAACTACTGGAACTAGTTCCCATGTTTTGTTCCTTTCCAAGGAATCAAGCTCAGCCTTCATGGCATTTAACCATGGCTCAGCTTCCTTTGAATCCAAACCCTGGATTTCTTGGAAACTTGAAGGTTCAAATACCTTCTTGGAGCTTTTAACAGCTGTTACTGCTATCGTAGCAAACTCATCAGCAAATCTCTTTGGAGGTTTGCCTTTTGTGGCTCTCTGTGACCTACGAATTAGCCTTAAGTCTTCAACACTCTCCTCTTCCTTCTTGGGAGAAAAACGACCTATTGTGAACAATGGTTCTTCCAATTCTTCTCGATCAGAGCATTCAGAGGGTCGCATAGAGGCTTTCGCACTCTTGAAATCCTCTGAATCACCCGATTCAGTTTCAGATTCAGACTCAGAACCTTCATCAGTGGGTTGTTGTGGTTGCTTTTGACTATCCTCAGTCTCATCACCGTCATCAGGATAACATTGGAAAATTCCCACATTCTCCCCCCACTTTGCATTGTACTCAACACTTCTCGTGAGCTTAATTGTCTTAGAGTCAGTCATCATTATTCTGTATGACCCTTTCTGATAACCTAGAAAGATACCATGCAATCCACGCTTGTCTAACTTGGAGTTTTGTGGTGAATGAACCCACATGTCAGAACCAAATATTTTCATGTGTTTGATATATGGCTTCTTGCCAAACATCCTCTCATAGGGGGTACAACCAATCGCTGAAGATAACCTGCGATTGTAACTGTAAACAAAACACGAGAGAGATTCGGCCCAATAACTCTCTGGAAGATTGGCATCATGCAGCAAGGTTTTTAACCCTTGAAGCAATGTCTGATTTGCCCGTTCCGCAAGTCCATTCTGCCATGGCGAGCGAGGACTAGACAAATCGTGTTGAATTCCTTTCTCAGTCAGAAAAGCTTCAAACTGCTGAGAAGTGAATTCTCCCCCGCGATCAGTGAAAAGAGTCTTTATCTTCTTACCATGCACATTTTCCAACCAAGCACAGAATTCCTTGAACCTAGGAAAAGCCTCTGATTTCTGCTTGAGATTGTACACAAAAATATACCTCGAAAATGCGTCAATGAGAACCATGAAGTACCTATTTCCACCCAAAGAGGGCGATAGTGGTCCAACCAAATCAGCATGAACAATTTGGTATGGTTCCGTAGCTTGCCTACTAGACACCTTACCTTTCGCAGCCATTTTCACCTTGTTTGCTGCGCATGCTTTGCACTTCATGTGGTACTTGCAGGGTTTAATAGTCATACCTTCAACCAAGGCAGGCATTTTAGATACTGCCTCAAAATGCAAATGACCAAATTTTCGATGAAAATCATGAATACATTCTGCATGCAAACTTTTGTTAGAACCTGCAATGCAACAAGTGTCATCCTGCACAACATCATCATAATACAAAACAAACAAACGATCAACATATTCAGCATGCAATACATAGTCATTTTTCTTTGTGATGATGCACTTCTTGTTCTTGAAGGACACGTCAATGTTCCGCTCAATCAGCTGTCCAACGCTGAGAAGATTATGTTTGGCGTCTGGCACGTAAAGGACATTCTGTATCGATAAGTCCAAACTGTGAAGAACAACAGTTCCGTAGCCTTTACTGGGAATAGTGTGGTCATCCGCCTGGTGAATCGCACCTTCCTGCGGCGTAAAAGACACAAACAGTCTCTTATCGTTGCACATGTGGTGGGTCGCCGCCGAATCAACAACGAAGAAAGATCTAGACGTCTTCTGGACCTCTGCAACCTTTGGAGTGAAGCGTGAAACCATAGCCTTGTGCTGCGTTGTCCTAGACACCGGACCTTTGCCTTTACCTCGGCCTTTTCCGCGCGATGAGCTTTCGCTGCGCTGCTCTGTCTTGGCCTTGGGATATCTGCATTCCCTCTTCATATGGCCTAGACGTCCACAAGAGTAGCATTTCACTGCCTTCAAAGCTTTGGCGCCATCTGGTGGTTCCACTGCACTATGGGATGACGTCTGTGAAGACTCCCCTTTGCCCATGCAGCTAGCACCCCGGCGATCTGCTTCATTCTGAATCACGGCAGTAACAAAGTCCACTGTCAGCTGAGCTGTTGGCTGCACAGCAATCTGGGTTGCAACAGACTCCCAACCTGAACCCAAAGATTGTAGTATCATGAAAGAATACACAGCCTCTGGAAAGTTGAGTCCTCTCTGTTGCAGCTCATGTCTCAGATTTTGCATCTCCATCAGATGTAAACGCACATCTCCACCTTCAGCAAGAGCCATATTATGCAGCTTGTTAAAGTAAAACATAGTAGATCCAGCTTCTGTCCTTAAGTGAGCCTCCCTCAAAGAATCCCAAATTTCTCTGGCTGAGGTCTTATCACGCAATAGACAGAGCTCTTCTGGGGATACTATCAATGTAAGTGTTCCCCGTGCTTTGGAATCCTTAGCTTTCCATGCATCTGTAACTGGAGCTGGGGGGGTTTCTGTAATCACCTCAAACAAACCCTCTTTCCGCAGAATTGCCTCTGCATACAAAACCCAGTCCGCATAATTTTTCTTGTTGAGCTTAGGAATCCCACAAGCATCCTGAAGGGCCATCATTACTCTGGCTTTAGCCTTCAGTATTATCTATGCTGCTTTAAATCTTGCTGCGTCACTGCTGCAGCTGCCTTATTCCAAAGGCGCTTTTAAAAGTTACTTTCGATTTCCCCAGCATAGTAACTTGTGCCTGGGAGCCTTTTGCGTATTCCCGGCAAAACGGCTTTAAAAGTTCAAAGTCCAGCCATAAAGCCATTAACTAGAAGCTGGCAGGCTGCCCGGAGCAGTAGTACATACCTCATCAATCACTTTTACGCGCAGAGCAGATTCCAATCCGATCTGTCCCTCTGCATTCCGATCCTTTGCCGGCTGCCGGCACTCCGACTCGACTTCTGGGCCCATAACCACGTGTTGGTGTAAAGCAGAGTTTGGTGCCCAGCGGAAGGATGAGGAGTACGTACTACATACTCTATATTGCTTTATTTACAGTTCAAAGCTGGTATATTACAGAAAAACATCTTGCCTCTGCCGGAGCAGAAAAGACATCCTCTCTCCTCGACAGCTTGGAGAGAATCACACAGTGAAAAACAGGAAACCAGTGTACGTCACATCCAGTCTCCCTTTCCCGTGAGAAACTCCAACAGTACAGACTGTGGAATGTAAACACCTGTCTCGTGACAAGCCCTTTCGCTGCACAGTGAAGGAAAGCAGAAACCAACAGTTCCTGCTCTGGCACTTTTAACCTTAAAAGGGATTTCCTTCCTGCACTCCTGACCATAAAAGGATATTCCTGTTCCTACTCCTATCTTGGAGCAAGAGGTCACTACTTCCGAGAACATGCTCTGGCGTTAGTCCCAGACTTGGGTCTCTGCATCATTTGTGGTCAGAACATAAGATATGTCTGTGTCTGTTCTACTGGTAGAGTCAAGGCCAGTCTTGCCGTCAAACTGAAAAGGGAGAGAGCTGTGTTCTTGTTTTGCATTTGCTCAACGGCTGAAGTTTATGCATTTTAGCTAAGGAGAAATGGGGATTTTGGTGCAGTTTAAAAACTGCCTGCACAGTCAGTTTTTGGGTTTTGGAAACCCATTCCTTCACCGGAAGCTGTCTGTGGACAAACGCCAGCTCCCTCGGCCAGTAAAGCGAGATGAGTGCCACAACCCCAGAGTCGTCCACAACTGGACTTAATGGTCAGGGGTCCCTTTACCTTTACATTACTGATTTTCCACTTTCTGAAACACAGCTATCCTTCAAAATCCGCACTTCTCCAAATTTTGTGATGCAGTTCCACAGCAAAATAATGCATTCAAAAATGTGTATATCATTGCCAACTGAGCACACAAATCCATATGTTTGTGGAATTGCTTCCAAGGTATATTCCATTCCTGAAACACAACCAGGAGTAAACAAGCTGTTGTTCAAAACAGCAGGAAGGCTTGGGGAGTGGGGAAAGGTTATGAAAACACCCTTAGATATCTTGTCTATAAAATCTTCTCCCCATCTTCTTAAAAACTGCCCCCAACATAAATAATATCCCCTCCACTTTTGTGGCGATTCTGCAAATGAGGAGAATTCACCATACTGTACCTTTAAGCAAAACCCAAATCCCATCACAGGAAGCCTGACAGTGCAACTGCATATGCCACACTGTTTTCCCCAATCTTATGTATTTTCCCTCTCCTCAAAGCTGCCATTTGTCATTCGGGGGGGGGGGGGGACAGACAAACATGGTGTGTTGTTTTATCTCAACTGGGGCGAATAGCAGCTTTGGGAATGGGCTTCACAGCTGAAGTGCATTCATGGAACAGCAGAAATAAAAAGGCAGAATGCATTGCAAGACAAAATGTATATCCATCCAGTGGGAAAGGTTTATATTTAATGCACTTTTAAATGAACTAGTATAAGCAAGCAATGGCAATGGGCCTCACATCCATAAAGAAGACTCAGTGCATATTATCATGTGGTAAAAAAAGGTTATATTTATTAAAATATAACTAATTAGAGCACCAAATTAGCCAGATAAATAAGAGAGGCACAAGACTTCTTCCTACACTACTGCTGCCTACAACACACCCAGCCACCCACCCACCACTGCTGATGTCTTCATGCAGCAGTTAGCCTTTCACCCTATGGATTGTCCCATAGTTATCCCTTCCAGCTTCCACTCGTATAAGAAATGGTCCTTATATGAGGCTGTAAGTTTCATCTTCCAGGTCCCTAGTTGACCAATATCTTTCAGTATGGTTGGACAAATCTCAATTTTTCCATTCAATTGATGCTTTGAAGTTTTCATTTTAAATGCCACTCGGTATCTATAGTGCATATTGTGAGTAAATCCATCTCAGATATATGTTTATCAAAACACATATAAAAAGTTGATGTTGTATTACAATATTCAGACAAACCTTTATATTCTTCCTTTATTGTTTGCACCATTTCCTTCTGGCATGTAGCATGCCATTTCTCACAGTTTACCTATTCTAGGAAAGGCAATATTTGCATCGTGGTCTTCCCAGTTGGGCCACTCTCTCTCTCTTTTTTTTTTAAAAAATAATTTTTATTAACCAACCAATCATATCAAATCAAATCACATCACATAGTTCTGAATTACAAAGCCGAATTTTAAATTTTTTGTTGGGGTTACCCATATTTCAAGTTCCGAAGGGGTTTCCAATCATCTTCTTGCTGCTGTGTTAATATCCACAAATCTGTCCAAATAATGTTCATATTTCTATCCAGTTCTATATTGCTGTTCCCACGTCTCATCTTATTCATATATATATATTTTCTTTATGATCTCTTATGATAATCTCCTTAAGCAGATAAACACCAGTTACAATCCTGTGTGAATTTTTCCATTAGTCCAATCACCATATCGAGATGGTTCCATATATCATCACTTCCATAAATAAAAGCACTCTTTCCATCATTCATCTTCGCAAATCTGTCGCCTTCTTTTAGTCCTCTGAGGAGGCCGCCCGCAATATGAAAACAGATCCATTCCTCCTCCCAGACATAAGTCTTTCGACAGAACTTGCCAAAATGGCGACGCTGTTTTTTTACTGCGTCATCCCAAAGCTCTTAAACTTTCCACAATCTCCTTAAAACACACTTTTGGTTAGAGATTATCTAACAGTCTTAAATCATCAGCTTAGGTCATTTAAGCGACATTTCTGACTTGTGGGGGGGATTCTTGGTTAATCACATAAAGAAAAGAAAGGAAAGTCCCCCCCCCCATCCAGTCCTGTTGCCAACATACCAAGCCTTGGTGTGTCTTCTTATGATATATTCTTGTTTATCCGACCCGTCTTCTTTATCAGAGATCTCTTCAATTAGCAGTCTTTTTACTCCCCATTCTTCCTTGAAATATGTGCATTTGCTTCCACCTAATTGTTTCTTTTGAAGTTGCTGCAGCTAGAGGCGCGAATCAGAGACAGCGTCCAGGAGAGCCGAAGTCCGCACAAGGGCTTTCTGCCTAGTGCCCCCACCCCCTCGAATTCGGGGGTGGTATAGGGCACAGCAGGCAAGGACAGTCCCCCCACTCCCTTGGGGTGCAGGGAGGCTGTTTACTCCCATCACAGCCTCTTAATTACCTCGTGTGGGTCGGAGAGATGTTATTGTCGGCCATCTTTCAATGCGCCCCTAGTGGCCCCCCAGTTGGGCCACTCTCTTGTCTTCTCCCTTCATCCCACTTTTCTGTCATCAGCTTTAACTCCCTTGAATAACTCTATGCATCTCTCACTCTTTCCCATCTGTCTGCCAGCTGAGGGAAACTTTTTTCTCTATGGTTTTAACTCAATAGTTGCTGGTCTTACCTCAGCAATGTATCGGAGAGAGAGGTTGGGGGTGAACATTAAGAAATATCATGGTGGTGAACAATACAGCATCAACAATAAATTTACATTCATAAAACAAGATTATTGATGCTGTTATGCAGTTTGACTGTGGAATTTGGCTAGTCAGTGTTGTGGGTTAACCTGAGGCAATGGGCAGTCCAGTCTATTAATGTACAGTACAGTCATAATATTGTAAAATAATTCTAATCAGTGCAGTGCAGATCCTTCCAGTGCACCTTTTTCAGGTTCAGTTCCTTATTAGGCATCGTATTAAGTACAAATGTCCATAGGCCTATAAGGTAAAGGTAAAGGTACCCCTGCCCGTACGGGCCAGTCTTGCCAGACTCTAGGGTTGTGCGCTCATCTCACTCTATAGGCCGGGAGCCAGCGCTGTCCGCAGATACTTCCGGGTCACGTGGCCAGCGTGACAAGCTGCATCTGGCGAGCCAGCGCAGCACACAGAACGCCGTTTACCTTCCCGCTGGTAAGCGGTCCCTATTTATCTACTTGCACCCGGAGGTGCTTTCGAACTGCTAGGTTGGCAGGCGCTGGGACCGAACGACGGGAGCACACCCCGCCGTGGGGATTCGAACCGCCGACCTTTTGATCAGCAAGTCCTAGGTGCTGAGGCTTTAACCCACAGCGCCACCCGCGTCCCGTACTCCATAGGCCTATATAGTGTTGCAAATCTTTCCTTAAAATAAAATCACAAATCTTCCTTTCTCTGATCAGAAACTTGATTTCTAAAACTCTGTCTACTAAATTTGGGACACAGCTGCAGCACTTCTCTGCCTGGGCTCTACACTGTAGGTTTCAGATAAGCTCCTTTGCTATTTCAATCACAGCCCACCTCTGACTCAAGAATTCTAGGAAGCAAACTTTATGCAGGACATAAATCAATCTGTTCAATCAATTATTATATTAAAATCAATAGGGTTCTTAAGCTACGTTCTCTGCTGTGTTAACAAAACTATCATTTAAGCAGTGCCTGGAATCCATTGCTCCTAAAAATGTCCAGTATGCAATAAAATGTTCACCATTTCCCCACTTCTGTTTGTGGGTGAATATCTTGCTCTTAAGCCCCATTTTCCATGAGGAAACTAGTATCTCTGTGTCTAGTTATTGGAAAGCATTCAAAAGAATAAAAGATGGCAAGCACTTTTTAAAAAAAATATGTTTTATGGTTTATTGTGCATTGAAATTTCTAAAAATAAATATTTATTGTAAGCTGCCCAGAGAACTTTTGTGTTAGTTATTTGCATAGTTAACAAATAGGAGACACAGTGCCATTGCATGCCAAGCTTCAGTGTCCCAACCCAGCGATCACCAGCATGATGCCTGCAGGCACCACTGTGTTTGCCAGTACTTCTTACAGCAACCGTGAAAGTTCTCAGTTTATTTGACCTCAAAAATCTACACTGCACAAGAGAATGTTTGCTCTTCCTGCTGAACTCCTCTTTGCATTGGCTTGGCTTTTCCTGGACTTAGCATACCGCCTTAAACATGCCCACGGTTAATTTGATGCCAGGATTTGACATCCATCCTTCCATTCTGAAAAAAGGAGGTGTGCAAATAGCTTCTCTCTATGAGAGAGCGTGGTGATGGCTGACACATGTGGCTTAGATCCACAGTTCTCCCTTCTGATAGTTTGCTGCTGGCCTCCTCTCTCTTTCCCACCTGTTCGCCTCCTTTACTGGAAGCAAGGTTTTATTTGTGCTCTCGCCTTCCTCTGTCCATCAATTTTCCTGGAAGGTGGTGGAGAACCAGACTGAGTGTTGCTCTGCAATACCAATTTGTCATGCCAGCTGCCTGAGCCAAATATCCCAGAGCTTTCCAGGATGTCTAAAGCAGTGTTCAGCAAAGTAGAGAATTGGCCAGGAGTAGTAGCTGTAGTTAAAAAGGACATTATTTCCTAAGAAGCCAAATGTGTCTGGGAGTGCATACAAATACATCAAAATGTTTTAGAAAACCTCAACCACAGAAGAAGAAATAGCCTGGTGGGTCCGATCAGGCTGATTTAGTGGAAATACTTGGCTTTAGTGTTGGACTGGGAGCCCAGTAGACTAACGTTTGTTTGTTAGTTATTGATATGTCCAGCATGAATGGCAGCTCTGAAAGGTCTCATGTGTTCATTGTCAGCCTGCCAGCAAGCTCCCGAAATGATTGCCTGATCCGACATCAACAATTACATTGCTTCATCAGGTGCTGCTCTGTTTCTTATGGCAGGTAGAGATTTATTTCTTTTCATTGTGTGAACTGAATAATCCAGAAAACAGCAAAGTGAAAAGAGGAGGTATGTACAAGCATTTATGATACAGTAACTTTCGTAAGGTAAAGGTAAAGGACCCCTACATGGTTAAGTCCAGTCAAAGGCGACTA
The DNA here is from genome assembly GCF_964188315.1 of Podarcis muralis. NCBI lineage: Eukaryota > Metazoa > Chordata > Lepidosauria > Squamata > Lacertidae > Podarcis > Podarcis muralis. The sequence continues at coordinate 73,041,380 of NC_135659.1, read as the reverse complement.
TGAGGTTGCGGCGGTCATCTCACTTTTGGGCCAAGGGAGCTGGTGTTTGTCCACAGACAGCTTTCTGGGTCATGTGGCCAGCATGACTAAATCACTTCTGGCACAACGGGACACTGACCTTTAAAGCCCTAAATGGCCTCGGTCCTGTATACCCAAAGGAGCATCTTCACCCCCATCGTTCTGCCCGGATGCTGAGGTCCAGCGCCGAGGGCCTTCTGGCAGTTCCCTCACTGCGAGAAGCAAAGCTACAGGGAACCAGGCAGAGGGCCTTCTCGGTAGTGGTGCCCGCTCTGTGGAAAGCCCTTCCATTAGATGTCAAAGAGATAAACAACTACCTGACATTTAGAAGACATCTGAAGGCAGCCCTGTTCAGGGAAGCTTTTAATGTTTAATGGACTATTGTATTTTAATATTCTGTTGGAAGCCGCCCAGAGTGGTTGGGGAGACCTAGCCAGATAGGCAGGGTACAAATAATAAATTATTATTATTATTATTATTATTATTATTATTATTATTATTATTATTATTACTACTACTACTACTACTACTATTTGCTGCTGAGTGAGGGCAGTTGGGTCCATCTAGCTGGAAGTCTTGCAAGATTTGGTCCCTGCTCTCTGAGCAATTTCCACCTGGTTTGGGTGTAGCTGGACCTTGAATGACTCCATGTACAAAGGCTGTTCCTGCTGGGGGTAACATTCCTTTGGGTTCTCCTTTGGGATGTGATGGGGGTCAGGACATCTGCCCATGACTTGCTCCTAGGTGGGAGACTGGAATAGCCAGAGGTGAGACAGGGTGTGAGTTAAGCTGTATTTGAGGTGGGAGGTGGAATGCGGGGGAGCTGGGTCTGTGATGAGGGCATGAATGCAGTGTGAGTCTTGGCTATTTGGTAGTTTTGCTATTTTATACTGTTCAGTTTTATTTACTGTATTCATTATACTTTTGTTTTCTCTTGTACTAATATTCCGTTCACGACTTTGCAGGGTTTAGAGCCAAAAAGCGATATATAAATAGACCAGATTTTAACATAATAACAAGAAGAGTGAGAACTTGCATGGACCTATTCCATTTATCTTGAAAAGAAATACAATCCTTTGCAATAAATGTGCCGGTTTTCAATACTCAAGGTTTATTTTTAAAAACCTAAAGCCAACACTGATTCATTCAAATTCTAAATCTAATTCTGCTGTGGTTACACAGAGATATATATAAACGAGTCTGCTTGTTGCCAGTGATTTAAACACATACCACTATTACTTCTGCCATACATGCACCAGCATGTAGATAGCAGATTCAGCTTTGAAATAACCTATTAGGGAGAAATTTACAACAAATCTATATATAACGCTCTCAGGTTCTTCAATTTTAAAGCAGCATCCTATGATAAGCTAGTGAACTAGCCCTGCTCTTCTTTCCCCTGAAAACTCTATTTTCCTGCTAATCCTAAAAATATCAGGTACAACGCCACTTGCACACGAGGATCCAAGTTCAGGCTCCTGCAAAAGTGATGATCATAAGAGGGGGCTTAGACTGTGTTCCTCTTAGGGATGAAGAAGAAATTTGATTTGGTTTGCATTTAAATGCAAAGCTACCAAACTCACACTCTATGAAACAATATACAAAACACAACCATCCTCACCATCATCATCAGACTTTTTTACGGTCACAGAATAGCATAAGATAAAAACATGCGAAAAAAATACAGCACATAAGACTTTAAAGAAGAAAGGGATAAATGCTAATAGTTAAAAGTGATTATCAACTCACATAAACTTAAAACAGATAGAAACAAAAGACAAGCATTTAAAAGGGACTATACTTACCTGGCACGGTAAGGGACACGGGTGGCGCTGTGGGTAAAAGCCTCAGCACCTAGGGCTTGCCGATCGAAAGGTCAGCGGTTCGAATCCCCGCGGTGGGGTGCGCTCCCGTTGCTCGGTCCCAGCGCCTGCCAACCTAGCAGTTCGAAAGCACCCCCGGGTGCAAGTAGATAAATAGGGACCGCTTACCAGCGGGAAGGTAAACGGCGTTTCCGTGTGCTGCGCTGGCTTGCCAGAGCAGCGATGTCACACTGGCCACGTGACCCGGAAGTGTCTTCGGACAGCGCTGGCCCCCGGCCTCTTAAGTGAGATGGGCGCACAACCCCAGAGTCTGTCAAGACTGGCCCGTACGGGCAGGGGTACCTTTACCTTTACCTTATACTTACCTGGCAAGGGTGATACCATAACCACAAAACACCACAATTGTTTCTTGGATAGCTCAGTTGGTTAGAGCATGGTGCTGATAATGCCAAGGTTGTCGGTTTAATCCTTGAGAAGTCACACCTCTCCAAATTTTGCAATGCAGTTCTCCAACCAAGTATTAATACGTTCAAGAATACAAATATTAGGGTAAAATTTGTTTTAAAATGCATGTGCTAGTAAAACTCACATACAAAAATGCATTGTATTAGGGAGAATTTATTTGTAAGAATGTGTATATAATGTGAAATGTGCATTAAAGTGCTGATGGATTTGAAACAAAAACAGTTCATCTGGCTGTTAAGTAGAAGATTGGTCATTTGAGCCCACCCAGAGATAGCTGTGGCTACATTGCAGGGGGTTAGACTAAATGCCTCTCACAATCCTTTTCTCTACAATTCTATGCTTCCATGATAATTATAAAAAATCACATCTCACTGTGGAGAAATGAATTAAAATTGGTAAGGGGGAAACTGAGAGAACCAAAACTGACAGATCCATCCATTCATCCCCAAAAATTTCAACCTGCAGATGCTTTACTGTCTCCTCCTCAAGCCATGTTTAAACTGATTTAAAACCAATGTTTGTTTGGAGTTTCCTCACTCTTAGTTGCCTCCACATAGTAGGCTTCTCTTGCAGAACTGTAACTTTGGTGCCATTTCTTTCAAAATAGCCAATCAAGAACCAAGAATGAAAAAAGAAGGAACACCGTATTTGCTTATTTCATAACAAGATCTATATACTGCTTAATCAACAAAATACCAAATGGCTAGTTAAAAAGCAAGGAGTTTGTATCATATTGGTAAGAGACTAAAGGCAAGAGTTATATGCATGTAAGGAAATCATCTGCTAAAGCAAAGAAGAATAAAAGCACATCCCCTGATGTACCAACTTTACAGGAGTTGACATGAATGTGTATCTGAGTTAGAGAGATGTCAGTCTGGCTTTTAAATATTGTCACATCTGCTACGTTATGGGGTGGACAGGCTGAGGCTTTCTTCCAGATGAGTGGACTGGAAAGCACTTCTTGATGAGTTAACTGTTGGTGGGGTCTCTGTCAGCAAAAAACAATGAAAATGTCACCAAGGAACATTGTGGCAAGTTATATAATCTGACAGAGAACATGGAGATCAACTTTCTGACATGAACTCGTTCTAATTTGATAGATCGAGCTGCATGGGAGCACCAGCAGAAGTGCTGGATTGGCTTTGCCAGTGTACCTGCTCAGCCCTGACATCACTGCCCTGCCCTGCCCAGCCTCGACAGCACATCACCACTGGATTGGCAATTGCGGCAAGAAATGTCTATGGAGTATCAATGAGAATGATGAGAGGTTCCTTATTACACAGAAGAGCTGCTGATTGTGGCCATAGTTTAGGTTAAGTTGCAGAGATCAGAAAAGTTTCTGTATGAGAGACTGGAGAGGTAACTTCTGTCCGTCAAGCATGCTTGATTGACTGCTAAGCCCTCAAAGTCATTTTCATGGCTGTGTGTACACTGTGATTTAAAATATGTTTATTCTATAACATAAATTCTACAACACAAAGTAGTCTATAATACAATTTTTTGCAAGAAGGAAAGTTGAATTCTGTTGAATTCTATGTAAAGGTAAAGGTAAAGGTACCCCTGCCCGTACGGGCCAGTCTTGACAGACTCTGGGGTTGTGCGCCCATCTCACTCAAGAGGCCGGGGGCCAGCGCTGTCCACAGACACTTCTGGGTCACGTGGCCAGCGTGACATCGCTGCTCTGGCGAGCCAGAGCCGCACATGGAAACGCCGTTTACCTTCCCGCTAGAAAGTGGTCCCTATTTATCTACTTGCACCCGGGAGTGCTTTCGAACTGCTAGGTTGGCAGGCGCTGGGACCGAACGGCGGGAGCGCACCCCACCGCGGGGATTCGAACCGCCAACCATGTGATCGGCAAGTCCTAGGCGCTGAGGCTTTTACCCACAGCGCCACCCGCGTCACCCGCAAATTTGTAGATTATGCAAATTTGCAGATTTATCTTGCATTACTTGATCCTGCAATTTTACTGACCTGCATATTTCCTCACTACCATTGGCCACTGCCGACACAGTCTGAAGCAAACTTACTTTAAAACACAAGAAGCTAAAGCCTGAATTCAGCAGCCATACACAAGTGCTTCTACTTGTGCAATGGGATTCCCCCACAAACACGTATGCACTGTCCAAAACTGGCTCAGAGGGGCGTCAGGAGAAGCCCCGGAATAGCAGGTGGGGAGAGGAGAAGGCAAATTGTTCCATCAAGACAGAAAGGTCAGAACAGTGTCACTCCGTATTCCACCCTGATATTTTTAGGCAGCTGAATTCTCCATGTGGCCATTTCTGCTTTTCTGATCTTCTCGGAAATTGACATGGCTAAAAAGCAAAACAAAACATTACCTCAAAAGTGCTTTGCAAAAACTGCTTTATATTATTGCTTACAATGCCTCTTGATTTTCTATCATTAATTTTATTGCTATAGTTCATAGGTGGATATGTTTGACTAATAAATAATAAAAGTCTCCAACCTCTAGAGAAAGTGAAAGATGTAATGGAGCGAACAACAGACAGTAGAAGCCAGGAAGAGAATATAAATTACGAGGGAGAATGTTTCACTTCAAAGTGCTGCAAGAGTAGCTTATTTTAGAAGTTATCCCCTCAAGGGAGTTTGGACTTTCTTCTCTGGCAATCAGCTAAAGTTGTTGATGCCAAATGTGAATTAAACATTATATCTGCAGTTTGCTGAAACTGCCTTAAGTAAGACTCCCCAAGTCCTCCCCCAATTTTCTCAGGCTGCTCAGGATTTGATAGAACAAGAAAACAAACAAAAACAAAACAGGAGTTTCAAATCAAGTGGAGGAATGTAGCTGCCTGTCAAATGTCACCCTAGCTGAAGAACACCCCGCCCCCCCACAATGCACAAGGAAAAGCCTCAGTGCATGGGCAAACATTTTCTTGCTAGTGTAGGATAAAAGCAGCAAAGAGAGCCTACTACTTCTTCCTTTGCACCTTCACAAAATCTTCTTTATCGCAATTGGCATTGTTGCCCTCATTATGACAATCCAAATATCATCTGAAGAGCTTGGGAGAAAGGCATCTCTTTAAGCATCCAGAGTAGACCTCACTACAGTAGTACCTCGGGTTACAGACACTTCAGGTTACAGACACTTCAGGTTACAGACTCCGCTAACCCAGAAATAGTACCTCGGGTTAAGAACTTTGCTTCAGGATGAGAACAGAAATTGTGCGGGAGGCCCCATTAGCTAAAGTGGTAACTCAGGTCAAGAACAGTTTCAGGTTAAGAACGGACCTCCAGAACGAATTAAGTTCTTAACTCGAGGTACCACTGTATTCTTTGAACCATCGATTGGAGAGTTGGAAAGAACCACGAGGGTTATCTAGGCCAATCCCCTGCGACGCAGGAATCTTTCATCCAGCATGGGACTTGAACCCCTGACCCTGAGATTTAGAGTCTCGTGTTCTACCAACTGAGCTATCCCAGATGTCTTCTATTGGTTTATGTGGACTTACTTTTATAGTAGTATAGTATAGGTAAGCCTTACACCTGAAATATGTTCATTCCTTCTCTGAGCTTGTATAGTCAGCTGGGACTATAGGAACATAACTTACTGCCTCAATCTGAGACAGACCATTGGTTCATCTAGCTCAATATTATCTACAACCACACCCAGTTGTTTGTTTCACCTCTTGCAGGACCACAGTTTGCACCTGCCTGTGTTCATTCCTCTCCCCCAAAAAGGGAAATCACAGACATAGTAGACGGAAAGATCCTGTACAAGGCTTACCACTGGATGTTTCTTCCTAGTTAATTGCAGTGGTTACGTAAACAGAATGCAGAAAATGACAACGCATCCACTCACATTCTATATTTTTTTTATAAGCATTCCCAATAAAATCGCATCTCTCTCTCTCAGGCTATGTGTGCCATTTCCTCCACCTAAGGGCATTGCTTTTCTTTGAAACCTGCGTTCTTTTCACAAAGTCCTTTGTGTTTGCAGCATAGTTTCCCTTTCCATTTTATAACTTGCACCTTGCTCCTCCATTCAAATGCCGCTCATCCAAGGCCTTTGGAAGAAGGGCTCTTCTTCCCTCAGAATAGGACCAAAGCCCATTGGCAGCCAGATTGTATTAAATGTGGCACTGCAAGCGTGTCACACCACATACTGTTGGCAATACATTTTCAGTGACCTACACAAGAAAAGAGAATGCAGACAGAAACTTTCATTTGGCATGGTGAATGGCCAAAAGGCTCGTGAATAGGAATTCACTTTTATGATATTGCAATGGGTTTTTTGTGTTTGTTTTTCTTTATTCTTTCATAGACTGTGATAAATTCAATGGCTTGAATGCACTGAGCACTAAAAAGTAGTCCATAATGCCCAGATTGGCTGTCAGCATAAAAAGTACTTCTCCTCGCTCCTGCAAATCTATGGGTTACATTTTATCTTCACTCTAGGAGGTGTGTACTTGAGGGCCTATGGAAGCCTAGGAAGGGAGGCAATAAACTATGTAGAAACTGTCTTGTTCCTCCCTCAACAAGCTCAACATGAGGCAGGTTTTCTTTGAGCCAACGCAGGTAGTACAGCGCTCTTGTGGTTCTGCCTCTTCAGAATGCGGGTCAAGGACTGCATGTTTCAGTGTTCCAGTGTTTCCAACAAAATCTCACTGCACATAGAAAATGGGCACGTCAGGCAGAAGAATGAAATGCTAAAACCTCTTCTCGGTATATTTATGCATTTATTTGAGCAGTTGAGCCGCTGTATTTTGCACCAGCTGCAGCTTCTGGACCAAAATTCAAGAACAGCTCCACTTTGAGTACATTGCAGTAAAGCAGCCTGAGGGTGTTCATTAGCACATGGATAACAGTGGCCAGGCTATCCTAGTCCAGAAACAGCCATGGCTGGTATAAGGAACTCTGAGCCACTAAGGTCACCTTTGTTTCTAGCGACAAAAATGAGTCCAGAAGGATCTCCAGACTACAAATCTGTTCTTTCAGGGTGAGTATGACCTCATCTAAGGCAGGCAAAGGACCAGTTATCTGAACTCAGGAACCGTATCTCCACACAACACCCCTGTGTGGGATTCAGAGTATCTTTATTGGCCCTCATCCAGCCTATGATGAGTTTGACTCACATGTTGAGTTGGGAAACCCTTTTCAGCCTGAGGGCCACGTTCTCTCTTAGTCATGCCTCTGGGGCCCACATGCCAAGGATAGGTAGGGCAAGAGGCAAAACTGGATGGAGCAATGAATGTAAAGCCTGAGCTTCCCCACTTCGGGTAAGAAGCCTGAAGACGGAAGGTTGTTATCCATCTTGGTGTGGGTAAATTTGCAATACACAATTTAAAACAATATCCAAGAGTTCCCTGGGAAGAGCGATTGATCGTTAAACCACTTGGAGAACTGTAGCTCTTTGAGCACAATAGGTGTCTCCTAACAACAACCCTTCACAAACTTCATTTCCTAGGATTCTTTGGGGGAAACTATGGCTATTTAAAGTGGGATGCTGCTGCTTGAAATATGCAGTGTAGACGGGGCCTAGCACTCTCTGGTTCTTTCCTTCTGTATAAAATGCAGGGCTGCAGAAGCACTTGACCAAATCCTCATCAGGCCTATTGCTTATCCACATATAGCTCAGGGGCAGAGCACATGCTTTTCCTTTTAAAGGGTCCCAGGTTCAGTCTCTGGTATATTCAGTTTGAACTGGGAATCGGGGTAAGACCCCTGCCTGAAAACCTGGGCAAACTACTGCCAGTCATTGTAGAAGAGTTTGGATTTGATATCCCGCTTTATCACGACCCGAAGGAATCTCAAAGCGGCTAACATTCTCCTTTTTTCTTCCTACCCCACAAAAAACACTCTGTGAGGTGAGTGAGGCTGAGAGACTTCAAAGAAGTGTGACTAGCCCAAGGTCACCTAGCAGCTGCATGTGGAGGAGCGGAGACGCGAACCCGGTTCCCCAGATTACGAGTCTGTCGCTCTTAACCACTACACCACACTGGCTCTCAACTTGTAGACAGTGCTGAGATGGACAGACCAAAGGCTTGCTTCAACATAAGGCAGCTTTTTTCCCCTGGACCATGCTACCTGCAGGTGCTAATCTTAGACTCATTAAAAAAATATTTGCTGTGTTTGAGGTCCCGATGCAGTTATTAAGTGAAAATATGCTGTTTAGCTCAAAGTTCCCCAAATCAAAAGGAAACAATATGCTCATTAAAGACTAATGCACGATTCCATGTGCTGATAATCATCCAGCATGTTCCTAGTGGGCCACAAGGGAAAGATAAACTTATGTAAAAACTTTGTGAATGACAGGCTTGCCAAGATGCTTAACCAGGAAAGAAAATTGAAAGACCATCTGTATCAGAAAGGAATAAACTTTATGCAAACGCAGTATGTGAATTTTGGTGTCTGTCCAGGAAGCATAAATATTTGTTATATGAAGACCACGAACACAGAAATACAAATAATCCAGGGATCTTGAGATAGTCCTGCAAATCTGGCAAGCAAAAAGGTCACTGTGTTCTTTTATTTTACCTTTGAATGTTTAGTGAACAGTCCGTGATCCAAAGATGAAAGGCACTGAAAAACTGCTTTGAAGAGGGCAATCTCTTTGGAGAGAGGAAATGAACGGTGGGTGATCACATGCACTGAGGCTGTCAGCTCACGCAGCAGTCCAGACTTCATTGAAAATAGAACATCATGGTTCATACTGCCGTATTATTCAAAGTCACTTCTTGGCTCAGCCACTAAAACTGGATCCTAACGAATGGCAATCCAAGGCCATCTAGGAACATGTGAATTGCACCTAATTGCTAGAATGAAAGCTGAGAAGTAGAAGGGGAGGCCAGTTTTGGAAGTACAGTGGTACCTCAGGTTACATACGCTTCAGGTTACATACGCTTCAGGTTACAGAATCCGCTAACCCAGAAATAGTGCTTCAGGTTAAGAACTTTGCTTCAGGATGAGAACAGAAATCGTGCAGCAGCAGCAGGAGGCCTCATTAGCTAAAGTGGTGCTTCAGGTTAAGAACAGTTTCGGGTTAAGTACAGACCTCCAGAACGAATTAAGTACTTAACCTGAGGTACCACTGTAGTCATTCAAAGAGCAAAAGCTGGGGAAAGGATTGCTAGGAGGTTTCTGGCTGGCAAGAAGCAGCCATGTTGTGGCAGGTTGGGGACTTCAGAGACATGATGTGGCTCTGGGACATTTGTGCTGCTTTCAGATTAGCATTGCCTATCTCTGTGCCTGACTGCTTTCTACCTGCTCAGCCTGTATAATTCGAAATAAGCAGGTATTACAAAAATGTCGCAAGTGTTTCCTTACAAGGAGCATGAAACTATAAAGCTCTTCGCCATAAACTTCTTTTGCCATGAAACATGAGGAAGCGGGCTTCTCTGATTGGCACATGCTGGCAGTGCTTTCCATGCCCGTTTCACGAACATTTTTGAAGCATCTGATTCTTGAATCCCTGCTTCTTGGAAGGGACCAAAAGGCCACCTGGTCTAATCCTCCATCCAAAGGCAAGATCAGCCTCCCAGCATCCTGCCAGACACCCGCAATGCAGACCTGCCATGAGCAAAGAGCAGGTGTTGTGCTGAACGGGGCCTGCGCTGCAGCCACAATAGTTCCAAGCCACTCAAGCTAGTTAGCCAAGCCATATGCTTCCTGTACAGTCTAAACTAGAGCATAGCTTACACCACAGAAGCCTGAGCCATCTACCTCTTGGTGCTGGTGCTGGGATATTCTGTGGACTTGGAAAGAAAAAAAGAGTGTCCCAGCACTCTCCAAATGTAGCTCCTTATCTAACTGGGTTTACAAGAAGCCTGGAAATGAGAAAGAAAACAACTTGCTGGTAATTAGCTCTAAAGGCACACCAGCAATTGTGCTTTATCACATTACAGGCACTTTGATAATGGGCCAGGCCTTGTGCCATGAATTGCTAATTAATTCTTCTTTAGTCAAATGTGTTGCTTAATTAAAGGGTGCACTGATTTATAAGTACACGTCCCTAAATATTATTCATTCCGCATCTGGTGGGGGAGAAGAGCAGATTGCTGCTTGGTTGCAACATTTCTCTTCGAATTATTTCATTACACCCCGCCACGCTCCTTCAGCACTGATTGTGACAGATTCGGGAATTATGAAGTCATAAATACAAAGAGAATAGCTGGCAAAACGCAGCTAATGGGAAATGTTCTCAAAGCTGGGGGGGAAATCAGATTATGACAAAAGCAAGAGGGGAGGTGGAGAACAAACCATAAAGCAATTGATTTATATGTCATCTATAAGAAAATGCACTGAGCGCTAGCAGTCATCATGGATTTGTTAAGAATAAGTCAGGTCAAAACAACACAAAGCTCCTATTTGAAGGTTTAGGCTGCAATCCTATACCCACTTGCCAATTGAACTCAGCAGGACTTACATCTGAGATGACATGTATTGGACTGGATTCACTGTAAATGTTTAAATAGATAAGGGGAATGCACTGGTTATAGTTTAACGTGTAATGTTATGCATACAGATCCATGTAATATTCTTGTAGAATGGGAAAAATGGACTAAAAAGATGCTAGCATGATTGGGAAGCTGCACTCAGTGTACTTATTGATGGATCAGTGACATACTGGGAGGTAATAATAAGTAGACTTGCACGAGGCCGTATTCTGAGTTTTGAATGACTCAAGTGTTTACTAGAGTTAAAGAAATAAGAATGTGATTATTATATCTGCAAATGATAAAATACTCGGAGGAACTGCAAGCACTACTGAAGATAGGCTTGCAATTAAAATTGGAGCAGTCATTTGTGAACAATAAAATGTATTCCAACATTTCAAAGGTAATGCACCACAGATTTGATGAAAAAATGGATATACATGTTGGCGTTAATGGGAATAAATAGGTTTTGCTCTAAGATTTACAGCAGAGTGGGTCCAAAACCGCACATCTCAACCGCCATATTTGCTGAAAGCTGCACAGTGAAGGTGCCAGATGCAACCTCTGTGAGGAGGGAATTCCACAACTCAGGGGCTGCCACAGTGTCTGTTGTTTGTTTGTCAGACTGCCTTATCCTCATCCACCCCTTCAATTGCTGAGCTCTCCAGTTGAGTTTCTCCTGAAAGTTCCAAAGATCTCAGAAGTCTGCTCTGCAGAAACTCAGAGCAGGGCTTTTGGTGTGGCTGCCATGGTCTGTGGAACAGCATTCCTGTCAAAATATGGCAGGCACTCACTGCCTGCACTTTCCAGAAACAAGTGGAGACATTTTTGTTCCCACACACTTGCCCAAGAAATGGGTCTTTACCAGAAGTGTCTACTTTGTTATAATAATAATAATTTATTATTTGTACCCCTTCCATCTGGCTGGGTCTCCCCAGCCACTCTGGGCAGCTTCCACAAAGACCAAAAATACACTAATATGTCATACATTAAAAACTTCCCTGAACAGGGCTGCCTTAAGATGTCTTCTGAATGTCTCTTGACATCTGATGGGAGAGTGTTCCACAGGGCGGGCGCCACTACCTGCCTGGTTCCCTGTAGCTTTGCTTCTCTCAATGAGGGAACCACCAGAAGGCCCTTGGCACTGGACCTCAGCGTCCAGGCAGAACGATGGGGGTGGAGACGCTCCTTCAGGTATACTGAAGGGTTAGGGTTTTAACTGTAGTTAGGGTTAGGGTTTTAACTGTAGTTTTAAACTTTTTAGTAATCTTATGTGTAAATCACCTTGAGACGGGTGCTTAGAAGGTAGTTAATAAATCAATAATAGCAATGGTATGCCTGTATTCTGATAAGCTAATTCTTATACAAATCACTCTAGGTGCGGGACTGTAGCCCATATCTATTCCTCTCTCTGAGGCAAAGAAAATTCCTTCAACCCACACCTCGCAGCATACCAGATTGCCAACACTGCTGGCACTGCTTCTTTCATCCTCAACTATCCTGCTGATAGGAGAGGGAAAAGCCATTCCCATGCATGTCAGAGCTATTGATTTAATTTTTTTAAGGGAAAGTTTCTTGGAAAAACCAGAAGCCCCAGTTCAATGGTCTAGAGGCATCAGTTGATGCATTAATTCTATTAATGTTCTGAGAACATTAATTAAAGAAGGAAATCTGGGTAAACACAAGGCCAGCTCTTCTTGTTGAGGTGTCTCCTGTGTAATTAACTTCCTAACCAGTAAAGGAATCTTTGCACTGTAATGTAAAATAATGGAAGGTTTCCCAGCTCCCAGGGTCCAAGGGAACATAACCTTGTGTTACAGATGCAGTACAAGTGAAATGCAGTAAAATAAAAGGTGTATGGCGCTTTAAAAAAAACCTGTTTAGGTAAAACCTTTGGAGTTCTTTTATGCTGTTTTGGCTCAGCAGCCTAAATTAGGTGTTGGATGTTTGTCCGTCTTTAAAATTTATGAGATGCTCTAGTTCTTTGAACTGGCATAGGACATTTGCTCCCTCTGATGCTCAGCATAAACAGTACAAAGCTATGAGTCTTCCGCTTGCTTCGCTACATACTTGACATTCTCCTCATTCAAACCCATAAGGAGTCAATCAATAGAAAAGCAACTTGGAAGCCAAAGCTGTGCTATGCAGAGTTCTAGGAGTCTGAACTGAAATATATTTTCCCACCCAGAAAACAACATAGCCTTTGCATCGTTATAGCCATTGTGCTTCAGCTTTGGGGGCTTTTTGCTTGCCAAAGTCAAAGTTCACGTTTTGATATTTTAGTTGACCATGGTTTGAAGTGTGTGTGTGTGTGTGTGTGTGTGTGTGTGTGTGTACAAGCTATCACTACATTATGTTCTCAGGTGCATCCATTTGCATCCAGCCTTTCCCAATCACCTGCTGTGACCACCATCATTTTAATTCATAGTTATGCATATTTATATCCTGTATGATTACTTGCAACTTGTAATTCCAAATCTTCTCAGAATCCCTCTCTCTAGAAACTTGTTCAGCTATCTTCCATTACTTGCTCTTCTATAGTAGTTAGACTATTTTAATTATAATTTAATCTATCGTTTGGTTTTTAATCTCAGTCATGGACAAATCTGGGGTTTGTAATACTCAATCTATACTCAATGTGAGTATTAGATGCTCCCTGAGACTTTGACTTCCTGTGCCCAGAAGTCTCCACAGTATCTCTAATGCAGAGGCCTACTTAGCTACAAAGAGATGGGAAGCCCAGCTAGAGCTATTCTGGGTCTTCAGAAAAAGTTCCTTCTTGCTTTTAAGCTTTTAGCTACAGCCATGAGGACTTGAAACATGCACCTTTTTAAACCAGAAATCTGAAATTCTATGGGTTATGAACAGTCAGTGTATGTTTTGCAGATGTTTGGATGCAAGGCTTGAAAAAGGACCTGCATGCTTGCATTACCTGCCTCTGCAGTATGTTTTTTCCCCCAGCAGGAGCTCATGCAGAAGTTTGCTGGCACTACCAGTTTGCACCACTGAGGACTGCTGAACGATAAGATCCTGTGCATACATAGGAAGCTGCCTTATACCAAGTCACACCATTGGTCCATCTAGTCCAAAACTGTCCCCTAGTCCCGCCTACTTCTGCTAAGTAGAAAGTAGAACACAGGAAGCTGTTTATACTAAGCCAGACCACTGGTCCCTCTAGCTCAGTACTGTCTTCACTGACTGACAGCAGTTTTCAGAGTTTCTCCCAGCCTTACCTGGAGATGCCAGGGATTGAACTTGAGACCACCTGTGTACAAGGCAGATGCTCTACCACTAAGCTATGGCCCTTCTCCCAATGAGATGATGTTATAGTATGACCGTTCTTTCAGCACCATGGCTAGCAAGTTAATTCTAGTGCTCAGCGTTAGCCTGGGGGGGAAACATCTTTGGTTCATGCTGGGAACAGTTCTCCATTCAGCAGCCACACATTTGTATCCTCAGTGCTTTTACTAGCACCTTCTGATGCCCTCTAGCAAGGGCATCCGGTCGCTAATTCAGCAGTGCTCACTGGTGAAAGCTGGCTGTATTTCTCAACTTGGCATATAACCTGAAATACAAAAAAAATAGCATGGAAGATTTAGTTGACCAAATGCACAGGGACAAACATTACAGCCTTGTTTGATCTATCTTTTCCGAGTATATTGCAGGCATAGTTTGAAAATGTAAGGTTGTAAAAGACATCCGATTTGGCTGATAATAAAGGTTGAGCAAATACTGAGCAAAGAGCTGGAATTCCGTGGGAAATGGAACAAGCTGGACCCATTACATTTCTCTGCCCTGGCATATACACCATCCCTCCACATTTTGCTTGCAGGAACATTATTGCATTTCATACATCATTTAGATCCTTTGCAGCTACACTGTAAGACATGTCATTATGCTAAACAGCAAGATGAGAGTAAAAGGAGAGACAGACAGAGAGAATGGATAAAAATGGAAAGAACAGGTGGATTTTTCCTAATAGTTTAATAGCTAAACTCAGGTTTGGTCAAGACAATGCTGGGAGATGGTCTCTGTGTGTTGTGCATTCAGATGGAGCTGGTTTTTATTAGAGCAATGAATTTAAGAAGTCAAGAGGAATGAATTTGTACATGGCAGGGAAGGTAGTTGTAGTGGTTAAGAAACTGTTCCAGTCCATGTGATCCATTAAGTATATTCAGAAACTGTAAGCAGCAGCAAGCTGTTGATGTGAAAACACGGCAAAACATTTAAGGAAGAAACTTTGAGAGAGGATGGACAAGGCACATAACACCCTAAAACTAAGCTTTCGTGCTTCAGGTATTCAGCCAATCCACTCTGAGCAGGATCTTTCCCCCTAAGATTGCATACTAGTTTAACCAGCCAACGGAGATAAAAGAGATTGAACATGACCAGCACTATCACTGGTTCCACTTCTGTCCAAGACATTACAACTTTGGCTGTGGGTTAGATTGGGTCAGATGTTATGAGACCGCTTCTGGAGAATACCTTTCCCAGTTCATATTATAGCTGTATATCGCTAGTGAAAATATACCAGGGATGGTCAAACCTTTAGGTAGAGTGATGTGACCTCAATAGGTAACACCTTCTGGGGGCAGTAGCTTCCTCCAGCTGTTCCTTTTGACTCCCCCCTTCATTTTGTTCATCTCATGACCTACCTTGGGTCTTCTAATCTGGCTTACTGCTTTGGATGTGGTAGCAGACACTATCCTGTCACTAGTATTGATGTAAGCTTCAAGTATCAGTCTTTCAGTTTCTGTATGTGGAAGGAGGAGGGGTGACCTTCACCTCAGGCATCAAAATGTTTTGAGCTGGCCCAAGCAGACAATTTTGGTGTTGTGCTCCATCCTTGGACTCACTCCATGGTACTGAGTCCTGGTTCCGCCCAGACCCAGAAGGCCTTGCCTTGGACTTTATGTAAATAGTATCAGAGAGTTGAATATCAAGAGTTGACAATCCTATTCAGTAATCCATGGGTCTCACCTGCAATACCTAGAATTTAGGCCTTCACCCTGTCTGTTATAAATCTACTCTGGTCAATAGAACATCAATATCAGTTGCAGCTCATACAATATTATTAAGTTATCCAATACCTATTGGACTCATAAATGCAATGAGATAATTGGAATGCCACTGAAATCCATAAATTTGATATAGTCCATTTGCATAAGCAATCTTATTAGCAGCTCTAATCTCCCCAGGGTCTTGTTGGTCTTCTGAAGTGAGCATTTTCCATTTTTGTCTATTATTGTGACAATGATGCCACAGATTATCTTCATGATCTGCTATAAACTTCTGTTCCGCGTGCTTTGCTTTTCAGAATTCATACCTGGAATAGCCATCACCATTTCTGAACACTTTCCTTGTAGCTGATCTTGCAGTATGGAAGAGTTTTCTCTAAAACTATTTATTGTTTGTTTAGCATTATTACATGTAAATACTCATTAACAATTCATGGAATCTTAAATGGCTGAAAAATAGATTCATGAGCTAAATATTTCCAGAAGAGCCCTTTCCTGCAAGAGTATATTTGTCAGAGGAAGCAGGGGACAGGGATGGTTCCAGAACATCCCTATGTAATTACATTTTTTAATGAAGAACATATTTAACCTCTGTGAAAAACAAACTGGCTCCTGTGCGGGTGAACTGTTTTATTGAGCTACAAAATGCAAATAATTTTCTTCTAAATGTAGTTATCAAACTTATACCATCACATTTTATCACCTTACAGCTCTGAACATGGCATGAGCTGATTCATTTCTCGAGCCACCCTAAGGGAATTCTCCATAGAACAGGAGAAGCCTGGGGCCGGTGGGTGTCTTGAAGGACAGAAAAGGGTTCAGCGGGCAGTTACACAGATTGTTTAGGAGAGATAGGCAGTCTAATAGCAGTTTAGCCTCCCTCTCCCAACACTGCAGAAAGTGGGGAAAGTTTCCACCAATGTCGGTGCCAGGCTATTTTGTGTTTAGGCAAGACTAGTTGCACCCCCCTCAAAACAAATGATTGCTAACTTCAATTTTCAAAAACAGATGCCTCATAGTGGGGGGAGAGGGAATGAAAAGTAAAAAACTGGAAACTGCTATATTTATTTTGGATTGCAAGAATAAGTAATGCAAACATCTTCGATTATCTTCCTCAAAAACAAAAGAAAAGGTTTTAGCACACAAATCATTTTGAACAATCTTGTGAATTGTGATGTTAAAATTTAAGTATCTTAAAAGTTTCGCTTTCAGGCACATCCAAACCGCACCTGGCATGTCTTTTCCTTTGCAAATGTTGCCACCAATCACTTCAGGTCAGGTGCTGTTACTTGGGCATGTTCCAGCGATACAGTTGCCAAGCCAACTAGGCTCTTTTGATATAACAAAAACTAATCTGTGCCCCTCAAAAGATAGCACTTTGCCCCTGTGAGATCTGCCCCCTAGCCAGTTAGTTGCATTGGCCCTCTCCCCTCATTATTAACTGCAGCATGGGATTCACAGATGGGTAGATAAGGGTTAAAGTTCTCCCATTATGCACTGCAGTTCCAGTGGATACCTTCCCAGTTTAAAAAATCTCTTCATATGGCTATAAGCTACACAATGAATGGATCATTCCGGAATTCAATCTGCCCCTAACTGACAAGATGCATAGCTGAAGAACGAGGTTCAAGTCAACAGCTTCACTGGATCTGATAGGATCTTGCATGTCAGAAGAGAGCCAGAAATTCTGCAGGGAGCCAAAGCTGGGTTTTGTGTTTGTTGTACACCTTGGAGTGTACCATATAATAAATATTCCTGCTTTATGCAGGCCCAAAATACTTCCATAGATTACTGCTAACCTAAAGAAGACTTTATTGTGTGTCACAACATAAAAGACACTCCATGTTTTGCCACATATAAAGACCACCGGTACTTGACTCATAGCCAAGTGATGGAAAATCCAAAATGGCAGCTGTAATTGAAACTTAGCTCCCTTTGATGGTAAATAAAGCAGCTACCCTCACCCTGCTGAATGATTTCATATCATACTCTCTCCCCCCCCCTCCAGCACCTCCAACTTTGTCTGTCAAGAATAATCTTCTTAAATTGTTCCTTCCATTTATCTTTGCTGAGAGCGCCTGTTGTGTGGTGGCGCTTTCATCCTAGTAGGGCTTTTATCTTCAAACACGTAAACAAACTGGCAGGTTTTTTTTATTTTAATTTGGTAGATGTAAGGAAATCAGGAGCATGTAGTCAGATCAATAACCAGTAGCACCTTCGGGGGAGGATACCTACTGTGCACTAAGCCATATCATTGTCTGCTTTTCTTGAGAGATTACTTTGGTCAATCATAGTTCATTGTAGATAAGTAGGCAAATTGTTCTATGTTAGTCTTACATCATGACCGCATTCTGATGCACAGCTGCACATACTTAAATTCCATTGAAATTGATGCGGCTTATTCACTTCTCCCTCTGTGCCGAGTTTTGCCCCCTGCTTTTAAGGAAGTTCATTTCTATTCTTTTTTTTATTTTTTGAAACGATACTCCATGTTACTTACAAAAGATCTCCAAGTTCTGCAAGTTTATTGCATTGCACCGCTCTTATATAGTACATAACTCAAGTGAACCTGACTCAAGCCACAATCCAATTCCCCAGCCCTTGCTGCTGAGTGTTGGGATTTAGTGTATGTCCTCACTAACATTAACCTGGGGTCCAGTTTTCCTTCTGTAGGTCAGTGATCCTGCTTTGCATGTGGGTTCAATCTCTGGCACCTTCAGGTACAAGTGGAAATGTCCCTTTGTCTGAAACCCTAGAGAGCAGCCCATGTGGACAATACTGAGCTAGCTGGACCAATTGCTCTTCATGGGATGAGGATGGGGATTCAGAGTGGGAGAGGGAATTGCTCTGAAGACCAGCCCCAGAAACACCTAATCCACTGGAAGCTCTTCACAAGTAGGTGCCTCTGGCCTGTGGACTTAATGTTCCATCCTCTGACTCAGAAGATGGATTCAACAGCCACCACAGTGGTGGTGAACACAGTCCAGGTGCGGAAGGGCTGAGTACAGGCAGCCCTAATACATACACACCTTTGATTCCAGCATCAATTTTTTTTAAGAGCATAAACATTCCTGGAGTTTGCCCATTTGAAAATGATTACATCTCTCCCTCTTTTTTTCCGAAGTATTTTTTTAAAATTTAATAATGTTGCTTGAAAATGCAGAGCCTGGGGTCCATGATGTTTGTGGCAGGAATTGAATCAGAGAGTGAAAGATTCATCTCCATATCTTTGAAATGTAGTTAAGAAAACCCTATTTGTTTTGAATACATATTCATTCATTCATAATCACACACACATACACACACATGCATGCATAGAGAGTGAGTTCTATAGTTAGTTAATATGTAATACCTGATCATTTTGATTCATTTTCATGCCAGTCTGCTAAAGAATGGTGTTTTTACATTGCACACTGGAAATTTCATAATACTAAAGAGGCAATTAAAGCCCACCTGCTCCCTCTTTTGTATGGTTGAGGAACTCTATGGTAACCCACATCTACATATTTGTGGTTTGCTCGGTCCCAGCATGATGTTCAAGACTTGTCGCTTCTGATGGGTCTGGCAGCAAGGATGCAAATTAAAAGGCCAGATGGGGAAGTGGTCTTGCACCATAGTTTTAGTTTAGTTCTAACAGAGCATCTATTTATCTTCTCATTTCACAGATGCGTTCAGAAGTGTGTTATAAAAACAACGCCCTACTGCTAATAATTTGCCCCTGATCTGTCCTGAATTGGGAGGAGGGTAAGCTTCCAGGACTTTAAATGCCAGCTGTTCTCATTTCAGTCACAGATATAGATGAGCATAGACATAGCTATAGGTGGGCTTCTTGTTGAATGTCATCCCTTTCTCCTAGGGAATGGCCCTCTCACAATAAGCTGAGTTGAGAAGCAAGTTGCTGGTTCCCCAGTTTTAAAGGTACCAGCTGCATTTGCACATGCTCATTTTAACCATGGCATGTTCAACAGACTGTGCACTGTCTCAAATATAAGCCAGTTTATTTCTCCAAAGCTTGACTTCAGATGCTCTTGTGAAGTGTCTGAGATGCCCAAACAAACCATGGTCAAGCAAGGCTGTTGAGATCAGACATAATGCCCAACCATTGTTAAAGCAAGGCAGATAAATCACTAAAGCCCAATAAAAACATCCAGTTACACTAATTGCACCATTTTTACAATGGCCATAACAAGTCAGCTTATGAACCAAATACTTTTCTGAATAAAAACGTTTGTGCTGCCTGTCTTGAAAGGTCACCATACATGGGGCTAGATGGACCTTCTTTGGTAAGGTGTTTTAAAATGTGGGTACAGTCCCTAAGAAGGCCCTCACTTAAATCTTCACCAAATATGCTTCATATGAAGGTTCATTAAAAAAAATATAAACATTTTTGTTCAGGCAAACCTAACCAGGTATGTAGAAGATGGTGTGTTTTAATCTATTTTTAGCTTATCTGGTTATTTCAATTATATTTTGAATTTTCTAGATACCTGCTTTTAATTTTGTCTTTTACTGACAATTTTAATATCTGTTTTAAATATATATACATTTTAAAACACAATATATGCCTTTTGTTAAATAAAAAGCAATAATAAAGAAGGAAAGTCTCTCCTGATTATCTTAAAACAAGCCGATATGGAATAATGTGGTTCTTCAGATATCAGTTGGAATTAACATTATAGGTAAAGATGAAGGAAAGAAATGCAACTAGAAGGCCAAAAAAGCAGTAGATTTATTTTTGTTAACTTCGGGCACAGTTATTACGCATTATTTCTGTTTCATTATGCCACTTTCAAGATGGAGATGATTTTGCAACTAATTAGATTCTATAACTGACACTCTTTGGGGGAGGGGGTTGTCTAGATGGGAATGCTGAATTTTCCAAGTTATTTCACACTTAATGTGGAAAGTGTTTCTAATATAAATTCACATGATAACTTAGACATGCTTTAGTGCCATGCTGTATTGCTGCATAATAGGAATCTGAAGGAATGCAAGTGATGCTGTATATCATAAAGGCTTGTCTTTAATAGCAACTTGTACATTTTTTCATAAATCACAGACAGGCACTAAAAACTTTGTATTTTAAATCCTGTGTCTGATCGAATGGCTGTCCCAAATTAAATACTGAATGAAGTGCTCAGGATAGAAAATCAGGTGTGGGATGAATGAGAGAGATCTAATTGAAGTCCTGAAAGGGTCTACTGCTAACATCTTCCTTTCCCAATACAGGTATTTCCCCTAGATTTTTCACCATATACTTTCAAGTATATCCTACTATTTAGCATTGCAGCCAATTCACATGAATATTTTTCCCATTCATTTTTTTTCCACCCTGCAAGCTGTATTGGCATTTTCAGTCATCCTAGGGCTGAATTTAAACACATAGTTTTGTGAGCTGTTTCACGTTGCTGCATTAATACAGCTCAAGCCATGAAGTTTATCAAAGCTTTGAGAAAGCAGATCTCTGAGGAGGCAGGGCTATGATGCTGCAGCAATAAAGGCAGCATAAGGCAACATAAAGGTAAAGGTAAAGGGACCCCTGACCATTAGGTCCAGTCGCGGACTACTCTGGGGTTGCGGTGCTCATCACGCTTTATTGGCTGAGGGAGCCAGTGTACAGCTTACGGGTCATGTGGCCAGCATGACTAAGCCGCTTCTGGCGAACCAGAGCAGCGCACGGAAATGCCATTTACCTTCCTGCCAGAGCAGTACCTATTTATCTACTTGCACTTTGACGTGCTTTTGAACTGCTAGGTTGGCAGGAGCAGGGGAGCTCACCCCGTCGCAGGGATTCGAACCACCAACCTTCCGATCGGCAAGCCCTAGGCTCTGTGGTTTACACCACAATGCCACCCACGTCCCTATAAGGCAACATAGCTGCTGCCCTTTTCTTCTCTTTTTTTCACTGCTGCAAATCTCCGTGCTGACAGCCTCACCAGCATTTTACATCCTTAAGTGTTGCTCCAGGGTAGCATTTCTCAAGCTCTGGTCCTGAGATGTTGTTGGACTGCAACTCCCCCATATCCCTGGCCACTGGCTCTGCTACCCAAGGATGATGGGAGTTGTAGTCCAACAACATCTAGTGTGGTCCAAAGTTGAGAAAGGCGGCTCCAGGATATTGTAGAGGTGAAAATTGAGGCTGTCACCCCGCAAATAAGGTGGAGAATATCAAAAGAAAGTTCTGCAAAGTGGTCCTCTTTTTTTAAGGGGTGGGTGTGTATCAAAGAAAAATAATAGAAATTACATCAGTAAAACTTGTGAGATTTTGACTCAGCTGTATTTGAAAGCAAATGGGTAAGCAAGCTCTACTAAATATTTAGACACCAAGCTCTGCCCTCTTCATCCTAGTCCTTCTTTTCCTCTGTTCTTCCTTCTCTTCCTCCCTTCTTTACCTACTGAGAACTGCAGTGCCATTTCTTCTTTCCTTCTGCTTTCAAATAAGTTGCAGGTTAGAAGCTACAACTTTCCCTTCTTATGTATGGAAGTCTCTGAAAATTCACCATAACTCCTACCCTAGCCTATATGCCTTTACCCTCTTCCTTAATCTTTTTTCCTGTTATAAATGCACAGCCACACCAAACTTAGACTCCTTTTCCTATTCTGAGAGATCTCTGGCCTCCAGAGGATGGAGTTCAGATACATGTGCCAGCTTGCAGGAAATGTGCTGCCTGCTTCTTTCTAATAAATTTCTCTGAGATGCCACAGAGGTGTTGCTCCTACTGAAATATGAATGTGTCTCATTTTCAAACTCACACATAAACATATAAAACAGTCCAATCTTAGGCGTGTCAATGAAGAAATGGCAGAGGGCATCCAAACCCAGCACAGACTACCTGAAGATTTGTGCAAGGTAGAGATAGCTGCCTCTCACCCTTAGCATCTTCTTAATCTTTTTTGTTTCCCTTTGAAGATTTTTTAAATTATGCATAATTGAAGGGGTAGAGACATCACATGGAGATGCACCAACCTGCGTTTCAGATGTTTTCCATGTGAAAATCAATCTGCACCAAAAATTCACAGAGAGGAGATACTGGGCAAAACCTCTGTGTGGCAACTGACTAAATCATACAGAGGTGCCAACTTGAATAAAAAAGGGGAGGCAGGTAAGCCCCACCCCACATAATCAATCACAAGACACGCCATTTGAAGGCCAATGCCATCAGCTTTGGGGGCAGCCTCCTCAAATATTTTATTGACAGTGCTGAAGGAACCTCAGCTCCTAGGAGTTGGCTCCTATGGGACAGATCCACTGGGTTGTATTCAAAGTAGTGCTATGATGAACATTCTGTTACCGCAAGGATGTCTTCTTGCATAATGGCATAGAGCACAGGAAGAGAGAGGAGGGTTGGGAAACCCCAATGTGCTAGCACTGGTGCAACTATTTAGGTGAAATCAATGGGCTTACATGGGTGTTATCCAATGCTAGTCACGCTCAGAGTAGATCCATTGAAATCAATGGACTTAATTCCATTGACTTTACTCTGAGTATGGCTCAGCTGGATACAACCCAGTATAATTAATATTACCTCTCTCTTTCCCATGAGTATTTACATCTTCTGTATTCATCATCATTCTAACTCATAACGTAGACCCCTCTTAATTGCATAGTTAAGAGTTGTTGATCCCTTATAGCTGTGAGATTAGTATTCTGGCAATGCATCATTCCTGTTTTTCTTCCCCCCATTTATAATTTAACCAGTGCCAAAGGGTTATTTTCATCAAACATAAAAAATGGACACTTATAAAAATGCATAGGTTTTAAATTGCTCAGCAGTTGGAGTAGCTATAAGAACTAGCCCAGGGAATAAATGTCTGCTTCTAACATTAAGCACATAGCCTGTTTCCGTACCGGTTGAAACCAAATAGAACTCATTTATGCTCCTGTTCCATGGGATTGTTTTTCTTCCCCAACTTTAAGCTTCAATATCTCGTCTAATGCTTTATCATCACTATTAAAATGTAGTTGGCCGGCACGTACCCCTATTTGGAGTCAATCTGATATGTTCCGCTTAAGCGCCAATTGGCTGTGGCTTACTGACATTAATCCTCACTTTCTTGCTAGGTCCAAACTAGAATGTTGACTAGCAAGTGTTGCTTTCTTTAGTAATGAGTACAGAACTCCTAAAACATACCTGCTTTTTCCAATTGGTATTGGTAACAACTGTTTTGCCAGCCCACGGGGAAACTGACTTCTCCAATCAGTGCAGAAAGCAGTTGCCTGACCCTTTACACACCTCACTTTGAAAATGGAAACCCTAAGAGGATTTGTGCATTTTCAGGTTATCATTATTATTACAAGCTCAGACTAGAAGGCATTGCTGCAGTTCTCCCCGGATTTGCATTCTCGTCATCAGCGGCTCAAAACTCCAGCTTTTCTTCTTCTTCTTCTAAAGCTGAATTCTGCAGCTGAAAGAAATTCCGGACTCACAGGCACAACCTGTGTTTGATACACCAGCATTCAAATCCATATAATTGCAGGGTAGAAAGGCATTTGAAGTCAGGTAGGTCAGTACCAGATAAACCGTATCCCAGCACAACAACAATTGAAATAGCAGCCTTTCGGCATTTGTGTGTTGTGTTGCAAATTCATGGTTTCATAAAAAACCTTGCCATTAAGGTGAATTTTAAGAATAGTGTGCCCAGTCGCCTCTCTGATTCAGATAGCAAAAGACTATTCTTTTCCTATGCAATTTAATATATGTTACTTTGTTGTGCTAAACAATCTGTAATCCTTCTCCCTCTTGCTTTGCCTCAATACAATTTGGCTGAAAAAGAGCCACAAACAGCAAATGAGATCAAAGGGGAAAAGTTGTTTATTTAAGAAATGGAGTTAAAAAGAAGAAAAAGGCAGAGACCAATAATAGCTACTTTAAAGCACACATGGTTTGTCTCATCATCTGGCTTTACTTTAACCATCCAAAGCAGCATGGCTATAACATTCTTATGTAATTTATTCTTCTTTAGGCATTCAGCCTGGACACGTGTAGGCAAAAATAGAAAAAGGAACACCTCAGTGTTTCTGAGCAAGCTTATTTCACTCCTCACCTGATGAGGCAGGAGGTAAGCAGATAATGGCAAACATACCACAAGCCTTCTTTAGATATTTGTGGTACTCGCGCAAAGGCTAGGGGTGTAGGGGGGTGCCCAGCAATGGTGGGGGCAGGGGTGATGCACACAGCCACAATAATGGCCACAAAAAAGCTGTGAGCGAATTCCATAGCTTAACTAATAAGCCCAGCTGGATCCTATCAATGGCCTGCCTAGTCCAGAATGCAGTTTTTACAGCGGCCATCAACCAAATGCCTATGGGAAGCCAGAAGCCAAGATCTGAGTAAAGGGGCACTTTGCCGCCTTCTTCTTCTTCTTCTTCTTCTTCTTCTTCTTCTTCTTCTTCTTCTTCTTCTTCTTCTTCTTCTTCTTCCTCGATGCTCTTAATTTGTTTTAATAAGTCACTTTGGGCCACTCTGAGAGTATAGTGGCTAACAAATAACATATGTGCTATTATAACCAAATAGTACCATCTGGTCTTCCTATGCCATTGTTATATTTTGAAATTCAGATAAATTGATAAAACTTTTTTTAGGTATTCAATTTTATTCATATTGTTAATGAACATTTTATATTCTATGTAAACCACTTAGAGAGGTTATTAATGATTAAAGGATATATAAATTCCGTTAAATAAATAAAACAAACAGATATCTAAAAAGTAGTGCTGCTGAGCTATCAGTCATATTTCCCCCTCTCATGATTTTGCCTGCACTTTTTCTTAACACAGGTATGTTGTGTTTATTTATTTATCATATTTTTTTTAATGATTGTGCCACCTAGAGAGGTCACCCAATTAAAAGAAATCTCAGATGATTAATTGTATGGGTTTTTTTTTAGCCAATTAATTGCTTGTTTATAGCTGCATATATTTGCATATGAATAACATTATTTTGAAGGGGGGAAGCATACTTTATTACCTGATGAAGATTCATTATAGCCACCCCTTCCTTTTATTAAAAGCAAATGTAGAGTTACATTGCAAAGTGAAACATACAATAACAATCCACTTTGCATTATATACAGTACATTGTGTTCCCAAGGATTGGCAGAATAAATAGGTCTTAAGCTGCTGCAGATATAAAAACATAATAAAACGTCAAACATTAAAAACTTCCCTATACAGGGCTGTCATCCAATATCTTCTAAAAGTTGTATAGTGATTTATCTCCTTGACATCTGATGGGTGTTCCACAGGGTGGGCACCACTACTAAGAAATCCCTCTGCCTGATTTCTTGTTAACATCACTTTTCGCCGTGAGGGAACCACCAGAAAGCCCTTGTAGCTGGACCTTAGTGTCTGGGCTGAACGATGGGTATAGAGACGCTCCTTCAGGTATTTAGTTAATCTAACTAAGGATGCAATCAAGGGACTAAGTCTACCCCAGTCCTGCAGGTAAACCCCAGAGAACTGTCCTGTAAATGTTGCTGCACTACCAAGGACTAACCCAACAAGCTCTCAGACAAAAAACTGTAGGTTTTTGGGAGGAGGAGATTGCATAAGATTAAAAAGCAATTAGTTAACGTATCATAATGGTAGGCTATTCCCATATAATGTTAATATGTATGCAGTGCTTTGGAGTGTTCAAAGCAATTCGCATCCATTATCTCAGTCAGTGAGCCTTCCAAGAACTGTACAAGGCATTATTACTCCTATTTTGAGGAGGGGTGGCTGAAGCTGAGACAGAGTGGTTTATCTAAGGACCACCTAGGTAAAGGTAAAGGTACCCCTGCCCGTACGGGCCAGTCTTGCCAGACTCTAGGGTTGTGCGCCCATCTCACTCAAGAGGCCGGGGGCCAGCGCTGTCCGGAGACACTTCCGGGTCACGTGGCCAGCGTGACATCGCTGCTCTGGCGAGCCAGAGCCGCACACGGAAACGCCGTTTACCTTCCCGCTTGTAAGCGGTCCCTATTTATCTACTTGCACTTTGAAGTGCTTTCGAACTGCTAGGTTGGCAGGCGCTGGGACCCAATGACGGGAGCGCACCCCGCCGCAGGGATTCGAACCGCCGACCTTTCGATCGGCAAGCCCTAGGCGCTGAGGCTTTAACCCACAGCGCCACCACCTAGTAGTTCATTAATCAGATTTTGAGATCTAAACCAGAGACATCCAAGCCAGCCCACTTAGGTACCGTTGCACCAGCTCTCTGTAATGGCTGGTTACTAAAATGAATAATGAATTATCTTCCAATTTACTTGTTATATTGGATGTAAGGAATGTGCCAGTTTAAACAACAACAAAAAAACACCTTGCGGCTTACTCATATGTAAGCATATCTTAGAGTGTGATGTTAGGCAGTATTTCATAGTGTTAAGAAGAGCTAGCAATATTCTTTTGGGGGGGTATTATTCTTAAGCCTACCATAAATAGGATGGACTTGGGATGTATAACGGTGTGGATTATAAAAGCAGAGATGAAGTATATACAACAATAAAAACAGAAAGATGCAAGGGGAAAATACACACAGTAAAAGGTGTCTACAAAAATAACTTTACAGCAAAAAGGGGAGAGATTCTTATGTGTGTCGAATATTGTGGTTCCAAGAACTCCTCTCAGAAACACAGCTCAGTGGGAAAGGAGACAACTCCAAGGGGTCTGGACTGTGAGAGATTTCCAGTGTAAGGACAGCTTACATTTCTGTGGCGGGGATGGCAGTTGTGGCCTGGCCACAGCTGAATGCAGGCAGCCATCGAGTTCCTGTGGGGCCATAGGAGGACACAGGAGCTTGCCTGTGATGCAGCCAATCGTGGGCAAGCAGAGGGGACAGAGCTTGGAGGGTGGGCCAGAGGGAAGACTACAGGCCCCGCTTTCCCTCTGGTCCACTCCTTCAGGATATACAGTAAGTAGGTACTGCCTGCACCTGGCAACACAGTCAGTGTGGGATTTTGTCGCTTGAAGAAGAGCTCCTGGGCCTCCAAAGCAGCTGAAGACACAACAAACAGAATCAGCGGTGGAGCAACTGGGGCTTTGGAAGAGGCTGAGCTCAGATGGAAGCTGATGGGCCATAGCACCTCCCCAAATGGTGATCTTGGAAGGATCACCCTGATTTGACGTATGTCACAAGGCTATGGAGTCTATGGAGATGCCATGTTCTGAAACAGAAAACTCACATAAAATGAGTGGCATTTTCCACTTATTTAGCAATCCTACCAGACATATCTAAGATATTAAACCATCCCTGGGCTGCCTTAAATGGGGCATGTTTTAAAATATATTTTTTTAACTGGAAGAAGTTATTCTAATGTCTCATCCTTCCAATGCAACGGGCAGAGTTCTTTACAAAACATCTCAACTAAGCAGCCAGATTCACCCAGTCCTAAATCTGTCAAAGACTGGCTTGGGAGGGGGAAAAATACACCACTCTGTGAGAATTAATGAGCCTGGAACCAGCCCTAATTAGCCGCACTGACACCATTTGAATTAATAATTATAAATATACATTAGATCCACTCACAATATTATGAATATTTATCATGATCTGTAATCACATTGAAACCAAAAAGGCAAAAATCCAGCACAAGAGCATATGATGGCAGCCAGCTCTCTCCCTCTCACTTGATGCATTTATTGTAATTAGCTCTTCGAATCACATCTCACAGGATTTACTCACATCACCAAGCTTAGCACAGGAAGTGCTAGTTTCTATATACTAACTTTTCCTTCCACAGCTTTTTTTTAAAAAAACCTTCATTCACTTAAATAGGTTTCAGTGATTAATTAGACCATAGCAAAGCCACCGGAGAGAGCTGTTTCAAATCAGTCCCCCGGTAGAGGCTACTGAAAACCATTCTGGATTGCAGGTGTGATCTTCGAAAGCTGCTTTCAGCACACTTTGAATTAATTGCATGAAAACATCCATGCCACCAGGACCGTGCAGCAGTGGTGTGAAGACGAGTCTCCCCACGACTTGGCCAAACCCACACAGAGAGTGTCTTTCATATATCACAGGAGCTACACAGAGAGTTCATATGGAGACAATTGTTGGCAGACACCATGCTGCATTTAAATTGGTCCTCAGTTCTCAAAGGTTACTATAAACAGATTATTTTTCTTTGGCCATTCTGTATGATTAAAGAAATAAACCTTGGATTTTCCCATTTTCCCATTACTGGTAAAGCAATATCCAGTCCCCACACAAATGGTGAGGGGAGTAGACTTGCTGCAGGGTAAATAGCCTTGGTATGTGATATCCTGTATCACACTGTGATGAACAGCAGGATAGAAACATTTTAAATCTCAGGGCTGCTGCCCCTGGCTCACACTGCTCACAAACCCCACCTGCCTCCCAATCCCATGACCCCCTGCCAACCCTCATCTCTCAGAGCTCACCCCACCACCTCACAGCTTGCACAACCCCCTCACCCTCTCTTCCAAATTATTCAGTCTTATGATTAAGAACTTGCACAACAGACTCTCCAAGTGTTTTCCAGGGACGTCCCAGATTTAGAGAAGCATTCCCACTTTCTGATTTGATCCCGGAATGTCCCAATTTTCCTTAGGATGTCCCTATTTTCATTGGAGAAACATTGGAGGGTATGGAGTTATCCGACCCCTGAGCCATCTGAAGGCAATCCTGTATAGGGAAGGTTTTTTTTTTTTTAATGTTGAATGTCTTATTATATATGTTGGAAGCTGCCCAGAGTAGCTGGGGGACCCAGTCAGATGTGTGGGGTATAAATAGTAAAATAATAATTATGGAATTGGATGTCCCTATTTTCATTGGAGAAATGTTGAAGGGTTTGACATAAGAGTCTGTTGAGTCGGGCCAATCTAATCCAGAAGGGGTGCCAACTTGATAAAATATTGGGGGGGGGGGGAGGTAAGCCCTGGCCCACATAATTGATTACAAGATGCAGCACACACACACACACAATTTGAATAGCAATGCCCTCAAACTTTGTGGAGGCCTCTAATTTTTTATTTTTTGGCAGGGCAAAGGGACCTTGGCCCCTAGGAATTGGCTCCTATATAGTCCAGCATCCTGTTCTCACTGTGTGGGAAGTCTGCAAGCTGGCATGAGTGCAGCATTACTCCAACCAGTTGCTGCAATTCCCAGCAACTGGAATTCGGATACATGCTGCCTCTGGCACTGGTGGCAAGCTGGTGGCCATCATTGCTATTAGATTGCTACCATTGGGAATTTGACTTAGTGAAGATGGACTAAAATGTCATAGAAAAGTCATTCAGGTGTCATTGTCTTCCATCGTTTCCTCCCACTCGTTCAGGAAATGAGAACTCTATCTTCTCCTAAGTTAGTGGTGCTTCCTTTCACTTAACAGAAATGGGAAAATGGGCAAAATAGCACTGAAAGTCCAGCTATCCCTGTGCTTTCCCACGATCCAGCAGATGCTATTCTCACCCAAAGAGAAGTTGCTTGAATTATTAATGGTTTCCAACAGCTCAGCTTGAAATAATTTAGCATTTGAAAGAGAAAAGTCACCCTCATTATTCAAAGTGCAGAAACATTTTGGTTATTAAAAGTACCAAAAAAAGAAGAAGAAAATCCGTACAATTTGTCTTTCTCTCTCCAGATTCCAACAGCAGAATGAGAGTGGGAGAAACCTTTCTGGAGGTTAATTGATAACATACAATAGAAAGAATAAGTCCACAGATTGCATTTAAGCTCAAGACCAGCTCATTTGTTCTTATGGTGCCTTTACAAGATGTTTAATATTTGCAATATGAGACTGCTTAATTTGCCCGGAGGTTTGTGGTTAGGGCTGGTCACATTTTTCATTGGGAATGAATTTTTAGATAAATGTATCACACTGGCAAGATTTGAATTGCATTCTCCCAGTAATGGCTGGATCACCGGGGGCACAGTGTGAGTGAATACAATTACTCCCTGAGTTCACACGACAGTGATCTTGGCAGTGGTGTAACATTGGACTAAAGAGCTGGGAGTGGAGAGAGGCCATGACTCTAGCTAGTGGCATCACAGTTCTGCTCATTAACTGGTAGAATTAAAAACTGTGGCCAACCTACACAGGATTCTCTGACCTTTAGTGGTGTCAAGTGAAGGCACCCTGTGTACTTGACTCAACAGTATATGTATATGCAGGAGTTAAACATTCACTTCTAAACAGGAACAACATATTTTGCTATTCTGCAAACCAAAGAACTCTGTTTCAACATTTGGGGGCATGACTACAGGTCTGAAAACTAATCAAGATCAGGAGTGTGTGTGTGTGTGTGTGTGTGTGTAGTTGAATTAGCTGCCCCTGTGATGCAAATGTGAAAAATTATGAGGATAAGAATTGTATTTGTATTTTTTGCAATATAGGAAACAGTCAAGAACAGGTTAAGAACATAAATTTAACTGCCTAGTTCTCTTCATGAAGTGGGGCTAGGATATTGAATAAGAATACTCTTCTCCTCAGAGACTCTCTTAAATCCCCGTTTGATTATAAACATTGCTTAGCAATGAACCATTTGGGTTCAACAACGCTAAGGAAATTCTATCATGTAAATTCTGCTCCTTTGAACCAGTGGCTGATCACCACCAAATAAAATACCTTGCTCACAGAAGTTTCCATTAGCAAAAAATGCTGAAATAACAGAATGTGCGAAGTGCTAGATGTGTTATCATGTACTACTTTCTGCAATATCCGTTAGATGAGTGTTGTCACCATCATTCCCTCCCCCACACCCCTTTTCATTTCTTCTCAAACCTTACAAATAATTTTGTAGATTTGATTGCACATTAAAAAATAAATAAAAAAGGTATGGATGAACCCACCTTTGTCTACATTTATTCATGACAATTGAAGAAATGCCTTAATATGAAATAATCATAATTGGCCAAGGGTTCCTGATTGCAAGGGAGATTCCTGTCAATGGAAAGCTGCCCGTTCAGTGGGTGAGGACTGTTAGCAAAGTCACTTAAATAGTGTGGATGCAGTCCAAAGAGAAAATAAATCCTGATAGCACATTACTGAGAAAAATTGAGCAAAGACAGTGTATAAATTGAGGAGAAAGAAACAGGAACATTTTGCCTTGTAAACAGCAGGGAGACATTCAACTAAACATACAAAGAAAAAACTCGCTCAGAACTACACAGCCAATGAGGTTATGTGCTACCTCATCAAGCATCATGCTGCTTTGCCTGGTTACTAAGCAACACTCTGCTCTCTTGCTTAGCTGACTTACTGATTAGCTCTTACAAACTGAATGATCCCTGCTTTTGTACTTGCAAGGGCATCACTTTCATGTCCTGTTTGCTAACTTCCAGAAACACCTGACTTTCTTCTGTTGGAAACAAATGCTGGCCTAGATGGACCTTGGCCTGATTCTGTTTTTATGGTGTTCTGTGACAGCACACAGGAACCTTCCTCATTCTACATCAGAGGCCATGTTCTAAACTCTATGGCATGACTGCAGCTCATGAGATTCTCTAACTCCTACTTTCCAATTGTTTAGACATTTCTTCCTGTGCATCATTCGTGATACTTGCTCAGAATATTATTTAGATATTTGTCACAAATAGCTCTGGAAAGATTTGCTTCTGCCATATAACTGTGCCCACTTGTTAGATTTTGCAACTAATCAGGTAGCCAGAGTTTTATTTACATTTTGCATCTGCATTGCTATTTGTGAAATGGTCAAACCAATTACTGAGCTGGATGGATAACGAAGCGATGGATATTCCACATTGCTTTGTCGGGCTCTGCAGCTCTGTGCTCGTAAAAATAACTGAAGCTGCATAATTATAAGCAGGCGTTCTTATATCATTTTGTGAGCTCCTAACAGTTCTTTAGTCTGCCTTTAACTGCACAAGCAACAGTGCCGGATATGCATTCTGTGAAAGAACCAATACTGTCTCTTGTTTGTATTTTAGGGCTGCCATATTCTGAAGAGCAAAAAAGAGGACACATTTGCCAACCTCTAGTTTTAGCTATGGATCTCTATGACGGCTCTCATTTTACATACCCATGAGAAAGAGGGTGTGTCCTGGAAAAAAAGGATATATGGCAACCCTTAATTGTATTTCCTTTATATTTGTAACTAATTTTAAACATTTTCCCCCTAGAGTTATGTGCGCCTGTGCTTCCTGTGTCATAGCACTGCAAGCTGAAAGAGGTCAATCACACATTTTAAGATTAAGCTCCTTTAAAAAAACAACAATAAGCAAGCAAGCTTTACATGCATGTTCTGGAATGCCTCTCCCAACATGAACCTATCCAGAGCCTTAGATCTTCTCTAGGCCACTCCCTTGAGAAGAGCTCAGAGGACGATAGCAGGAGAGAGGGTCCTTTGGGTCCATTTGTGGACATTCTCTCCCCAGTGAGGTCCATCTGGCCCCTTCACCAACATCTTTTCAGCACCAGGTAATGTATGTATTATGTAATGCATTATTATGCTTTTAAATATGTTGTAAGTTGCTCATAGATCTTTTTGTGTAACTAGGCAACTAACAAGTTTCATAAATAAATAACAGTATAGAGAACTTATGTGTGCAGGGATTTTTTAAATTTTATTTCTTATTTTGCATGAGGGAGCATTCAAGCATGAAATCCTCTACTGTAGTTTGAAGTGGTACTTTCCAGCAAGAGCTGTGTCAACTAGAATTTTGCCAATCGTGTAGTTCTCCGTTAACTTCTCATGAGTTGTCCTTACATGTCTCTCCTCTATACTTCCTTGCCTAATGTGCTGTGAGACTTTAATTAAGGAGTTTTATTAAGTGTTGCCATTTTGCATTTACAGAAAAATTGATAAGACTCTATGAGAGTGCAAAAATCTAGCATTATATTTGCAGAAATGCTTCTCCTGGCTCTTTCCATTATTGCTCATTTTCATGAGGGTTTTGGTTTTTTTTGTAGGTTGCTTTGAAACTTTGTTGTCCGGTGTCCTTCAGAATCTCTTAGGCTCATCTAACCACTTTTTAAACTTCACAACTACATCAGAAATGAGGGGAATAAAATATTTATTATTGCTATTATCAGTGACTGCACACAGAAGTGTTCCTCTGTCCTTGGCTTGCTTATCAATGATTCCTTGTTGAGAAGAATCACTTATGGACAGGTGCAAAGCACCCCCTCCCCCAAAAAAATCTGGAAAACAAAGGACAAAAGAAAGAGGGAATGTCAGTGTGTATTTTGATCGGTAAGGTCATTGGCATCGTCTAGTACGTGAAGAGCCAAAGTCATCCTCCAAAGGAAATCCGTATCTCCTTCTTTTATCAACCCTCAGCAATGTCTCCTTCAGCTTCTTTGATGTGGGACAGGGCAGGGCAAAGCAAGGCCAGAGATGTCCATGTATACCAGTAGGTGTACCAGCTTGGAAGTGGAAGACATTAGAACATGAAAGGAGTCTGTTGGGTCAGGCCAGTGGCTCATCTAGGCCACCATTTTGTTCTCACAGTGGCCAACCAGAATGGGAAACCCACAAACAAGAACTAAGTGCAACTTCATTCTCCCCTCATGTGGTTTCTTGTCATTAGTATTCAGAAGCATATAGGCTTTCGAAAGTGGACAAAGAACATAGCCATGGGAGTTGGTAGCCAACAACAGACACGCCCTACATGTTTTTATCTAATTCTCTTTGAACCTCCATCCTAGTTGGTGGAAGAAGAAGAAGAGGAGGAGGAGGAGGAGTTTGGATTTGATATCCCGCTTTATCACTACCCGAAGGAGTCTCAAAGCGGCTTCTCCCTTCCTCCCCCACAACAACACTCTGTGAGGTGAGTGAGGCTGAGAGACTTCAGAGAAGTGTGACTAGCCCAAGGTCACCCAGCAGCTGCATGTGGAGGAGCAGGGAAGCGAACCCAGTTCACCAGATTACAAGTCTACCGCTCTTAACCACTACACCACACTGGCGCTCGTAGATGTTGTTGCCTCTTGTGGAAGATAAACTATGCACGGTGAAAACAAGTAATTTATTTGGTCTGTCCTGAATCTCCCAAGACTCAACTTCTTTGGATGGGCCTGGGTTCTAGATTACTCTGAGAGAAGATAAACCTTTCTCTTTCTATTTTCTCCACACCATGCCTAAGGATGTACAATTCTGTCATATAACCCTTCACTTGCTTTTTCTCTGAACTAAAAAACCCCAAATGTTGTAACCTCTCCTCATCTGGGAGTTGTTCCACCTACGTGATCATTTTGGTGGTCCTTTTTTGAACCTTTGCCAAATCTACAAGATCCTTTCTGAGGTAAGGCTACCAGAACTATGCACAGTATTCCAGGTCCCCCCCCCCCCCCACTGTAACCATATTGCCCCAACACCACCGACATCCTGCCCCAACCCCCTTCTACGTAAGCAGCAGGGATGCTGATGTCAGGAGGATGGCTCCATACCAGCACACACACCGAGTTTAGCCTTCCCAAACTGATGCCTTCCAGATGTTTTGGGCTCCAATTCCCATCAGCCTCAGGCAGCATAGCTATGGTGTCTGGAGTTCATGGGCATTGTGGTCCAAAACATCTGGAGAGCAGGAATTTGGAGGAGGCTGCTGTGGTGTGTTTTAATGTTGCCATCAAAGCAAAACAATTTACTGGGAGTTTGTCACTATTCTTAAACTTGACTGCTTTGCAGACATCTCTCTTTTTAATTTGTTTGTTTACTTATTATTTAGAATTTTCTTCCTTGCTTCAGCCCTCCCCCCAAAAGACTCTCGGAATAGCTTGCAATTAAGCATCATAATGAAATCAAAGTAAAAACAATAAGAGCAATCAGAACACAATTAATTCAGTTTAAAACATTTATCTAAAAATGCCAAACTATAATCGATTGTGGAAAAGCCAATTTAAGATTAAGACAATTTATCTGATCAGTTCCGCCCCCTCCCCCCATTGAATATAGTTTGGCATTTTAAGATAATAATCTTTGTGGGGGTTGTTTCTTCACCAGTTGCAGCTTCCTTACCGGTAGGGATGTCAGAGAAATCCAGCAAAAACAGAAGCAGGAGTGGAAATTGCCGTTGCTCTCTTCCTCATCCCACCCAGAAAGAAAATTAACTCAATGAAAATAATTGTTATTTGCTGTTGTTGCATCCAGTCTGCAAATGATAACTGCACCTCCCCACCATTTGCATTGTGTTTCCTTTGTGCTGAAATGAATGGGGTGCAATTATGTAAAGAGAACATAGCTTATGAATAACACACACACACACACACACACAGAGAGAGAGAGAGAGAGAGAGAGAGAGAGAGAGAGAGAGAGAGATGCTCCTTTGGAAAATGGAAAAGCAGCCCATCTCTCACCCTCAATTTGTGGATAATTTCCTCCCACCCCCTGGCTTTTGTCTTCTCATAGTCTAATAGCACTTCAAATAGCAATCTCAACATGTTGCCTGTTTATCATAGCTGGGCTATTAGCCCCTGGCTTGGATGCAAACCAGGGACTAGCTTAAAACAGCAGAGTGCAAAGGCAAGGGAGCTGTATTTAGCTTCTCTATCTGTTCTCATTATTTCTTTTGAAAGCTTTTCTGTTCCCATTACTCTTCCCATTCTTGTGCTAATTTGATTGGTGAGATGCCATGGAAGTTTAAAACTCTCATTTTAAAAATGTGGGAACGTAGCAGCAACAGCAAAACCACTTGTTATCTGCTCGTACAGCACTCCTGCGAGCTTTATGGCCGAAACACTGTGGTTTTGGAAGAGCATAAAATGCAATTGGGATTTACTGGCTCCATGCACTTGTGTATGCTCAAACCTCAAAACTCACCCAAACAAGTTGTTTTATGCTATTCCTTTACAAATTCAGATTCTTTCCACAAACACTGGCTTGGATCCAGATTAACATAAAAATCCAACCCCCTGGTCTGTCATGCTGGAAGCTACTGGGCTACTAAGCCAATGGGCTATTTCTTACCTCAACTGTCGGAGGCACTGGCACTGTACTTCTGAATACAGTGGTACCTCTGGTTAAGAACTTAATTCGTTCTGGAGGTCCGTTCTTAACCTGAAACTGTTCTTAACCTGAGGTACCACTATAGCTAATGGGGCCTCCTGCCGCCGCCACGCCACCACCACATGATTTCTGTTCTCATCCTGAAGCAAAGTTCTTAACCCGAGATACTATTTCTGGGTTAGTGGAGTCTGTAACCTGAAGCGTCTGTAACCTGAATCGTCTGTAACCCGAGGTACCCCTGTACCAGTTTCTGGAAACAATTGCTAGAGAGTGCTCTTGGTCTTGGGTCTTGCATCTAGTTGGCTGCTGTGAGAATGGGATGGTGGGCTAGATGGACCAAACAGGCTCTTCTTATGTTCTAATGTTTTCGTATCTCTCTCAGCTGTGCCAGGTGAGAGAGCAAAAATACTGAATTTTCCTGCCCCATACTCTCTACTCATCTGATTTAGCCAGCCAGTTGAAGCCATTTCCCAGGGTGTGGCTACTGTCACATGCTGATGGGTGCCAACAACTCTCTACTCACAACCAAAACAAGTAGGAGGGCTCCAAATATGATCATGGTTTTGCTGCTCCACTAAATTGTGCTGCTGATCACCAGAGGCCTAGATTGCACCCGAAATTAATTGAGCTGGAATAACGGTCAGTGGGGCAAATTAGTCCTAACTGGTCCCGGTAATTCCAGTGCGCAATTAACTTGGTCTGAATCCAATTGATTGTACTGAATATTAAAAGTGTATCTATTTATATTTAAACTTTACATACTGCTCTATACACAACCCTAGCATATCATATTGAAACTAGAAAAGGGGACTTCTGATGTGCCATTTCCAACACTGGATCCAGGTTTAAGGAAAATGTTTTTATGTGTCACAGCTAAAACCCAAGGTTAGCCAAAGTGGCAGCTGGTGCTCATTGGGATTGCTGGAATGGAAGGCAGGGAGGCCAGTGATATGGTCAGAGCCAACTAATTCTGTTTTTGCTGATATACTCCTCCCTGCTGAGTTTCACAAGGGAGACTAAGCAGATTGTTGTTGTTTAGTCGTTTAGTCATGTCCAACTCTTTGTGACCCCATGGACCAGAGCATGCCAGGCACTCCTGTCTTCCACTGCCTCCCACAGTTTGGTCAGACTCCCGCAGTTTGCTCAAACTCATGCTGGTAGCTTCGAGAACACTGTCCAACCATCTCATCCTCTGTCCCCTTCTCCTTCTGCCCTCCATCTTTCCCAGCATCAGGGTCTTTTCCAGGGAGTCTTCTCTTCTCTTGAGGTGGCCAAAGTACTGGAGCCTCTGCTTCAGGATCTGTCCTTCCAGTGAGCACTCAGGGCTGATTTCCTTCAGAATGGAGAGGTTTGATCTTCTTGCAGTTCATGGGACTCTCAAGAGTCTCCTCCAGCACCATGATTCAAAAGCATCAATTCTTCGGCAATCAGCCTTCTTGATGGTCCAGCTCTCACTTCCATACATCACTACTGGGAAAACCATAGCTTTAACTATACGGACCTTTGTTGGCAAGGTGATGTCTCTGCAGATAGCCAGTGCTGACTCCTGAACTGGCTGTAAGAAGGCAGGCAGGTGGGGCATGGCTCAGATTGGTGGGGCAGTGCCTCTATTGCCCCAATAGACCAGCTTTTACAGCCTCCAGATATTGCTGGACTACAGCTGCCATCATTCCTGCTAACTGCTGACCATACTGACTGGAGCTGCTGGGAGATGGAATCAAAGAACGTCTTGAGGGCACCATGTTGATTATCAATCGTTTCAACTATTTTAATTTATTTATTTTCAAGTATATCCCATCTTTTTTCCCAAGGAGCTCAAGGTGACGTACATGGCTCTCCCCCTCCTCTCCCCACCACAACCCAGCAAGCAGGTTAGGCTGAGAGGCAGTGACCCAAGATCACCCAATGAGCTTCATGGCTGAGTGGGCATTAGGACCCTGGAAGCTCATAATCCCACAGAATTTTTTTTTGTTCTAGGACCCCAAATTTGTCAAACATTCAGACACACAGTAGGATATACATGAAATTCCAACCTGTTTTGAGTATCGAGTGTTGAAATTATACAGTTGATCTTGCAGAACTTTTGAACAAAAGCACTCTCTGCCAAATTCATAGAATACTTAGCAGAATGTGAAGTCGCTTTAACTATCCTGGAGTCAGTGATGCATCTGCTCCCACCAGATGGGACTATGTCTCCATAGCTGTGAAACACCTTTATTAAGCAATCAAACCATTTTATAGGAACATTTTGTATTTAAACCCATTTGACTATGATTGCCAGAAGACCTGAACTTTTAACCCTGCTATTTCTGCGATGCTTTCTCTTTATTTAAGGAATGTCTCGCCACACATCTAAGGCACAGGAAGTGCAAAAGTATGAGAAGGAGAAAATAGAAGGAAAATAGATGAAGTCACATATTCTGGGGCTCATTTATCATTAACAAAATACAACAGTGCTTACTCAGGGCTTGTTCACACTTCTGCTTGCCCTTTGCCAAGAAGGCATTTGTCTGAGTGGTTTTCTGCTTGACTTGTGCTTTGTAGGCACCAGGCCAAGTGGTTTCCCCTTTCCCCTATTCCTTTCCCAGGGAAAACCTGCCCTTTAGTGCTTAAATGGAGCAAATGTCAATCTGGAGAAAACCAGAATTGCTGTTTGCCCTGACTGAGTGCTAAAGAAGGGTTTTCCCCAGGGGAAAGCTGTAGGACAAGAGGAAGTGTGGATAAGCCTTCAGAAGTAAGCCCTGTATCATTCTGTAGTGGTTGTTTGCATATAAGAAGGAGCAGACAAACATGGGCATTGCTGAATAACAAAGGACACTTTACTTTGGTACATTTTATATAGCTCTGCTATCACTAGTGCCAGCTACTGACATTAACTGCAACTGCACTTACTTTACAATTACCATATCTCATATATTACAAGCTCCACTGAGTCCAGTGGGACTTACTCCCAGGAAAAGAATGTACAGGATTTCAGGAATAGGTCCATGAGGTTATGGACTCAACTTCCATAGGCATCTGGCCTGAGGGGGAGTATGAGTCCACACCTTTCAAAAACTTTGAGGGCAGAAGCTATAGCTCAGTGGAATTTTCCCATGTCTTTAATGCATTCAAAAACAGCCCCAACAGACAAAATTAAGTAGAAGACATCCTAAATTGGGTAACCTATTCCAGTCCCCTAGCATACCCCGTTTTATTCATGGCATGCCTTACTGTCCTGCTTCTGCATGGATTTATTTATTTAAAATGAAATTTCACATTATTTTTGTAGGTATTACTCCACAAAATGCACACTTTAATTTGCATTTTACCCCGAATTACCCTTTTTTGTTTTGGTTTTGGGTTTTTTGTAGGGACGTGGGTGGCGCTTTGGGTTAAACCACAGAGCCTAGGACTTGCCGATCAGAAGATCGGCGGTTCAAATCCCCGCGATGGGGTGAGCTCCCGTTGCTCGGTCCCTGCTCCTGCCAACCTAGCAGTTCGAAAGCACGTCAAAGTGCAAGTAGATTAATAGGTACTGCTCCAGCGGGAAGGTAAACGGCGTTTCCGTGTGCTGCTCTGGTTTGCCAGAAGCGGCTTAGTCATGCTGGCCACATGACCTGGAAGCTGTACGCCGGCTCCCTCGGCCAATAAAGTGAGATAAGCGCCGCAACCCCAGAGTCGGCCACGACTGGACCTAATGGTCAGGGGTCCCTTTATCTTTACCTTTACACTTTTTTGTACATGTTACATCCCAATGTATGTATTTTATATAAATCCTGGTACCCCCCCTCCCCATTTTTTGGCTCAGGACTGTATGACAAAATTTGAAGAAGTTATCAAATGATGGGCTAGCTGCTTTCTAATCTACATATCAGTCTGTGAAGTGTGAGCATGCAAATAAATATTTCCTAAACAAAATCTTTGAGCATCTGTAGAAGCAGGTGAATGCCACAGTCAGGAGCCAGTGCATGGGTGCAGTTGGCTGGCACCCAGGTGCAGGCAGTCTCTGTGTTTCGACATTCATAGGAACACTATACTTCTTTGGCAATTCAGTTAGGGAACATTATTCTTTGTCAGCAGAGCACAGCATTCCCCTAGGCTGAAGACTAACATAATGCAAAACCAAAACAAACAAAAACCAAGCAGGCTGCTCATTGCATATTCAGTACTGCACTCTGAACTTGCCTTCACAACAGAATTGCCACATGAGCAGAACAGCCCTTTGGTCTTCTCATCCCCTGGCTACTTGCTCACTCTCTTGCTTGCTGCCACTGCTGCTTCCAACTCTCCCAGCTGGGGGAAGTTCACAAAACATTATTGTTCTAGTTGAACAATAGAATACGCTCCCAGAATCATAGAAACATAGAATTGCAGAGTTGGAAGGGACTCCAAGGGTAATTTAGTCCAACTCCTTTCAGTGCAGGAATCTCCACTACAGCATCCCTGACAGATGACCACCCAACCTCTGCTTACAAACAAGGAGGGAGCTTCTGCACCAGGAGGGGGAGACACCCTGGCTTCTTCACCAGCCTCAGCTCTGCCTCTTGGCCTCTCTCCTCTCCTGCTTTCACTTCTAATCAGTTCTGATTCTGGACTGCTGCCTGCCTCAGCCTCTTTCTGCTCACTAAACCCCGTTACCTCTTTAGCTTCTGACATTTCCTCCTCCTCTGATTACTCGTTGTCGGCCCACCACCAATCCTGGGGCTCTGAGCCTTCTTCCTTCGGGGGTTCCCAGCTGGTGCCTCCCACCATTCCTTTGCATCCAGCCATT
Organism: Podarcis muralis; assembly: GCF_964188315.1. NCBI lineage: Eukaryota > Metazoa > Chordata > Lepidosauria > Squamata > Lacertidae > Podarcis > Podarcis muralis. The sequence goes on along the minus strand of NC_135659.1, from coordinate 73,000,014 downwards.
CCATGTCATACCATATTTTTTCTGTGTATAACACACCCTATGTATAAGATGACCCCTATTTTTTTGGACGCAACAAAATAAATTGGGGTGGGGGTCACAGCCACCAAAACCTCTGCAGCCTGCCTCTGATAGCCATTGCTGCCGTCACCCCTCTGCTGTCCGTGTATAAGACAACCCACATTTTTTGCCTATTCTTTCTAACGAAAAAATATCGGCTTATACATGGAAAAATACGGTATATTTGAAGATGGCTATCGCAGTGTTTCCCAACCGGTGTTCCGCGGCACACTAGTGTGCCGCGAGACCTTGCCTGGTGTGCCGTGGGAGGGAGGCGGGTGAGTCGGGCGGCGAGAGGCGGGGCGGCGGAGGCGAGGATCCGCGTCGAGCCGGGGGCGGCTCCGCGGTGGCGGTGCCGAGGTTTCTCTCTCCATTCTCCCCTCACACACACACACAGGAAATAACACAGGATCAGCTGACAGGACCCGGCCAATGGGGCGGCGGCGGGGCAGCGCGCGCAAAAGGGAGGAGCGCGAGACAGCGGACGAGGAGGAGGCCGGCATGTCCGGGCAGCAGCAGCAACAACAGCAGCAGCAACTCCCGGCGACGGCTCCTCAAGCCCCGGGCAACCCTACTCCCTCACCGGCCTCGGCCACCCTCCTGCTCCACCCGCCGCCGCCTCCCCCGCCGCCGCCGGCCACCTCGGCCCCGCCGCCGCCCCTCCTCCGCCCGCTATCGCCGCCACCACCACAACAGCCGCCGCCGCCTCAGCTGGGCCCATGCCTGCCGGGAGCGGCGGCAGCAGCAGCAGCAGCGCCCCGGCGCCCTTGCCTCACGGCGGCGACCCGGCCCTGAACGAGCAGGAGAAGGAGCTCAAGCGGCGCCTCAAGCGGCTCTACCCGGCCGTGGACGAGCAGGAGGAGGAGTTGGAGGAGTCCCTCAGTCCCTCGCTTTGCTGCCTCCTCCCCCCCCACCCCCAAAGCTTGGAGGTTCCCCGGCAAGGGGGAGGGAAAAAAATTGAAACTTACACTTTCGTGCGTCCCTCCCGGCGTAACGCTGCGCGCTGACGTCACAGGGCTGTAATGGTGGTGTGCCTCGAGATTTTTTTCATCAATCAAGTGTGCCTTTGCCCAAAAAAGGTTGGGAAACACTGGGCTATCGTATCTCCTCTCAGTCTCTGATTTACCAGGCTAACTCTTCCCCAAAACATGTGATTTCCAGACCCTTGATCATCTTAGATGCCCTCCTCTGTAGCTTGTCAATATCCTTCTTAAATTTTGGTGCCCAGAACTGGACACAGTACTCCAGGTGTGGTCTGACTGAAGCAGAATAGAACGGTATTATGACTTCACTTGATTGGAACACTATACTTCTGTTGATGCAGCCTAGGCTGTAACAGAGGACTAGAGGTTAAGCCTGTCAATGACTACTCCCTACAATGGTTATGCTCTACCTCCATTGTTGGTGACAGTATTCTTCTGATCACCATTTTATGGGAATTGCAAGTGGGGAGAGCACTGTAACTCTGCAGTCCTGCTTGCGGGCTTCCCATCTGGTTGGCCACTGTGAGAATAGGATGCTGTACTAGGGTTGCCGTATTTCAAAAAGTGAAAATCTGGACACAATAGGTGTTGGGCTTTTCTATTTTTTTTGGGGGGGGGGAGTTGTTGACATTGGCCAGCAATTTTTAAGGAAAATCGGCAAAAACGCCACTGAGTTATCTTACATCCAGATTTTCCCAAATATTGTGCCAATTTCTGCCCAGACACTGCTTCCGACTGCAGTATTCCCGCGTATGCCTGGGAAATTCCAGACGCATGATAACCCTATACTGCATTTGATCTGCTCCAGCAGGACTCTTTTTACATCCTTAATTACCCACAGGTGGTTTCCTGATATGAGAGGATGATGCACTGATTCCATCACAGGTACATTGCTGCAGGGTACTTTGCAAATCACAGACAGCAGAGAGAAAGAACTCACTGCTTCAACCAGCGTTTGTGTGGCTGGTCAGCTTGTCAGTTCATTGGCAAAACTGGGGTCTCAGCCCTGCTGAATAATATGCAAAAAAACCCCACCTCCTTTCCTGTTCCATCGGCCTGTCTGCTTCCTGTCGCCTACCCATCCGGAAGAATGTAGTTCTGAAATCTCTCACTCTGTTGCCGTACTTGTTGAAATCCATGGGGCAATTAAGAAGTATCCCCACTGGATCGATTCTGTGCAGTTCCCAACTATTAAAAAGAATAACAACACTAAAGCTATCTCCCCCTTGGTTTCTTTCTTCCCAGCCTATAAGGAAAATAATTTGATTCAGTCCCTTGATTCTTGCAAGACTGTGTACTGCATAAGTTGCTCTGTAAAATCCAGCATCTCTGCTGCCTCCAGCCACAAGGCTCCGCTAGCTGAGACAACTGAGTCCTGAATAACAAAAGGCATTTCATAATGATTTAATGGCAGGAGGTTGATAGAGAATGGTAACATTTTTTCATAAGATCTATGAACTGTGGAAAAAAACACAGTTTAAAATGTGCATAAAATAATATTATATATACCAGTGATTTGAAATGGGGAAAAATAAATTATAATAAAAACACAATAAACGTTACTGTAGAGTTGTGGAATTCAGAAAGTTAATGTCGCCAAGAACTATCTGTTAAAAATCTGTTTATTCCATTCATTGTCAAAGTGTGAGATGGGCTTCTCTGGGGAGGGGCTAGGCTGTCAGAAGAATTATTTATTAAATTTCTACATCACCCTTCTTCCAAAGCTCACAGGGCAGTTTGCAATATAAAAATACATAATTTAGCAATAATAATAATAATAATTGGGACGCGGGTGGCGCTGTGGGCTAAACCACAGAGCCTAGGACTTGCCGATCAGAAGATCAGTGGTTCGAATCCCCGTGACGGGGTGAGCTCCCGTTGCTCGGTCCCTGCTCCTGCCAACCTAGCAGTTCGAAAGCGCGTCAAAGTGCAAGTAGATAAATAGGTACCGCTCCAGTGGGAAGGTAAACAGCATTTCCGTGCGCTGCTCTGGTTCTCCAGAAGCGGCTTAGTCATGCTGGCCACATGACCCGGAAGCTGTATGCCAGCTCCCTTGGCCAATAAAGCGAGATGAGCGCCGCAACCCCAGAGTCGGTCATGACTGGACCTAATGGTCAGGGGTCCCTTTACAATAATAATAATAATAATAATAATAATAATAATAATAATAATAATAATAATAATAATAATAATATGCCCCCTTCTACACACAGTTTAAAAGTCCATGTATTTTTTAATTAGCCAGAGGCCAAGGAGGAGAGCAATGTTTTCACCTGAGTCTTAAATATATACCACAAAGGAACCAGGCAAGCTCCCTGGGGAGAGCATTCCACAAGTGGGGAGCCACAGCAGAAAAGGCCTCTTCTCGAGTTGCTACCCTCCAGTCCTCTCGTGAAGGAGCATCCCTCCTGCGCTTCCTGCCATGAGCCTTAGTTGGCCAAGAGACACAATTAAGATTGTTCCCTGTCAATCAGAACAGAAAAGAATCCTGCTCTAGTCCAGCATCCTGCTCTCACAGATGCTGTGCTGAAACCTGTGTGAGGTGTTGAGCTTGTCCTATCTTTGTGAGGTAACTGTGGATGATGTGTGTATTCTTTCCATTCAACATTTCTCTGGCACTCTGCCATCACTCTCACAGCAGTCAATCAGATAATAATAATAATAATAATAATAATAATAATAATAATAATAATATCATTTATTATTTATACCCCACCCATCTGGCTGGGTTTCCCCAGCCACTCTGGGTGGCTTTCAACAGAATATTAAAATGCAATAATATATTAAACATTAAAAGCTTCCCTAAACAAGGCTGCCTTCAGATGTCTTCTAAAAGTCTGGTAGATGTCTAAGGGAAGCCCATAAGTGAATGCAGCAGCACTCTCCCCACTCAGGCTCTCCAGTAACTGATATATAGTGGCCTCCGATCCTGGAGACAGAACACATCATCATCGTGGCTAAAAGCCCTCCTTTGTGAATTTGCCTAATCCCTTTTTAAAGCCATCCAAGTTGGCGCCCGTTACTGATCTTGTATTAGAGAATTTTATAGTTTAACTATGAGCTGTTGAAGAGGTACAGTGGTGCCCCGCAAGACGAATGCCTCGCAAGACGAAAAACTCGCTAGACGAAAGGGATTTCCGTTTTTTGAGTCATTCCGCAAGACGAATTTCCCTATGGGCTTGCTTCGCAAGGCGAAACATCTTGCGAGTTCTTGCGAGTTTGTTTCCTTTTTCTTAAAGCCGCTAAGCCGTTAATAGCCACTAAGCCACTAATAGCCGCTAAGCCGCTAAGCCGTTAATAGCCGCTAAGCCACTAAGCCGCTAATAGCCGCTAAGCCGCTAATAGCCGTGCTTTGCAAGACGAAAAAACTGCAAGACGAAGAGACTCGCGGAACGGATTAATTTCGTCTTGCGAGGCACCACTGTACTTCCTTTTGCTTGCCCTGAAACTTCCAACATTTTGCTTCATCGAGATGTTGTGTACTTCACTGCTTGGGCTGATTGACTATTTTGATTGCATTTCACAAGCTTCAAAGCAGACTGTGGACCCACCTGCCCCTAAAGCTGGGGTAGGTAGGGAACCTGTGGCTTCAGTGCAGGCCTCAGCCTAATTTCATTGGAGGCAGGTGGAGGGAAATAGGCTGTATAGAAAAAAATAATAATTCCTACCCCACTCCTATGTTTATATTGAGCTAATGTTTACACAAGGTAGACCAAGTAAAATCAAGAAACCTAGGTTAGTCATGGTCATTCATTTTAATGGGGCAAGTTTGAGTAAATTTAGTTGAATACAACCCGTAGAGAATAAAATGCTTTTCAAAGTAACTCCTGAACAAGAAGGGGTGTACCTCAACCAGCCTGCACTTTCCGCTCCCCGAATCTGCTAAGAGGTTAAGGGAACCCCAATATAGTTTTTTGGGGGGGTATGAGAGGGGAGAATTAGATGGATACCCCCTCAGTTTCTTCTCTGGTAATACCAACTTGTAGCTATCTTCAAGAAAGGAAAGCACATAGTTTTTATTGAGTTTCCAAAAAATGTAAACAAATTAACAAATTTAACAAATCTTCGATTAACAATTTAAACATTACAAATTCATTTCCAATTTAATATCTCAGGAAAGCACATTATCTGAATATTCCATTCTCCCACTGGAAAGGTCCTGAGCAATACTTGATTGATCTTGTGAGAAAGCAAGAAATATATATTTCCTTGATAGTGATGTTGGGAGTGGTAATAAGCACCCGGTGAGTGAAGAGCAGAAATAGCAAAGACCTCTATACCCATGCAGATGCTAATATATTGATCTTCTCTTGAAGAACTAATAAACACTATTTTGAAGGAATAACATTGGGTTGCCTATGGATTCTTGATGACTCTTTAGAATTATGACCCAATTTATACTTTCTGTAATAATCAGCACAATAGGGCAATAAAGCTGTCTTTGCTGAGTATAGTGAATTTATATTTTATCACTGCAATTTAATCAATACAATAAGAAACCAATACACACACACAGAGAGAGAAAGATGTTGCATAAGACAAAGGACAGCATTGCCCACTGCTTGCTCAGATGCACAGCCCATTTTGAAGGCTTACGTTGGCTTCAGAGGAGGTTTATGCATGCATCAGCTATTCTTATTGCTGCTATATGATACATATACCTTCCATTTCAGCTGAGATATCAGCCACCATGCTTTATAGTGATCAAAAAACAGTTTCCTTACCAGTCTTTTTATAGCCAAGGAAAAAAGACTTTGAGTATATAAGGCAGACATTTCCCCCCTCTGCTAAAAAAGGAATAGAGATGGAAATGTATGACTTTATATCATTCTGTTTATTTACTTCCTCGAATGTTCCACCACTAGCTGCAAAGGTAATTCTACATGTAGCCATAATTCTCAGCTTTTCTCAAAGGAAGTGATCAGCTATGTCTCAAAAATTATGGCCCTTTGACTGGATTGGTTACAGGATTCATGAGCATAGATCAGAGAGGAGATGAGTGGCTGCTTTAAAATTTTTGTTTCCCTGCTGCAAGGATTGAAGAGGACAATCTTCCTTGCATTTCTGTCCTGAAGGGGAGTGAAAGGCGGGATATCAAATCCAAACTCTTCTCTTCTTCTTCTTCTTCAGGACCAGGTGTATATACCTGATCTTGTGCATACATAGAGCTGCTCCACCTACAGAAACTATTCTGACTCTCATCGATGAAGGATCCATGCAGGCATTCTGAAGTGGGCTTCGAAATGCTTCCATCAATGCCAACCCCAGGACTGGATTAAAATCTTTAGAGGCCCTAAGCACTTAAATTTATTTATACACCCCCCCCCCAAATCTGGCTGGGTTTCCCCAGCCACTCTGGGTGGCTTCCAACAAAATATTAAAATACAATAGTCCTTCAGATATTAAAAGCTTCCCTAAACAGGGCTGCCTTCAGATGTCTCCTAAAAGTCTGGTAGTTGTTTTTTCCTTTGACATCTGGTGGGAGGGTGTTCCACAGGGCGGGTGCCACTGCTGAGAAGGCCCTCTGCCTGGTTCCCTGTAACTTCGCTTCTCGCAGTGAGGGAACCGCCAGAAGGCTCTCGGCACTGGACCCTAGATTAATGTATATACTCAATCTCTGTTATTACTATGTTAGGTGTGTGTATTATATATATGTTAGTATATGTGTATGTATGTATTTTTTCATTTATTGTGGGAGCCTTTTTTGTAGGACCATGTTCAGCTGCACCACATGGTCCATGGTAAATCTAGCAAAGGAAAATTTCTGTGGTGCCAAACTTATTCTGATGCCCTAAGCTTGTGCTTATTTTGCTTAATGGTTAAACCAGCCCTGGCCAACCAATATAAAAACTCATTGGATATGCTGGAGAATGTCTGGGTTCTGAATCTTGGCCCATAGCTATTTCTGCAGTTCAAATCAAAAGTCCCATTGTACAAATATGATATAGGATATTTTAATTCAGCCCCCTAGGTTGGGGGAAAGAACATGTTCTTTACAAAGATTGTCTCTGGGTATCATCATTTTGAAAAGATAAATTGCTTCTGAAATCCCACCAGTGTTTTCTTTAAAGTCTTTAATTCCACCCAAGTATTTATTGCTATTAAATTCCTAGATCCTTTTCTCAGCAAAATTTCTTCTCTTAGATTTGTTGCCTTTTATCCTCTGCTAAATTGTGTATGTGCTCCCTCCGCCCACACCTCCTTTTCCAGTTAATATAATAATTTAGATGAGTGGTGGTTAGCATAATTCAAGACACTACAACCGCTGGACTCTTAAAGCTGTGTTTTAGGAGAATTCTATTTCGGGGACCAATGTAGCGTGTAAAGTACTTTTATATCTAAAATTGCATGAAGTGAATCTTGTAGATTCATCCAAAGGGATAACTCTTGGGCTTCTCACAATATTATTCTTTGGCATGCTTGAGGCAACATTTCCAGCGCCTAAATACTATCTAGAGTATGGGTTAAGGAGCATGGATTGGGTCAATCAGCTTAGAACAGGCATAGGCAAACTCGGCCCTCCAGATGTTTTGAGACTACAATTCCCATCATCCCTGACCAGTGGTCCTGTTAGCTAGGGGTGATGGGAGTTGCAGTCCGAAAACACCTGGAGGGCCGAGTTTGCCTATGCCTGGCTTAGAAGAACTAGTGACTGTGGCTACATGTGTGCTATACATTTAAAGCACTGTGATTTCTCCTTAAACAGCCATGGCTTCCCTCAAAGAATTGTAGCTTCTTAAGGCTGCTGAGAGTAGTTAAGAGACCCCCCCCCCAGAGCTACAATTCCCAGGGTGGTTTTTACAATCAATCCCTCTTCCCAGGGAACCCTGGGAATTGTAGTTCTGTGGAAAGACTAGACAGGTGTGTGTGTTTTTTAAAGAAATGCAAGTTGCTGCCAAAAAAGAAGAAGATGAGAACTGAATTTCAAGAGGGAATAATGGGAAACTGAAAGAACCAAAAATGTCAAATCCTTCCATCCCTAGTCAAAAGACTTTCACCAATAGGAATCATAAAGTGAGTATAAGATGTGAACCATATATTTGCTTAAGTTCACAATATCCCCCATCCCCTGACTGTTTGGACATTTCTGCTCTACCTTACAGTCTATCAATGTTTCCTGCATTAGCACCAGAACTTCCATACAGAATTCAATTATGGTAATTTTTATTTTTTTTGCTGGGCTTGAAGGTTGATCTATTTAAGCAATAGAAATGAAATCAAAATTTTGTATCAGGATTGCACTTGTGGATTTTAATTTGGCCAGAGAGTAAAGTCATTCAGTTTCAGGAGCATCTCTGATCAAGGCAAAAGCCACAGAGCAAAATGCACATACTTGGCTTGAAAGCTTCAGGAGATGCTGCCTAAGCACTGTATTGCATTCTTGCACACTTGTCCACTGTATCCAGCTAGGATTGTGATTCATATTGGCATTTTCAGTCCATGGCACCACTACTGATCTATCAAGGACACAAAATAATGGATGTCAGCAGCAAACAAATGCTTTTGCTCCCTCCTTTTTTTCTGAACAGCATGCAAGCGAGAGATTCATCATCAACAAGCAAATGACTTGTTCCTCAGCTGTGCCTTAGTGATCTTCTTCAATAAGATCTACTAAAAGGTAAAAAGGGAAGTCAAATCTCAGATCCTGAACTCCCCATTCCCGGTTTCTTATTCCCAGTTTCTTGATGAAAGCAAAGTCAAGAAAATTAAGGAATCTGTTCTAAAGTTTGTATTTATTCTTATCTTTCCCCAGAATATATAAGAAAAACAAAATAATATTAATAGAATCAGTATTGTCGAGCTTTATGATTGATCAGAGAATCTGTATTTTTTATATACATATTTTTTAAGGGTTTAAAGGCATAGTGTTGATCAACAAAGAAAGATTGAAACTTGCTAATCAATTTTTTGGTTGGGAAGAGAGTAAGGGAACGAAATTCAACACTTTGATTCCTCTCCCAAAGAGCTGATTGGTAGGAATCCAGTATATTTTCCCTTCGAACTACCATGGCTGTAGGATCCTGGGGCAGAACTCATTTGCACACAGAATTCTGCCTGAAACTATAAATTAGAGCTGGGTGCGAAATGGCACCTTGAAATTCTCCATCCTATTTGTGGTCAGATAAATTGTGGGGAACCATTTCACCAAATTCCCCCAGATGGAGAAGAAATTATCCAATGGTTTCTCAGCAGTGGGGCTTAACCATGACATAACTACTTTCTTTTTTACCAAGCCTTTTTTTTTTTTTTTTTTTGCTGCTGCTGCTGTTGCTTTTCCAAGAAGCTGCATTGGCAACCTAGCCACCATTTTGCCTTCTCCGCAGGTATTGCAGGGTGTTGTTTGTGAATTGAGCAGCGGCGTAGCGTGGGTTGTCAGCACCCGGGGCAAGGCAAGTAATTTGCGCCCCCTAACCCGGGGCAAGGCAAGGAATTTGCGCCCCCTAACCCCTAACCTGCCGCTGCTGCCAGCTTCTTCTTGCTGCTGCCTGGGCTGGGGTATTTACGGTAAGGTAGCCACGGCGGCGGCGGCGGGTCCGTGTCAGGTGATCTGAGGCGAGTTGCCGCTGGCGCTGCCACCCAAACGACGCCGCTTGCCCGGAGGAGGAGGGCAGAGAGGCGAGGAAAATGCAACATGGCCCAGCAGCTGCAGCAGCGGCGGCGGTGGCGGGGCTGTGAGGAGGGGCTGCCTGGCGTGCCCTCCGCGGCCCTGACGCGCGGGGACTGCGGCGAGCGCTGAGAGCGCTGCCAGCTCGGACTTCCGGTCGGCGCCAGCGTTAATGGCGGTCCTTGCCTCGAGCTCCGAGGCAGGACTGCTCCGCGAGTTCGGGTCTGACCCGCTACGGCGAGCGGGGGACCCCTAAAATCACAGGCGCTGAAGCCTGTGAGCAAGGAGATTCGGTGGGCACCTTTGCGCCCCCCGGTATCGCGAAAGAGCCTTTTTAAAGGCTCCGGAGCGGCATCGGGTGTGAGCGCGGTGCTGAGGATCGCAACCCAGCCCGCGGAGCGAAGCCGCGTCGCCATTGACGGAGAGCGCCGATTCCTTCCTGAAACTACTGATTGGCAACATTACCCGTGAGTAAGAACGACTAATAAAGGGAACGGGACTTTAAAAATTGAGAAGATTTGGCTGAAAACGGGATAGGCAAAAATTAAGGAAGTCTGCCTCCCGGAACTGCATGACCGACTCAGCAACGAAAGAGCAAGCTGTGCTTAAAGGGAACGTACTTTGTTTTTAGACTCTGTTAAACCTAACATCAAAAGAGGACCTCCCCCCCAAAGGGCAGGAAAGGGGGGGAAGAGATTTGACTTAAATCTATCTGCTAAAAAGAAAGGAGCTCTGAACGGGAAACCTCCACTGCCGAGACCTCTGGCCAGGCTGCCGGAATAGAGAGTGCCTGGAACTGAGCTGTCAAACCGTATTGTGGATACAAAAGGATTATTCTGAAATAAAATAACCAAGCTTTAGGGGACAAAAACTGTAAGACCTGAAATTGCAACAAAGTAAGGTCTCTTTTGGACTTTCACTTTTGGAACTTTGTATAGCCATTTCTCTTCCTGTTTCTTTGTTTTTGTATTGGATACAATGTACTCCCTCTAGAGGACTGAAAGAGAGACTGTTCTATTGAGACAGAAACTGTGGGATTTTCCACTTGCAACTATTCCTGTGGGAACGACCTTGAGATATGAGTGGTCCACTGGATGAAATAGGAACAAGATCTAAAATAAAGCAGGCTCAAAAGAAAAGAGGCTCCTTATCAGGAGCACCAGCCGCACAGGAAAAAGCAACAACAGCATCAATGGATTCTATGACACAGGCTTTGCTCAGGATAAATGAATCTTTAGAAGCACTCACTAAGCAGTCTACAGAGAATTCTAAAAAACTGACAGAACTGACAACGAGATTGGATTTGAACACAGCGGCAATATCGTCTAATACGGAGTCTATAAATCGTTTAGTTCAGGAATCTACAGAAACAAGGCAAATAGCCGAGAGTGCAAAGAGTACTGCTGAAGAAACTAAAGGGAAATTCGTTCCTATTGCAAAAAAGGTGGATGAACATGATGCAGCCTTGGCTCTCATGGAACTGGAAAGGAAAAGTAAGAATCTGAAATTGAGACTGGTTCCGGAGGAGGAAGAGGACAAGCTTGGGGAATTCCTTACAGATAAATTTCAAGAATTTTGGAGTGATGAATTAGAGGGAGAGGAAGACGAATTTGCAATAACCACAGCCTTTCGGATTGGCAGGAAGCAAGGCAAGAAGCCAAGGGACTGCTTAATTACCTTGAGAACTAAGGAAGAAAGAGACAAACTACTGAACCTCCATTTCCAGAAGGCACTGGTTATCAAAAACGCCCAAATACAGATTTTTAAAGATATCCCCAAATACTTTTTGGAGGTGAGAACACAATTTAAGGACTTAGTTGACTTATTGAAACAAAATAACATCCAATTCAGGTGGGAATTCCCACAAGGGCTGTCCTTTAACTTCAAAGGGAAGAAAATCAAAATAAAAACAATCCAAGATAAAGAATATTTTTTGGAAAGAAACTTTGAGGATTTCCAGAAAGGAACTGTGAGAGAGAGGGAAATAGTGGATATTGCAAACTTATCCTTTGGACTGAACCCAGCACCGACAGACGAGGAACAAGAACTTGGAGCAGTCGGCGGGAAAACTACCCAGTAGCAAAAATGTCTCTGCAACTCTTGAGTTGGAATTGTAATGGCCTAAACCATCCCCGAAAAAGAGATCAAGTTTATCATATATTAAAGAAAGAACACTTGGATATAATCTGTTTGCAAGAAACGCATATTGTCAGGACACATAGAAAATTCTTGGTAAATAAAAGATTAGGACTGGAATTTGTTTCTTCAGATAAAGTCAAGAAAAGAGGGGTGGTGATCTACGTCAAGGAGAAATGGGAACCAAAAATGACTTTTAAGGATGATGAAGGAAGATATCTGGCAGTAGAAATACAAATCCAAGGAGAAAAGACGTTAATTGTGGGAGTCTATGCACCCAACGAGGGGAAGGCCGAGTTCTTCAAGAAGTTGCATGAGACTTTAATGGATTATATGGACTATAAAATCATTTTGATGGGAGACATGAATGGAGTTGTCTCCACAAACATGGACAAAGCACAAAGACAAATAATATCTAAAGACGGGAGACTACCAAAGACTTTTTTCGAACTGACTGATACCATGGACTTGATTGATATTTGGAGGACAAGGAACCCTTTGGAAAGAGAGGGAACCTTTTTCTCCGAAGCAAAAATGACCTGGACCCGAATTGATCAAATCTGGATTTCTAGCAATCTGGCACCAAGAGTGAAAAGAACTGAAATCTGTCCAAAAACCTGCTCCGACCATAATGCAGTAAAGATGGAAATGAAATTAACAACGGCTGGAACCTTCAGATGGAGGATGAATGACACCCTATTTAGAGATGAGGAAATTTACCAAAAGGCCCAAAGGAAACTGAAGGACTATTTTGAGATAAATTTGAGAACGGAGGTGGAAAAAAGAATAGTATGGGACGCAAGCAAGGCCGTGATGCGTGGTTTCCTAATTCAGCAGAATTCCATAAAGAGGAAAAAACAAAATGAAAGGAAGGAAATGATATTGAAACAAATAAAAGAAGGTGAGAAGAAATTGAGATCTAAACCAAAGTCTCATGAGATTTTAAGAGAAATAAAATATTATCAGACGCAATATATGGACTTGACAAATCAAGAAATAGAATGGAAGATAAAGCAAATGAGGCAAAAGACATTTGAATCGGCAGACAAATGTGGGAAACTACTGTCATGGCAACTGAAGAAGAGACAAAAGTTAAATACTGTGTCATTTTTGGAAATGGATGGGAAAGTTATTAACAAGCCAAATGAGATAAGCAATTGTTTTCAAAGTTTTTTTAAAAGACTGTATGCGCAAGGGCCTATAAACGAACAAGAAATAGAGGAATTTGTTAAAAAATATGGATTACCAAAGATCTCAGAACAAAGCAAAAGAATTTTAAATGAAAAAATTACAGAACAAGAAATAGAGGGTGCCATTCAGAACATGAAAGTGGGGAAATCACCAGGACCAGACGGTTTGACTGCGAAATACTACAAAGCACTTAAGGAATGGTTAATACAACCATTGAAGGAAGTATGTAATGAAATATTAGAGGGGAAAAAGGCTCCCGAATCGTGGAAAGAAGCATTTATTTCACTTATACCGAAGACAGAAACTGAGAAACATCAAGTTAAGAACTACCGCCCTATATCACTCTTGAATGTGGATTACAAAATCTTTGCAGACGTTTTGGCAAAAAGACTCAAGAGAGTACTGGTAGAGGAGATTCATAAAAATCAAACAGGCTTTCTCCCAGGGAGATATATGTCAGACAATGTGAGGAACATTATAGACATTTTGGAGTTGTTGGAAGTGGACATTAATAGAAAAGCAGTTTTGATCTTTGTGGATGCGGAGAAAGCCTTTGACAATATTTCTTGGAAGTTTATGAAGAAGAATCTCCATGGGATGGGGGTAGGCCAGGGGTTTGAAAATGGTATAGGTGCAATATACTCTGAACAAAGAGCTAAATTAATTGTTAATAACGTGGTAATGGATGAAATACCAATAGAGAAGGGTACACGACAGGGATGTCCTATATCCCCTCTACTTTTTATATCCGTCCTGGAGGTTTTGTTAAATATGATTAGAAAGGACCAGCTGGTAGAGGGAATACAGGTCGGAGCCAAACAATACAAATTAAGGGCATTTGCAGACGATTTAGTGTTAACCTTGCAACAGCCAGAAGCTAGCACCAAAAGAGTCTTAGAATTGATTGAGATATTCGGCCGGGTGGCAGGATTTAAACTAAATAAACAGAAAACAAAGGTGTTGGAAAAAAACCTAACAAATGAAGAAAAGGTTAGGTTTCAAAGTGAAACAGGATTGGAAATAGCAAAAAAGGTTAAGTACCTGGGGGTAAACTTAACATCTAAGAATCTGAACTTATTTAAAGATAACTATGAGAAATGTTGGTCAGAAGTGAAGAAAGATCTGGATATATGGTCTAGGCTGAAACTTTCCTTGTTAGGCCGAATTGCTGTTATTAAGATGAATGTATTGCCGAGAATGTTGTTTTTGTTTCAGACGTTGCAAATCCTGGACAAAGTGGACTGCTTCAGGAAGTGGCAGAAGGATATATCTAAATTTGTCTGGCAGGGCAAAAAGCCCAGAATAAAATTTAAGACTTTAACCGATGCGAAAGATAGAGGGGGCTTCGCCCTGCCAGACTTAAGACTTTATTATGAATCAGCAGCGTTTTGCTGGCTGAAGCAATGGCTACTTCTTGAGGATACAGACATTTTGGACTTGGAGGGATATGATAACAAATTTGGCTGGCATGCATATTTGTGGTATGACAAGGTAAAGGTGCATAAAAGCTTTAAAAACCATATAGTCAGGAAAGCATTGTACAATGTTTGGAATAGATACAAAGATCTATTGGAAAGTAAAACTCCCAGGTGGCTATCACCAATGGAAGCTAAGGAAGTGAAAAAACTTAATATGGACTCAAATTGGCCTAAATATTCTGAAATTTTAGAACAAGAAGGTGAAACACTGAAGCTTCAAAGTTTTGAGAAGCTAAAGCATAAAGTTCGAGACTGGTTACATTATCGTCAGATAAATGAGACATTTAAGCAGGACAGGAAACTTGGCTTTCAGGAGGAGAGGTCAAAGTTAGAAACAGAATTGCTAGAACCCAATACTAAGAACTTATCTAAAATGTATAATTTGCTGCTGAAATGGAATACACAGGACGAAACGGTGAGATCAGCCATGATTAAATGGGCACAGGATATAGGTCATGATATTGCGGCCGCTGACTGGGAACAGTTATGGACCACCGGTATTAAATTTACGGCATGTAGTGCCTTGAAAGAGAATATAATGAAAATGATTTATAGGTGGTACATGACCCCAGTTAAGCTGGCAAAGATCTATCATTTGCCCAATAATAAATGCTGGAAATGTAATGAGACTGAAGGTACATTCTATCATCTTTGGTGGACCTGCCCAAAGATCAAGGCCTACTGGGAAATGATCTATAATGAAATTAAGAAAGTCCTTAAATGGACATTTGCTAAGAAACCGGAGGCTTTTCTCTTGGGCATGGTCGGCCAATTGGTACCAAAGAAGGATAAGAATTTTTTTATGTATGCAACCACAGCAGCAAGAATCTTACTAGCAAAGTATTGGAAGATGCAAGAACTACCCTCTCTGGAAGAATGGCAGACGAAGGTGACGGAATACATGGGACTGGCAGAGATGACCGGCAGAATCCGTGACCAGAGGAAAGAGACAGTGGAGGAGGACTGGAGAAAATTTAAAATATATCTTAAGAACTATTGTAAAATTGAGGACTGTTAAGATGTTAGGGGTAAGAAATCGAGAATTACAGCTGTAAAGGGTAAATCTTATGTAAATTTGAAAGAGATTTGAGTTAAAATCGACTGAAGGGTTGCTGGAAAAATGTTAAAACAAGGATGTGGTGAAAGGAAGGCATGGGGAAGTCCAATTTTTGTTGTGTGTTTTTGATGTATGTGTTTTGTTTTGTATTGTCTTTATATGTGTAAAAAACTAATAAAAAATATTTAAAAAAAAAAAAAAGAGAGCGCTGCCAGCTCGTCGGTTCCACGAGACATGGGGCTCTGCTACAGCCTGCGCCGAGGCTCTTCGGCGACTCCGGAGGCAGCGAGCGCCCCCCCCAGATGTTGCGACCGGTGCGACCGGCCCCCCCTGCACCCCCCACGCTACGCCACTGGAATTGAGAGATGAATGGTGGAAAACTGTGGTGGAGATCTTCAGGCTTGGGAGCCAAATGTGCCTCCCAGGCCACCCCAAATTTGGACTCAGCTCTAGTAGAAATACATATACAGAAATTTGTTTCTGCACTGATATTGTCTCTGATGTCCTGGCTCCCGCCCCATAACACACAAACAGGGGCTCTTACATGTAAGAAAGAAACAGATATTTACTCATGCAGCTATTGATATGGGCTCAGCAGCAGATCCAAGGCCTGTGGACTTATGGCTGAGGAGTTCTAGAGCAGGGCAAGAAGTTCAGAACTGGACAGTCACAACAAATATGTCCTAGCAAGTTTCCATGCCCTGCCCACTAAATTTAAAAAGATGAGGTGTGACAAGACTGTAGCCTCTTGTTCTGGCTCTTGTTCACTTGCTGCTGCCACCACTGCCACCACCACAGATTCCTCTCCACCTCCCTCAGCAGCTCCAAGCCCTGTATACTACAGCCATCCCTGCAACCCTTTCCAAAATGGCGGAAATGGGAAGATCCCACTTCCTACAACCCATGTTCCAACCTTTCAGCCAACACCCCCTGCATTATTTCTTCCTCCTTCCATTTCAGAGCCTATCAATCCAAACCCAATCCCAATGGGATTATGGCACTCACCTGGACTGGGGGGTGCATTTAATTTCCCTCCCTTCACTTTATACATTGTAATCAAAGCATCGTCTGAAAAGCAGCTTGTAAGACCTTAGCATTGTAAAGCCACAGTTTTAATTTCATTCATTTATTGAGCCCAGGACTTGCTGGCAACTCTAGATGCTCCAGTTTTGCAAGGCTTATTTATTTGTGAATAGCTTCATCCCCCCAAAAGGCATATCTGCTTCCATCTAGCTAATTCAGTTCCAGGAAAGCTTATCTAAAGAACCAACAACTTTGCTCAGGAAACTTCAGTGAAAAGGGAACCGATAAGGACAAAGGCAAGCCTCAGAGATTAGTTTCAAAAGCATCAGATCAGAAGATAATCCCACACAAAATGAACAGGGAAAGGGAAGATGCACCAGAAATAAAAATTTCCTTCCAAATTCTCCAATACTTCGACTTGACTATGTACAGGCAAGCTATGGCCAGAAAGCAATGCCCCAAACCTCTGACAAATGCAACAGCACAATGGTAGACTAGGGATTTTGTTAGAGAATCACCTGAAGCTTTGGTATTAGATGAAAACAAAGCACTTATTTCCATTTTCTTAAATAAAGTACACACTAAAGGAAACAATGTACTCTTTCTCTTCCAGAGGATGTATGTACAAAAGGTCATGGATTTCTACTGTTAATCTTGTAACCAATTTTTCTCTCTCCTTGTGCTAACAGATTGAGCTGAGGGAGGAGGTTCCTAATTGCTAAGAGATAAAGTAATTGAGTGGTCTCTGGGGCTCCATTCAGTACAACAAACTTCAATATAGTTGACAAATGTCGATCCATACCACAGGATTAATAAGGTTGCGCTTGGCTTCCTCTTTAGCTTTGCATTTGCTCTTTGGGTCTAACTAACACTCTGATTGCTTGGAGAGAACTGACAAAGCTTTGCAGTTAATGAGGCTGTCTGGTAATTTATCAAATGGGGCTTCTGAACTTGCAGAAAAAGAAAGTAAGACTATGATGTGCAAGATGCAGACAAAACACTTACATTCAGAAAAAATAAAATGCTACCCGTGCTCTGCTCCAAACCTGGTACATCTAGATGGTCGTGGTGAGCCATGAGATGTTCAAGGTGATATTTTCAAAGCAAATCATCACTCAGCAAGTTGGTTACTATACTTATGTTTACCTACACAGGAACATTCAACTTTTGCTTCAACTTTTCCCTCCAGGTGAATTTCCTTGTTGTCAAGTCCATCTTCTTTCTATATTTCAAACTGATCCAGTATGTTGTTCAGCAAAACCTGTTGTACAAGCCATGCTACTGGTTTGTACATGAACACATTAGTGTGCTGAGCATCATCTGCAGCAAAGTTGCTCTGACATTCTCAAATTTAACATGACTTGCCCACACGTCAATCTAGGCTGCTGATTTGCTGTCAGACCAACCAAGTTCAGTGTGTTACTGTTAGTACTTACCAGCCTGGGACCAGTTTACTTGCAGGGTTGTCTAAATGAGAAACACACTGTCTATTGTGTTAATTCACCAGGTATGAATTCATGTGTTGATGCAATGGCATTCTGAGGCAGCACATAACAAGAAAAAAAAATGGTCCTGAACAAAGCTTAATAGCAAGAATCTCAAATGTGAATAGGACAGAAGCTTCATTGGCTTCAGAGAAATTTAATTCATCACCACTGTTTTTCAAAATATACTGAATTAAAAGTACAATGTGTGGTGCATTTCCAGAAGTCATCAGCAAAAGGCACCCAAACTCTCTATTTTCTGTGGTGATATTGCAAACTCTAAATGGTACATGGGCATGGGCATTCCTTGAGTTTGAATTATACATCACACATCTGACTGATGATCAAATTTGCCCATAAATCTTTCTCTCAGATTGTGGACTGGAAAGCTGCTAGTTTTAATCATCTGATTTAGCCTCAACATCTGACTATTTTACAAGTCTGGAAGTATATCTTTATATCGTTCTGCCCTGCAATAGTTTTACAAATCCCATAAAATAAAAGCAGAAAGTCCTGCCTCTGATTTACAAACTAAATGTTCTGGGGAAAATGTGGAGCGTTCAAAGTTTTGGCTTTCTTGAGAGAGTGGGCCTGTCACAAACGATTTTGTTTGCCCATGGGAAAGAGATGGTACACCTCTCCACAGTGTTCTGATAGCATCCAATTAAATGTGCTTCAGAGGCACTTTCCATCTGATAGGAGTGTATCATAACTGGGCTCAACTTCAGGGGGTGGGGCAGGATGGAACTTAATAATAGTATCAAATATGAATAAGTTGTGAGGAGGAGGAGTATTTTAATTTCTTACCGATCTTTCACCTTAAGGTCCCAGGGCAGGTTACAACAATATGAAGATACAATATTAAAATCAGAATGGCTCATAAAAAATATCTCTGAGGAGTCAAAGGCCAAAATTAAAATGTGCATCTCAGCATATAGTGAAAGCCATGCAAGGATGATTCTAGATGCATCCCTGTGGGGAGAGAATTCCACAATTCAGGGGAGTTTTTTAAAATAGCATGGAAGCTTATGTTTAAGCTGGAAACATGTTCTGGGTGCACAGATTTATTTTGTTGTTCTTGTTCATTAAAAAGTTTTGTTTGGACCTAGAAACCTGCCTTATAAGGAAGCAGACTGCTGGTCCACAGTACTCAGCACTCTCTATTCTGAGTGGTAGCTGCTCTTCACGGTCTCAGAGAGAGGCCTTTTCCACTTATCCTTCCTGAGATTATACAGTGGTACCTCGGGTTACATATGCCTCAGGTTACATACGCTTCAGGTTACAGACTCCGCTAACCCAGAAATAGTGCTTCAGGTTAAGAACTTTGCTTCAGGATGAGAACAGAAACTGTGCTCCGGCAGCACGGCGGCAGCAGGAGGCCCCATTAGCTAAAGTGGTGCTTCAGGTTAAGAACAGTTTCAGGTTAAGAACAGACCTCCGGAACGAATTAAGTACTTAACCCGAGGTACCACTGTACTGGAGATGCCACACAAAGAGAGGTTTATATATGGTCCACAGCCAGTCCTCCATACATGCAACTTACAAGGTCTGACATGCTTAGCACGTCGTCTAGTGCAGTCTCCCCCAAGCTGTTGGACTACAACTCCCATTATCCATGGTCATTGGCCTTGCTAACTGATGGCAATTGTAGTCCAGGAAATCAGGAGGGCACCAGGTGGATAACCTAGTCTGTGTCTCAGAACTACCACAGCTAAAAGTCATCTGTGCTCCTTTTAACATACTAAACTGTATTGTGCTGAGAGGCTTATCCACACTTAACTTTTGCACTGCTCTTTCCAGGCACAGGTCCACACTTAAATTCTCCATGTCAGAGTGTGGTGGGGTTTTTGGGAGGTGGGTGGGTGTGCCCTGGTACTTTCCCTTTTAAAATCTGCTTTTTCGCACTCAGTCAGAACAAACATCATTTTGGTTTTTCCAGGGATTGCCATTTGCTCCGACTGAGCTTTAAAGAACGGGTTTTCATGGAGAACGTTCTGGGGCAAAAAAGGGGCGGAGCTCTGACATGGAGATTTAAAGCAGGGGTCGGCAAGGTTTACCTCGCCTGGGCCAGTTCACTGCAGCGGAGATCCCTCTGTGGGCCAGATTGCTCATGTGTGTGAGTGCGCGCACCTGTGATTTCCAGCATCTGCATCTGTGCAGACACAATTTCCGGCTACACGGAAGCAAGTCCCCACACCGTACTGGTTTAGCGCAGCGTGTGGGGAGTCACCGAGTGGGCGGCTCGGTTTGGAGGAGGCGCATGGGCTGGTTAAACAACCCTCGTGGGCTGCTTGTGGCCCATGGGCCTTAGGTTGCCTACCCCTGCTTTGAAGCATAGACCATGCCTGGAAGGAGCAGAGGAAAGTTAAGTGTGGGTAAGCACTAGGACTGCCTGTACCAGTGGTGAGAACCTTTGGTCCCCCAGATGTTGGTCTGAAGCTCCTATTGTACCTAATGATTGGCTAGGCTTTCGGGGGCTGATGGGGGAGTTGGAATCCAACAACATCTGGAAGGCAACATGTTCCCTACTGTGATATACACCAACTGAGTAAACCAGTACTGGAGAGACCTAGCTTCAAACCCACACATTCTCATGAAGCTTATTGGGTCACCATATCAGAGCCTAACCTATCTCACAGACTTGTTATGAGGGGGGGAAATGAGATAAAGAACCATGCCCTTAGGTTCCTTGGAGGAAAGGCAAAGCATAAATGTAATTAATACTAAATGATAGATTTCTCCCTGTAACTAGCTTAGGGGCAAAAATGGCAGTGACAGCTACTGATATTTGTAGCAAATTTGCCTTATCTGATGTTATTTATTGTAAAGATGACTAGTCAATCTAAATGTAATCATATATGGATGGTCTATCTAAATGTGTGATTGGTGGTTTTCTCAGTAATTGCAGTATAATTTTGCTATTTGATTTTAATTATACTTGGAGCCACTAATTATAAATGTATTTCATTCAGTCATGATTAACAGTGATCTAATTATTGTGTATTGTTCTAATGGCTGAACAATACGCTTGAAACTTGACATTCTACCTGATATTTTTTCAACTCGCCTCACTATCACATTACAAAAGATGAGAAATTATAATTTTGTTTCTGCACAAGTAATAAATAATCAAACTTACCTTTTACAGCTTGGAAATATACTTGTAAAAGTCAAAGTAATGGGTTTTAACACACTATTCATAGTCGTAGCAGCTTAAAGTATGACTTGCTGGGTGGTTCTAACTCAGAAATAGGCCCCATTGACTTCAGAGGCTGTTATTCTTAAGAAAGTGTGGATAAGATATCCCTTTACTGGAAATGTAGTGCTTAAAACCCTGCAAAACCTGTTTGACCAGAGAGGAACAGAGGGAGACTCATCTGTACACATTCAAAATGATGCAGAGGTGACCTGTGTCGAAGTGCTTGTATGTGCCTGTTGCCATTGATAGCCATTGATAGCCTTGTTCTCCAAAAATTTATCTAATTCTCTTTTAAAGGCATTCAAGTTGGTGGTCATCGCTGCCTCTTGTTGGAGCGAAGTCCATGATTTAACTATGTGATGTGTGAAGAAGCACTTTGTTTTATCTGTCCTGAAGCTTCCAACATCCTACTTCATTGAATGTCTATAAGTTCTAATGTGATATGGGAGGGGAAAAGCTTTTGCCAGCACATTCATAAAAAAGACTTGAGAAACAAAATCAAGGTGAAAAAGGGTTAAATACCTTTGCAGTCATACCTCGGGTTTAATATGCTTCAGGTTGAACGTTTTCAGGTTACGCTCCACGGCGACCTGGAAGTAACGCGTTCTGTTACTTAAAATGAAGTCACGTGCGTGTGCAGAAGCAGCGAATCGTGACCCGCATACGTGCAGACACGCAGTCACGTTTGCGTTCTACTCAGGATGTGAACGGGGCTCCGGAACAGATCCCGTTCGCATCCAGAGGCACCACTGTATTAAATAGAACACAGGGTCTGCAAATAAAACCAATTAACCAGAATTAGCCAAATCAAAATAGTCTGGGCAGGGAAATTCTCAAATAAGGAAGGGATCTGCTTCTTCCCATCTCTGGGTGTATTAACACTTGCAACTTATGATGCTGCAGCAAAGGAGTGGAAGAAAATTCCTCCTCCTTGCTATGTGAACCTTGGGAATGTGAACCTGACAAGTACATCATGGCCCTGCTGGCTAGCATGCTCCCTAGGGAGCATTCTGAGCCTAAAGGGCACCCCAAGGACCCCCCAAAGCCAAGACAGTGGAAGGTTTCCAAAGCATGTCCTAAATCCAATAATGTCTTGTATATTTACCCAAACCAGGTTTTTTAAAATTATTATTATTTCCTGCCCAGACTAAAAACCAAATTGGAAAATGCTACTCCAGACAGAGTGAGGTAGGTGACAAAGAGGGGTCCCAAGAGTCCTCAGGCCACTCAAGGGTCAACTTGCTGTAATGATAGGGCAGCCATACGTCCGGGACTTCCCTGACATTTATGGGATTTCAAAGGCAGTAGTGACGTCTGGGGGGATTTTTTGGCAAGTACAGTGGTACCTCGGGTTACATACGCTTCAGGTTACATACACTTCAGGTTACAGACTCTGCTAACCCATAAATATTACCTCAGGTTAAGAACTTTGCTTCAGGATGAGAAGAGAAATTGTGCTCTGGTGGCACAGCGGCAGCAGGAGGTTCCATTAGCTAAAGTGGTACTTCAGATTAAGAACAGTTTCAGGTTAAGAATGGACCTCCAGAACGAATTAAGTACTTAACCCAAGGTACCACTGTAAACCAAGAAATCACATACTTTTGTCATTTCTGTAAAAAAAAAAGCTCAACAACTTTGAAGGTTGATGCTGAGACAAAACCCCACACATACACTATACAAAAGAATATGAGCTTCACCACCCCACCCCTCCTCTCCTCCCTCTTCTTCCCCAGCCTTATATTGAGGGTGCAGCAGCATAGCTAGCTGCTCGGGTGCTGGGTGTGGTGCGTGCGTGTGTGCGTCCTGCAGCCAGGGGCAGGGCGAGCCGCCCATGAGGGTGGGGCAAGCTGCATGGAGCCTCTCTGCCACCTCCCCCTCAGCTGCAGGGTGGCTGAAGGAGAGGCGGAGGGCAGATGCAAGACCCACGCTGCCATTTCAGGCACCGCGAAGCCTGCAGGCGCCCAAGCCACCACATCACTCCCAGGAGAGACGGGTGGCTTGGGCACACTGCAGGCCCCATGGTGAGTGCCGGCCCCTGCGGTGTGGCGCCCAGTGGCAGCCACGTTTCATTACGTTTGTTGACTGACCTAAAAAGTTTCCTGAGCCCAATTTTTTAAAATCATTTTTTAAAACTCAGATGTCATTTTGTCACCCCCCCCTCAGTGATGACACCTGGCATGGCCCGCACCCCCTGCACCCCCCTTCCTCCGCCATTGTGGGGGTGTCTGGCAACCCTATAATGAAGAAGAGTGGTTAGTTTTGCGAGGAGAATCAGAACTTACAGGGTTAAACAGTTCTGTGTGACGTCTCACATTCTGAGGCATGGTTTTGTTCACATATGGGAATCTTTCTGTGTGTGTGAGTTGCTGCAATACTCTGCTAAAAGCCAGGAAGAAAGTTTGAGGCTTATATCGGCACAGGCGTCCATTGGCACAGGGAGGTGCGTCCTGGGCGCCATTACATTCCAGCAAGTTTGGGATGCGGTCAGCTTATAAAGCCCAACTCCAGCCCTTCCTGATTGGCCTGTTGTTGCCCATGTGACTACTACCCCTGGGCAAGATCACCTGAGTCTTCTTCCAGGAGGAGCTGGGGTGTGGTAAATCTGCCCTCATGCAAGGGTGGGAGCAGCATTTTCTATCCACATTTTACCCACACCAGGCACAATTTTATATGCCTCCATCATGCTTTCTCTTATACTATAAGGCGGGTTCATATATACAGGCACCGCTCCCTAATTACCGGAAGGTGAGGGCAGAATAGAGCTTGGACGGTTGCCTGCCTAGATGAATTCATGCCCAGGTTGAGAAGCAGACAATTTCTGGCTTACATCTCATTTTGTTAATCACCACATGAGAAAGCCCAAAGTAACTGATGAGACCAGCTCCTTCTGGCAAAGTAGAAGGAAGGTTATTGTGGATAAAACCTTGAGGACTCAGATGAAGCACAAATCTTGTGATAGCTCTCTCACCCTGCACAAAGATTTCCTAAGAAAAGGTGTGGGGAAAGAGCCAAGGCTCAAAAGCAGGGCCATACCTTAAAAACCATATTCTCCTGGCACTCATCAATAAAACATTCTAAAATTGCCTTTGCAGCATCACCTAAGTGGAACTGCACCTCGCTGAGACTTCTGTTCAAATTTGTGCACGGGATAATATATTATTGTAACTTCCTCTATCATACTGATAAAACTCTGCACAATACCTTTTCTGAATGAAAAGCAGACGAGTGCTGACAGCAACCAGTTTTGTACTGTTTTCCCTTCATTATTATTCTCTCTCTTTTTTCATTAGAGATAAAGTTCCCAAGCAGATAAACTACTGAATATAACTCCAGTGATTGAAACTGACTTCAGCCACCAATATCCTTAATAAATATGCATTGCAAACGCATTTTGCTTATACCCCCCTCTCCTCTGATTCACATCAGGGAACTTTTAACTTTGCCATTATTTGGATCCAGATTTGTCAAGTTTCCATCTGTAATTATAAAGGTAGAGGAGGGGTGCGCGGTGGGGGGGGGGGACATTTGCAATTCATGGCATGACTGTTTGGCAGTGAAAACGTGCCCTTTAGAAAATTCATTTTAAAATGCCGAAACGCATGTTAAGTTACAGGCAAAGTTTCAGAGCTGATGTTATACAGTAGCCAATAAATTCTATAAAGTGATAGTCACAAGCCATGCTCCCAGTGTCTAAGTTTATCCTCTGTATCTAAGCACAGAAGAGGTCTTAGTATTCCCAAGTAAACATAATTATCTGAGCAGCATGTCTGAAGCATTTCAAGTCTGATCTTCCCTGCTTCTAGCCAAATAGGTTTGGAACTGATGCAAAAGGAAGAGGGGAAAAGCAGAAGAGAAAAGTAGACTTACTGCAAGCAGTTGGTCTGAAGTTGGTCTGAGATGGCACCATGATTAAGCATCCATCAAGTTACTTTAGCAAATGTGCTGATGGTAACTTTTGGTGGGGCTGTCCAGAACAATGCTTGGAATGTATGCATGGAAGTTTCCTTAATGTTGCCTGATCAGTGCAACCGGAGCCAGTGCAACTTGCTATAGCAAGAATCACTGCACAGATGCTGGGCATTACTTATGCATATTCTTTGTGCTGTAGCAGCCCTCCCAGAAGTTACACAGTTTGTTTTCGTGACACTTTAGAAGTTTTGCTTTATTTTGCTTTATTTCTAGTGAAATGATGTGATGCTGTGGAAGGCGGAATGCTTTCCAGCCGAGAATGTAGCTACAGCAGGAGCTGCTGGCTGCAGAAATAGCCACAGGTCTGTCTACGTGATGCGGGAAGCAAAGCTAACCAATAGCTCACAATCACCTTCTCGACATTTTAATAGGCACCATTGGGCAGACTGTTGCATAATACATCTATCTGAATGGTGCCAAATGGTCAGGTTGGCTGCTTTTAATTGCTGGTCATTCCATGAAGCACAAGATTCCCACTGCCAAAGTCAATGACCTGAAGTGGTGCAATGCTGGGAAGAGGGAGCTTGAACTGCTATTGCATGTTTTTTCTCCAGTGCTAATAAACAACCAGGACGCCATCAGAGCATCTCACCTATGCTTGCCCTAAAAATCTGGTGCTGAATGCAGACAACCAGTGTTCACCTATAATTGTATCATTTGTACAATTGCATGAGATTAATGGATGGAGAGCAGCAACAGTGACTTGTAAGTTCAGCCCAATAAAACATATTGATATTTCTCTGCTTTTGTGGGACTTATGTGCACGAGGTGTAAACTAGCTTCTGACTGGTAACCTGGCTCACTTGTCTTGATAGGTCGCTGTGCAGGCCTTATAAAACTTGAAGTAGTTGCACATGTCAGGTTGTTGAAATGCAATTAAACCAGCTTGGTTTCTGACCTCAATTCAAAATACTTCTGCATATCTGTAAAGCCCTACACATACCACTCAACCGTCCTGCTTTAAATGGGACGTCCTGGCACTGCAGAAGCCACCCTGGCTTCTGATTCCATCCCATGATATCCCATTTTGGCTTCCATGCTCTAGCAGAAAATAGGACCAAAAGATTCATGTTTTTTTGGTCCCACTCTGTGATGTGAGTTAGTTGGCTCCCACCAGGGTGCACAACCAAAAGACACACATTTTTGGGGTGTCACGCTCTCACCTTGGGCCTGTGAATCACCCCTTCTCTTCTTTCTCCTCTTGCCCAAGTGGCACCAGCTTCCAGATGTCTCCCTGACCTGAACTTTGGCTGGAAGGAGGTAGGAGTCACTGCAGTCCTCGTGTGTATGTTGTGGGCAGGGTAGGGGGCTGGTGAGTGGCTGTTGGGGAGGAGAGGCAAAGCAGTGGCAGTAGGTGAAGCTGCATAAGGGCCTGTCAGTGGGATGCCCTAAGGGGGGCGGAGGAAGCTGAGTGAGAGGGACCCCAGTGAGATGGGATGGATTATTCACCAAGGTGCCCAGTGGGAAGGGAGGAGGTCACTGGGCAGGATGGATGTATCTGCGGAGGGGGCGAGGAGGCAGTGGCAGGGGGCAGTGATTTTAAGTGTGTTGAGGGGCAGGTCATGTCTCAATTTGCATCACTGGGATGTTGGAGGGTATGCCTACAAGACTTGGAATTTAGGGAATGTCTGTTGTTACAGGTGAGAGGCCAGTGGTTTTGAGGGCCAAAAGTTACCCACACATTTAAAAAGGCACAACAATCACGACGGACACATCAAAGAGTCCAGAATCTTTCTCACAGGACAGCTGGTGGAGGAGGGATGAGGACTTATTAATGAACACTTGTGAAATTGATGCAGACTGGAAATATACAGATCCTCCCATCCTTATCTAACCTGTACTTTGCTTTGAAGTCACTTCCTCCCCCCCCCCCCCCCCGCCCTGCCCTGTCCTACCCTGGTAATCTCTCTCAGCTTTTGACCCTCCTATGGAATACTGTTGCTCAGGGCATTCTTCTCTGTGAGGTTTAGAAGGCAAAAATGAAATAGGCTTAGAATTATTTGATCAGCCCCAGCTCAGCCAACACCTGACATCCCTGCATTTCTCCTTAGCATAATACCTCTTATAAAAGCTCTGCATGCTATTCTGATTGCTTTGGGGAAGCCTACACAGGCAGACACTTAATGGGGCCTTGATGTGATTTATCATATCCTGAAACACCGCTAGAAGAAGAAACTGAAAGATTATACAGACCTGATGAAGGGAACGGAAGAGAGTGCCCAATGGGATTCTAGGCCCCAAACACAACAGGCTAGACAGCCAGTAGAAGGTGATTAAAGCCATTAATTACAAAATCCAGGCTGAACGGATTTCAGATAATAGTGCATATTTTTGAAACATAAAGTTGTGCAGGCTTGGAAATCTGTCCATGTGGACTGCCCATTAATGATAATGATAAGCATCTGGAAAATCAGAAGATAGAAAATGCAGGCTAACAAAACAAAACATTTTCCCACCAGAATTTATTGCTGATTTTATTCACATTAATATGTTTATTATACCACTGCTGGCCCTGACATCTTCCAAACATTTTTGTGATCCACTCTAGATCTATATTAGACTGCTCAGTTGACTATCAGCTCCACATTCAATCTGAACAGTCCAAAAAAACCTCCCAAATATTACAAGGGACTATGAAAAGAATAAAACAACAAAATGTAGTGGTGTGAAACCACCCAAAGAAACCATCGATTCCCACCAGTTCTGAAGAGCCTGTCTCAGAATGGACATCCTCAGTAGAGAACACTCGGTCTGTTGGACCACTGAATGCCAGTATGTGGATCCTGCGTATTGTAGTGCTGGGGTTTACACACACCCTGATGGGAACCCCAGGATGCCAGCTCTAAAAGACATCCCAGTAAATGTCCTCCAAAACCCCAGGAACAATGTCACCAACAGTCCTGAAGGGAGGCAAACCCCACATGGCAGAGCACCTGCCTTAGAAGATGCATCCTTCCTGTTCCTAGCACTTCTTCCAAAGAAAGGGGTTTGAGTAGTGTACGCCTAGGATGGGCCACTCAAATGCACCAGGAAGGAATGCAGTTGCAGAGTCAACTATAATCTCATTCATTCGTTGCTCAGATCTTACAAGAGCAATACATTTTCTTGTCCCTGCTTCTTGTCTGGAGCCTTGGGCCCCCTCTGCTGTCTCTGCAACCTTGTCCTGGAACTTGGGTCTTGCCCTGATCATATGTCCTACAGGTAGATGGGGAGTTTGTGGATCCTAACTCCAACACTCTTTTGAACAGGACACTCCTGGCAAAATACTTAGCATTTGCATGAGAGTTGTGTGCAAATTCTCCACCCTATTTGTGGGAAGAGAAATTCACCAAATTTCCACCATTAGTGGTGGCTGCAGTGAAGCTTTCTTTTCTCTTTCTCTTTCACTGTCATTGACAAAGGCAGCAGCAGCAAGTGAATTGTCAGCCTGGCCACCAGTTCACCCAGATCTAGCATCGTTCGCGGGCATTGGGAGGGGCTATGTCAAAACTGCATCCATAACCCAAACATGGTGAATATTGAGGGGCAATTCTGCAAAGTGGTCTTTTTGTAGAGAGTGAGCAAAAGAACAATCTCACGGGGGGGGGGTGCATTCTGGGAATTGTTGACTCTGCTTTAATACAGATTTCAGCCTTCATCTTCGAAAGTACTGTCCTCTGGGTCTCAATAAGAAGTCATAGTTGTTCCTGCTATGAGTGATCCACATGTACTTCACCAACTCCATTTTAAGCATTCCCTTGCCTAGCAGGAATGAGAAGAGTTTTACAAGGGATTGCTTGCTAACTATGTCCATGAGCAATGCTGTGTCTGCAGGGAGCAAACATATTTCTTCAACGGTCCATTGCTCAACATTAGTCACAGACATTAATTTTGACTGTTTATAGAGTGTGTTGCCATAACAAAGTCAGGCACACAGGACCGGACAATCATTCATCATTTTTTTCTGCTACCGGTCAGATTGATACTTTCCTTTTTTTAATGTTGTGTAGGCAGTAACATCCATGCTGTTTCCCATTTCACTTAGATGGTAGGAAAGAGGGGAGAGCTCTCTTGTGCTCAGGTCCTGCTAGAGCAGCCTTTCTCAACCCGTGGGTCCCCAGATGTTGTTGAACTACAACTCCCATCACCCCTAGCTAGCAAGGCCAGAGCTCAGGGATGATGGGATTTGTAGTCCAACAACATTTGGGGACCCACAGGTTGAGAACTGCTGTGCTAGAGGGTTTCCCACATGCATCCGGGTGGCCACTCTGAAAATAGGATGCTGGATTAGATCCAACAGGCTCTTATATTTTTATGTTCTTATGCTCCCTTTGCCTAAGGGCCTCTTTAATTATATTCAAATGCCAGCTTCTTTAGTTCACTTCACTACCATAGTCCTGAAGGAGAAATGTCATGGCTGGGAGACACTTAGCTTAGTGAGCTGCCTGGTACTGAATGTACTGAAGCCTTGGAGACCTCGGTAAATGTGTGCAGCAACTGGCAGACAACAGAAAGTCTCTGGATTGGCCAGGTTTGGAATAAATATTAGTACTTGGACTTCAGGATCTTGCCTTGCCTTGCCAAGATAGCACTTTGACTGCTTCATTTTGGATACATCCAACTATCCTTCAGCTTCTCCACACCTGGTAGGCTCTGGACTCTCAATGTTCTCCTGGCTGTGTCCTGACATACAATAACTGATAAGTTTACAAGCTGAAGGATCTATCTTACGTAGGAGCAGTGGTAGTCTGCTTTGTCATGCAGAAGGTCCCAGATTCAGTCCTTGGGATTACCTCATCTGGGCTGCAGAACAGGCCAAATCCTGCTGGGTTCACATTGGGGACACGCTTCCTCCTACCACTCCAGCCTATTCCCCAAATCCCTTCCAATGACCACAATACTATGCATGTTTCTATATATATATATAGAAACATGCATACATGAATACTTTTATTTGTATGCCACCCTTCCACAGTCCAACCTATGCTCAAGGTAGTTTACAGCATGAAAAAAGACACATACATAGCAACATCATACTAAAAGTAGTCATAAACAATAAACAAAACAACATGGACCTCTTGGTCTCTGTCTCTGGCCCTCACTTCTCACTAGACCTGCTCCACAAGTGCTTTTGCTGAGACTTGCCCTTGAAATGTAATGCTTCTTGCTTTGATGATGGAGATATAGTATGTGTAAAAGCTCACTTTGTAAAAGCTCACTGTGATCTGCTCACTTTTGGCTCTGGTTTTCCCCACTACCCGTCTGTGGCTCCTGGAAAGGTGCCCACAAGGGAATGAGGCCTACGGGTTGAAAGGGTTTAGAGATTACAAACATCCTTCAGTTATATGAAGCTAATATCCCAGAAGCGGAATGTGTATTGCCAAGGGCATAACAAAGGACTCTAACATTTTCTCCTACATTCAATTTCACACTGTGATGGAAAAAGAATAAACATCACACATGAAAAGTGGCACAGGGATTCATTTTGTCCTGATTACATAGATGTGGAATCTCTGCATCCATCGGCTGCCTCGTCTATGTACTGCATGGTGAAATCGCCTTTTGCTTAGCTTTTTACACAAATATATTTTCATATTTCAAAATATGTTGTGTGTTGCCACTTCAGATATGGCAATTCTGGGAAGAGCTTTCGTGCAGGAAATATCCTATGCATTCATTATAATGTTGGTGTGTTTTATTGTGTATAAGCTTGAGAGCAGTCAGAGTGTCGGACTAGACCTTGGGAGACCAGGTTTCGAATCCCCACTCAGCCATGAAGCTAATTTGGTGACTTTGAGTCAATCACAGTCTCTCCTCCTAACCTACCTCGCAGGGTTCTTGTGAGGATAAAAATGGAGGAGAGGGAACTAGGTACGCCACTTTGAGCTCCTTGAAGGAAAGGCAGGATATCAATATACCAATAAATAATAAATATATAGGTATATAGGTAGGAAGTCAGATCAGGCACACTTTCCAGATTATGTTCACACAGCAAAATCCATGCATATCTTAGTGGGCCTCACTGTTCACCTGCCTTCCCAACACTGAGCACCACTGTCAGTTCCTAAAAGAGGGAGGGACAAGGCATGGGGAGCTCAGTATACTGCATGCCTGGTGGCAGAGCTGATCCAAGACCCCGGTCACAGCTCTCACATTGCACTGAGCTCCCTGTGCCTTGCCCTTTCACCTCTCAGTGATGCTCAGCACTGGAAAAGCAGGTGTGCAAGGCTGACCTCCCTGAGCTATCCCACCAACCACCTGTGTGTGGGGGGGGGATTGCCTGGCTGCACCAGGAAATGATGTGTTTCCCTAAATATTATAGGGCAGTGGGATCCGATCCTGTCTTGTCCTGTCCATCCACCAGTCATCCGTTAGAAGGGCAGGATAAGAAAAGTGTTGCATTTATGGATTGAAGCTTGTCCATCCTACTTATTCATGCCATGAGCAAAATAGCAACAATTTTTACATTGCCTCCTATTTAGTTAAGAAGGGCTTTCAGATATCAGACCTAACATTTTCTTTATAGAACTTCTGCAAATGTCATTCAGCTCTTTGCTCTCCATGACTACATCCTAAAACAGCAAGAAACTGGTAAATTGATTATACCAGAACTGTGCTGTTGCAACATTGGTCTTTGATGAATGGCACAGCTCTCTGGGAGTCAAGGGACTCATTCCATCTCTGCAGCCACTACAACTTAATGAATGACAGAGTGGTGCCCACCTTCATTTTATTTATTTCCCTTCCTGTGGACATTCTCTGAACTAGCCTAGGTTCTCTTAAAAATAAAAGGAAAAGGTTGATACAAGGCTATCTCCTCCTAGGGCACAGCTGAGAAACCTCCAGCCCACAGGCCTTATTTGGCCCACCAGAGCTTCCCATTTTGCCTGCGAGGCAATTTCGGCCAAATCACACCCACTTGCCCTACATCTGATGTCATATCTGACTTCAGATGTGAGGCACATAAGGCTGGGGTTTGGATGGAAGGAGCTTTGCAGGTACTGCCTATCAGCTGATTGATGGTGCCTGCAAAGCCCCTTGCACAGTGCTTTCCACACACTGACTATCAGCTAATGATTAGCAGTTTGATTTCAAACCATGAGGTTACCATGGTTCACCTGATATCATTTGAGACATTAGATGAATGTGTGTGGAGATAAGGATCTGTCCAGCCTGCCAGATCCAGTTCTCCACCATTATCCTCGGGATCAGTCAAAAGGTTGTATTCATACCCCCCAACTGTCCCATTTTAAACAGGACATTTCAAATCACAGAAGCCAATCCTGACTTTTGTTTGCATCCTGGGATGTCCCATTTGTTGGTCCAGTGCTCTGGAACAGAAGGCACTTTGGCACTCATCAACAGCATTATGCCAAAGTGCCCAAGGTCCAGTGCTCTGGCACGACCCTGCTGTTGTGCGCCAGAGTGCTGGAATGGAAGGTGCGCCCGATTTTGGGGATGAAAATGTTGGAAGGTATTGTGAGAGTTGATACATAAGCCTATTTATTTAAACCCTATCTACTTGTGGATAAACCTTTTTATGAGAGGCTCTAAATTGTGCCGTGAGCCTCCATGAGGAGCCTGCCAACTTCAGACCTGGCAGGTGATGGGGAGGTGGGAGAGCTTACTGTGCCCATCCACTCTCTCCCTGCTTGCATGTATGATGAGTCATTTATGGGAAAGGATCCATTTTTGTAACAGGTGAGGGTTGACATAACATAGTGCGCAAGGGAGCCCCATGGAACTGGAAAAGTTTTTATACAGTTTCCCCTACACACTTCTTGTCTACATATGGGATGGAAAGACTAAAGAGAATCAACTAGCGTTGACAAGAAGGATTATAAACAGGGGCTTTTTTCCCCAGCCGGAACTCACCAGAACTCAGTTCCAGCACCTCTCAGGTGGGCGCCATCGCCATTACAAGAGAACAAGGGAGCTGATTGTGGTGAGTTCCGGCACCTCTTTTTCTAGAAAAATAGCACTGATTATGAGCATTGCTCTTTTTCTGAGGCTCAACTTTTCTCTTCTGGGACTTGCATTTGATATGAAAGTCACTCCTTTTCAACACCAAGTGTTAGAAAATATGGGCTAAACTTGACAATGTAGTGAACATTGTCACATATAATTATACACTGAATGGATGTATACGTGTTTGAAACCTGTAATTAATTTTCACTAATTCATATAATTGTGTGAATAACTGGTAGGAATTTCTCATAATAACACAATTGTACTAATTACAATATGCTTGGATTTGTTCTTTTGTTCTCTGATAAAGTCTAATGAATAGCAACTAATTTAGACAGCACATTTCACTCAGGTCCTCCAGGGACTTATTTCTTTCCGCATGTTTGTTGAAAATGTGGTGGGGGAGAAGGGATTGCTGTCTCTCCCTACCCCAGACTAGGAATAGGGGAGAAATCTGATTCAGCTCACAGTTAAATGTGAGTCTACCTAATTCACATTTTCTGAAACAACACATGAACTGAACACCCAGGCAACTTTCAAAATTCACATTTCTCTTAATTTTGTAATGCCGTTCTTCAGCCAAGTAACATGTACAAAAATGCATATGCCAGAGTCAAGTGTGCATAAAAAATACATATATTCAGGCCGTCTTTAGCATATGTGCCGCCGGGGTGCAAAGATCCACCCAGCACCCCCAAATTTAGTTTAACCCCCAAATTAACTTTTATTATGCTTATGTCAGACACCACACTTATGCCTTATCTCTCGTTTACGAAAGAAGGAAGGAAAAAGAAAAAAAAACTTTTTTTTTTGCTCATTTATTTACAATACACTTATACTTAAGTATATGGCATGCTCTGTGGTGGCGCTAAGAGGAGGATGTCTTGAGAAACCCAAAGCTGCTGTTGCTGCTTCCTCCTCCTTTCCATCGTCCACCATCTCCCACACATGCAGCCAGCCAGCCAGCCAGCCAGGCCTTGCACTCTCTCTGAGGCCACGTCAAGTTGTTGCTATGGCTATGACCACCATTCTGGCACCAGGCGATGGCTGCTTGGCGGGGAGCGGGGCGGTGATCAGTGGTGGTGGTGGTGGCAGCAGCAACCCTGTTGCACCTGTGCACGCTTCCCTGCATCGCTACCTCGGGCGTGCCAAAGGCCGCCTCGTCGTCTGCTCACTCGCTCGCTTGCTCCTCTGTCCTCTCGCCTGCTGCCTTCGCCAACGCATCCCGTGCGAAACAGAGCTTAGGTGGCTTCAGTGGCGGGTGCCTGGTGCCCCCCAGAATTCAACACCCGGGTGCCCCACACCCCTTGCACCCCCGGATAAAGACGGCCCTGCATATATTGGTGAAAACCACATGCAGAGATAAAGCGTGTTCTCCAATAAATGAGAGCACGTGTTGCGGTGTGGGCCACCAGGCCAGGCCTCTTGTTGCCAGGCAGGTTAATAGTTGTTGCCTGGCATTGTGATTGGATAACCGGGTTGCTGGGGCAAATTGTATGTTGCAAATTGGGTGGGTGGGACCATAGTCTTTAAATATTGGTGCACTCTGGTTTCTCTTTCTCTTTGCAGAGTGCATCGGATCACCCGCCCGCCCGCCCTCTTTTCCGGTTGACCTTGCTTTGCCTGTCATGGGGTCGTCTGCCTTGGCGCAGGGGCCTAGTAGGAATTTTGCCATTTGGTGATTGGCTGTGCCATTTGGTTTTTGCCTACTACTCAGCAATTCGTCACAACTTGTAAGGTTGTGGTTAGGCATTGGTTATAATATGCTGGTGGTGGAGGGGTCAGGATAGGCTGTGCCTGCCCCTCCTATTGCGCTGAAGGGAATTCCGTTAAAGGAATCCTGGGGCTTGACACGATTTCGTCCAATCCCTGTCATGGGACCAGGGCCGCCCAATCCCTGTCATGGGAATCCTTGTCATAGGATCTGGGCCGGCAAGCTTTTGGGGAGCTGCTGGGGTGAGCGGCGTGGGACCGACGCTTAGCTCAAATGACCCCCAAGTTTGACTTTCCCTTCTACTGGCTACCAATCGGACCTCGGGATGTCAGTTCTGTCCCAGGCGGGGGAACAGATAGTCATAACCAATGTCTAAACAACCACTCACTGAATTTGTATTTTAATAAAGTTGTGGCCAAAATAGTGCCCAAAAACCAAAACTAAATTACGTGTTATGTGTGAAGTTATTTGAGGGGTGGCCTGGGGACCTACACACGCAAGTGTAGTAGGCAAAATTGCATACAAGCCTTGACACTAAAATACTGATGAATCATCATAAGGGCTTTCTTTTTAAATTGAGAACTGTTGTGGTACCATGTAGTGCCGAACTTAAGTTTGGAAAAATAAGAAAACTGAGAAAAACTGACAGATTCACCCATCCCTAGTCCGGCAGTGCCCTGAGCTACTACAGCCAGGCGTTCATGTGGAACCGCCGTTTTAATTCTGCCGCCAGCTGATCTTGGAAGAGCAGTACCTCGCAGCAAGACTTTAGTGAGAAAGGATGAGACCCCAAGTCCTGGGGAAATTCTGGACAAGTTAGGCAAAATTAAAGCAGCCCATTTCTTCTATAAGCCATGGATGGTTAAAAAAACCACACACCAGAAAGGCATTTTTCCTTGCTGCATTATGGAAAGGGAATTGTGCAGTCCCATTTGGTAAATGTTGAATGCGAACATGCCAGTCAAACTGCAGAGCACCCTGGATGTATCAAAGGCAGCAAGAGAGATTTCACAGGCAGCCTCCCGCTCTCCCATTCCTTACCCGCCGGCTTTGAATGTTCCAACAGCATCACCAGCCGAAGAGCAAGTTAGGTGCTCTGATGAAAAGTAAATAGCAATGAGATGGCCTGGCCATCCAAGCAGAAAGAAGAGTTGTGTAATTTGAATCATTTATGGCCGGGAGGCATACAAAAGTAAACGTAATGCGGGATGAGAGGAGGCACAGCAAGAAGAAGTGCTTTGAAACATGCAAAGCCAAATTTCAAGCATTTGGAGGAACCTGAAATGGCTGACTTCAAAGCTTTTAAAGCTAGCATTAAGGGCTATTTTGGGAAAGGCTTCCTTTGTGGTGACTATTGCGTGCAATTATTGTTGAATTCAGATTCCTTTTTAGAGACGCAGGGGTTTCTGATTACTATCTCATGCTTGATCTCTTTTCTGGCTTTCTCAAGAAGACCTGTGTTGTGCCCATGAAAAGGGTAATACAATAGGCGCACTGAAGGATTGTAATAGAGATACAGACCCAGGCCCACTCAGCTCACACAAATGTGTGAAGCTGCATAACATTTGCATATATTCCCCTAAACTGTGTCTTCTACCACTGTTTGTCCCTTTAGAAAGAATTTAGGATACAGAAACAAAATCAGAGAAGAGAATCAGTGGAATGTTGGTTTGTGGTTTGTGTACGTCTGTGGGGCGGGGGGAGAGAATGTAAGTTGAGTGGTTAATGTGCATAACAACCAGCCATTGTGCACATTCACCTGGCCTCATGGAAAATGTGTACCCGATCCTTCCATGAAGAGGGAATTGTGTACATTTCCTGGTTAATATCCACAATCTCCAACAGGCCTTGGGAAATGTGCATATATCAATTTGATTTTGTACATTCTCTGACCATTGTGCATAATCCCCTACAGTCAGTATGCACAGTCTCCAAGCAACATACCTCTTTTCTATGGCTACACCCTCCCACTGATCAGCCCACAGCCATAGCAAAGGTAATGGCTCCAAATACAGATCCTCTCTACAGTCCTGTCCCCTTCTCACCGCTCTCAGCTGTTCCCCAATCACCTGAGCAGTACTAGGGGAACTGCTGGAAGAGGAATATTTTAAACCATCCCTCCCACAAGTCAAATAGATTCCCTCCTCACCCTGGCTGTTAATAAGCTTAGAAAGAGCTTAATAGCAGGAAGGGGCCAATCACCATAGCAATTGCAGAGGAGAGGAGATTTAACCTGCTGAAAACAACAACAACACCATAATACGGATAAAATATGCGAATAAAATATGAAAATCGTAAGACCTATGCAGCACCTAAACATGTTGCAAACCAATTTCAAACATTTTAATGAAAGATTATATTCTTCTGATCATCCCTCAAGGACTGACATTCAGAATTTATTTGCAGAAACTTGAACTCCCCTGTTTTCAAGTGAGTGGGAAAGGAATCCTGTTGTTTTGTGAGCAAGTGGTCTGAAAACTGCAGGAAAGAAAGAGGCGCCCCAGGCGAGAACTTGCTGAACTGCAGACAAACAGGTAAAATAAGTTTTGTGCTAGGTACCTTTTAAGTTGATTTGGGGGGGAGAACCAAAAGGAATTCACTTTCTGGGTAATATCATTCCCCCCAATTAAAAATTTGACCTGTCAGTCACAACAGAGCTTTTCCTCGGTACTCCCTGCTCTCTCTCCTTTTCCACATCACCCCATTCTAGCATAATTTCTTATATGATAAACTTAGACATACTTAGTTTCACTTTTGATAGATGCTTTCTGCAGCTTGTTGTTGTTTGATGACTGGATTGCTAAGGTGCCCCAAAACACTTCAGGGATCTCTACTTTAATTCTTGCTGCCATCTACGGATCTCATGTCACCTCTGGCAAACCCAAAATCTGACTAAGGCCCTCACTTCAATTTCGGATTCTGGATTCCTCCAAATCTACCCCAGGGAATTCAATCTTCCAGACATCTATTAAAGGTGCAGGAACCCGGCCCTCTTTTTCATTTGGACACTTCCAAAAACCTTTGGTACTTTCACACCTCGAGTGCTTTTTATTTATCAGATCCATGTAGTTTTGTACTTCCTCTCATTATAATTTGAGAGAAAATATTTGTTGAGTAGATAAGTAGACAAGATGGATAAGAGGACTTGCAGCTACGGAATGTCCAAGAACCAGTTTGAAAAATCATCAGATGCAATATTTACAGAAGCTTAAATTATTCCACTAGAAGATGCTGGAAATAAATATTTCTTTATTTATTCTTTAGGAAATGGCGCTTCTGATTCCCTGCTTTTGATGGATCATCTTATGTGCAAATCTCACGTGCAGCATACATCTGAATTGGCCATAAGAGCTCAGGTCAGTTCTCTGTTATCAAAGGTATTAAGAAGTGTTGATGTAAAGAGAAATGAAGGCAAAGATTAACTCCCTATCTAGAATTCTGATACCTTTAATCTATAACATCAGCGAAAAAAGAGATTAGGCAGAGAGAAAAGCTAAACTTGTAAATCCAAGAGATTTGCAAAGGATGGAGAGGGTGGCATAGTTTGCTCGGATGCTGATGGGGATTTGAAAACCTAAAGCATTTATTTTCAATTAAAATAATAAAAAACCCAATCCCCAATCTATTAGACATCCTAGACTGATAGAAAGTGCCAAGAACTTTGATTAGTTTTTCCCCCATTAAAAATTGCACAGTTTGATGCAATGAGCAACATCATTTTCTCAGAGGAGCTTGAACTGTAAGGGGCCAGAAACACCAACTGCTGTTGAAGGATCTGAGGCTGTTGTGTTGCTAGATTCAGTGTGTGTGTGTGTGTGTGTGTGTGTGTGTGTGTGTGTGTAATATATATATTCTGCACAAAATATCCACTGAATTAAAAAACCATTAATTGATTTTAGTCTTCAAATGGATGATAACAGAGAGGCCATGCATATATTCCCTATATTACTAGTGCAATCCCATATATCTCTACACGGAAGTAAGTCCTAAAGAGATCATTGGGGTTACTTCCATGTATAGGAGTGAAATCTTAATACCTCGTCAGCTTGAATCTTTTGGGGCTTCCTATTTTTGCACTGCTATCCAACATAAATGAAGTGGCGCTCTGACAAGGTACTGCTTTAATGAGGGCAAAGTTGCTTTCAAAGGGACAATGGGCAGCGATTCTTTACTCTAAAAGAAGGCGTTCATGTGGGAGGAATGTAGTTCAAGACATAAATCACTACTGTTGGTCTTGCCAGTTATGTAATGAGTTCAGAGTGGGGGAAATGCCTTACACCCCTGATAAAAGGAAAGGCACTTTTTAGTCTAGTCGACAAAAAGAAACCCATTTGGCCTGGTACCAGCTGCAGCAAAGCCATTTGGTTGACATTAATCATATTTGCCCAGTACACTCAAAGACAACATGAACGTGAGAGCTTAATGTTTGACTGCCGTTTATTTTCAAGTGTGCATGGTATCCCTTTTATTGCCACAGTTCCCGAAGAGTGAGGCATGCCTCCCTAAAGAGGTTCAGACTATTGATTAGGGAATTTCAAGATTCTTGCTGACCCCTCTCTCAGCGAGTCTCTTGTGCCAGATCCATACATGCAGTCAACATCCAGAAAGGGGCTAAAACTCCCTGTATTTAACAACAGTCAATGCACACTGGCCTCAGCTCAAAAGGGGGATAAGCAATTTTACCCCAGTGATTGGGGGAACAGCAATCACCCAAAGAATCTCATGTACCTCTGGGGTATTAGAAATGGAGAAAAGAAAATGTTACAATGTGTCCCCAGCTGCTAACACAAAGAGGGAGAATCTGCGGCCCTCCAGATGTTGTGAAAGTATAATTCCCATCACCCCAACCAATGGCCATACTCACTTGGGCTAATAGGAGTTGGAGTCCAACATTATCTGGAAGGTCACAGGCTCCACTGATGCCTTAACTCAATCTTCCCTCTCCACCTTGCTTTCCCCATCCTTAGGTTAGATGTAATACTCACTTTTCTGTGAAAATGATATGGCTTACAATTAAAAATAATAACAAAACCCCCTAAAATTACACATTCAATATAACATCAGTATAAATAATATGTTCCAGCTGCTGCTTCTCTTACAGAATAGTTTCTGGGACTGAGATTCAGATGCCCTAAGGCAGTGATGGCCAAACTTGGCCCTCTAGCTGTTTTGGGACTACAGTTCCCATCATCCCTGACCACTGGTCCTGTTAGCCAGGGATGATGGGAATTGTAGTCCCAAAACAGCTGGAGGGCCAAGTTTGGCCATCACTGCCCTAAGGGAACATCCCAAAGGGTCTCTTTCCCTTTGGCAGCCACCTGAAGGCAATGACTTCCCAGGCAGCCGTTCTTCATATATATGGACTCCTTTGGGCTGCTGTGGTCTCTAGTGACATCAGTTCCAATGATATTTCCCATCTGTATTCTTACTGATTTTTGTATTTTTGAAGTTTAAAAATGGTGGTCAACTGTATTTGCAAAAATGGACCAAATGATCTCACAACTGAGAATGAAAAAAGAAGAGACTGTTTAGGAAACATGGGTGGCGTATCTAATAAGGTATTATATTCGTCAATGTTATGTAGGGCCAGTTTCCTCTCTCTGTCTTTCTGCCAAATTCTTCTCTGTTCCTGCGAGTCTTTTGCTCTGAAGGCAAAGCCAAAGCATGCTGAACAGTTCTTTTCAAGACCTTCCATCAACCATCCTCACTGCAGTCATGCTGATTTGTCAATGTGGGAGGCCTGGTGCCAGCATCTGCTCAGACTTTTACAGCATGTTCTAAAATGCCTAAGAACCGGATGGCTTTAAGTCCTCTGCTTGTCGGCATTAATCAAGCGAAAAAGCAAGTGACAAGCAGATTTCGCTGATTTAATGAATAATTCCAGCTCATTTGGTCCATCTAATTCAAACTATTACAATGGAATCTGAACTGACTGCTGACTGTCCCTGCTTATCTTTGTCAATATCTCCAGATACAGGTCAATGCAGGTAATCAGGATTCAAGGGAGTTCAAAACACTACGGTGTCTTTCATATTCCCTGTCTATGTGCATGTATTATATTTCACTTACTAAGCACCTTTTGCCCTTGTCATTATGAAGTACGAAGCAGCTATTTGCAAAACAAAACTTTCATCTGCGTTGTTTATAAAATTATTCTTTTGTCACTTTCTACCACCTTTGAGAGAGCTCAGATTAGTGAAGGAAATGCATTCCCAATGAACTAGTTAATAAGCAAAAAAAAAGAGAGGACATATTGATCTAGTTTGAAATGACTTTGTGATTGATCCTGATCAATGCGGTTATTTCCTGATAGGTAGGAAATGATTAGCACAAGCCTTTGAAAGCAATATAGAGAGAGACTTCTGATGCTGCACACTTTTTTAAAAAAAGAAGAAGAAAACAAACAAACATCAAACTTCAAGGATAGGAAAATAAAATTTATAGGCACAGGCATGGAACTTAATTTGTCAATGAAAAGGCACTTTGAGGCTATCAATCTTTTCCAACGTCAAATGGAAAATGTGTGTGTCCCTGAAAAATTAAAGCCTTTGGACAATGCAGCACAGACTGCGGGAACTGACACTGGAATTTCAGAATACAGTTCACATAATATATTCTCAGATTCTTCAACAAAAGATGTGCTGGAGAAATGTTTTTACAAGAAATGGCCTCAATGGTGAATGGTTGCCACTTTTTGCACATAACAACTTTTCAGTGCCAAGAGGGAATATAGTATACTGCCTTGAGACACAACTGGGTCATTATTCATGTTTCCACCCTGAAATACAAAGTGTGGGGTGGGAAGTCTTAAACTGATTAGTTGTGCCAGAAGGGTGCTGAACCCTCTCCCCTCCCATGCGGAAGTGGCTCACCAGTGCAGCACTCCTGCCAATGCATTTACATTGTACCATTCCCACATTGTAGGGGGTTGGACTCAGTGACCCAATCTCCCACTTGGACTACTACAATGTGCTCTACGTGCGGCTACCTTTGAAGGTGACCCAGAAACTACAACTAATCCAGAATGCAGCAGCTAGACTGGTGACTGAGGGCGGCTGCCGAGACCACATAACACTGGTCCTGAAAGATCTACATTGGCTCTCAGTACATTTCCGAGCACAATTCAAAGTGTTGGTGCTGACCTTTAAACCCCTAAACGGCCTCGGCCCAGCATACCTGTAGGAGCGTCTCCGCCCCCATTGTTCTGCCCAGACACTGAGGTCCAGCGCCGAGGGTTCCTTCTGGTGGTTCCCTCACTGCGAAAAGCAAAGCTACAGGAAACCAGGCAGAGGGCCTTCTCGGTAGTGGCGCCCACCCTGTGGAACGCCCTCCCATCAGATGTCAAAGAGATAAACAACATTTAGAAGACATCTGAAGGCAGCCCTGTTTAGGGAAGTTTTTAATGTGTGACATTTTAATGTATTTTTAATCTTTGTTGGAAGCCGCCCAGAGTGGCTGGGGAGACCCAGCCAGATGGGCGGAGTACAAATAGTAGATGATGATGATGATTTCCAACTCTACAATTCTATGAGCCTCTTTGTCTCCTCTTTTCTTTCCCTGCTGGTAAACAACAGTAACCCACCAGCCATGAAGATGGAGTAGCAGCTCTGCCCCTACTTCTTCTTTTCTTTACCTACGGGCATTTGGTTGTTCTGGGTCCAGGGAGGGGGCGGGTTCTTTCACCCAGGAACCTCATCAGTTTTGGGTGGTGTCAGCAAGAAGTGGGGGAAAATGGATGTAGATACAAGTGCTAGATGCTATGTGTTTTCTAGTTGTATTTTTATTGCTTGTTTTATTTCTTATACTGTGTTTTATTGTATTATAATTTGAATTCCATAGCATTCAGGTCCACTTTTGAAATCCACAGTAATTAAGAGTAAATGCTGGCAAGTTTTTCATGTGGGCTTTAAAAAGAAAATTATAATCGCAAACTGAAATATGTTGGACTGAAGATTGGAAAAATGAGAAACTGAGAGAAACCGAAAATGACGGATTGGCCCATCCCTAAGCAGAGGCCCATGACACAATTTTCTCATAACATTTGTATTGCTATAACGGCCTATCTTTTCACTTGGAGCCTTTATCCTTTTGTTTTGGGTTTCTGGGAGAGATCCCTGCAGTCCAGGAACCCCTTTTTAAATTTTTCCAACAATAACATTGGATTGCTACACTCCCAGTGAGTCTTGTGAATACTGACTGTATTTGCCTGGTTGATTTCCATTTTGGACATGGGATAAACAAACATTGGCAGTAAAAGGGGAGAGAAAAGGGCATGAGATCAGAAGCCTGGTGGAAAAGACCACACAACTTGGGGTCCTGGACTACTTCCTAACAATGCCATTGTAGTTATGTGAGGCTACAGTCACTGCTTCTTATATTTTACACTTTTAAATGCTGTTAATCAATGATGATTCTACTGCAGCTTCATTTGCATCAATACTTCCCAAGATTATCATTCTACCTCAA
Source organism: Podarcis muralis (assembly GCF_964188315.1). NCBI lineage: Eukaryota > Metazoa > Chordata > Lepidosauria > Squamata > Lacertidae > Podarcis > Podarcis muralis. The sequence goes on along the minus strand of NC_135659.1, from coordinate 72,956,705 downwards.
AAGGCTGTTGCACCATAGAGGGTGTAATAAAGCGAAGTCCTGCACAAATGGGAAACAAATGCAAACAAGTGGGCTTGTGTTTTATATGTCTAGATGCACAAGGCGTGATATGTGTTCTTAACTATGGTTAGCACAAGCCATGGATTGGTGTAATGTCTGATTTAGGTCAGTAGATGTGAGAATGCCTGTTATATGAGTTTCCCCATTACTTAGTGGCCATACCTAAAATGCTGGTTCTATCTGAGTGGCAGAAGAAGCAGGGCTTTTTCATTGATGGCCCCCATTTTGTAGAACTTCCTCCACAAAGAAGCATGATTGGCCCACATGATTATGTCCCTTACACAACTAGCGAAGATCTATTTCACCCTTGTAAGGCTATGGAAATGAACTGCTGTCTAGACTAGGCTGCTATATATTTCAAATGCTGTTGTTTGTTTGTTTAATTCCGTACATTAATTTTTTATTGATGTGAGTTTTTATTGCACTTGTTTTTATGTAAGCTGCCCTCAGGACTTTTTAAAGCCACGGTGGTGGGATATAAATTTTAAAAATAAAAATAACATGTTTTGGTGTGAGGCAAATATAACATCCAGCAACAGCCTTAGGCATACATTGAATAACTGGAAAGCAGTTAGAGCAGATGCCAGCTGATTTAATATCAGCTGAAAGTTTTCTTTCTTTTGTTAGGGCAGTGGGGAGAGGTTAATGGTACAAGTTTTGTGAGTCTGAGCTAACTGGCAAGTAATATTCCTTCAAGAGTTGCCTCCCCCTCCCTAAACCCCCCAAATTATCCTGCTTCTCACTCCTAGGAAGGCTCCCCTTTCAAGAGATAATGATGATGAGCGAAACCACACCGACTGTACAGAGGGAAGCTGTCAGGAAGAAACCTCCCCTTCTTCGCCAGATCTCCATGCAAGCGGTCACGAAGGACAGGGCTGTCTGAGCAATCGTACATCCCGTAGATATGTTTTGCCACATAAATCTGATTAGGGCACTCTTGGAGAGAGACAGATGGCAGTTTCGACGTTAGGTGAAGATGGCTTAATCTCCATCTGCGCTGACATTTCCTGATGCCTCCCTGCTCATCTCCAAGCACCCTGCTCATCTCAAACGTAATTTTTCTCTCACTGATGCTAGTCCAAGGTTCTGATGTTTGGGGGCAGGTTTTGTAAGGAGATATTGGGTTGTATCGAATGGTGGCTTTGCACTAGCAAAAAGCATTTATGCTTAAGCAAGGCAGAGCATCCATTTTTTCCTGATCCCCCCACCTTTGCACAACATCTCACACTGTTCCAGATGGTCCCACCTAACCTTCTAAGCAGTTTTTCAGGGACATGGGGGAAAGCAGTGGATAGGGGGGTAGGCAAAAACAGGATATCCAATCTTGTGAAAGTATGAATCCTTTCTTCTAATGCAAAGCCGCTTACTGTATATATTTAGCTAATTGCAGTATATTGGAAGCTGGTGGGTTCTGGGACTGTGCTAAGAAGGGCAATAACTCGTACCCCTTGCTTCAAAAAACTGCTTTTAATTCCACTCCTTTGTTTTAGGAGATGGGGCTATTTAACACCTGTACTGAGCTCAGCTTACCTATGAAATAGCTTTCTTAGCCATTTAGTTTAAAATGAAAATTAGGGAAGTTTCAGAACGAATGTTTTCAGAACTCTGAAGTTTTCAGAGCTGTTCGACAGTGGAATTTGCTGCCAAGGAGTGTGGTGGAGTCTCCGTCTTTGGAAGTCTTTAAGCAGAGGCTTGACAACCATATGTCAGGAGTGCTCTGATGGTGTTTCCTGCTTGGCAGGGGGTTGGACTCGATGGCCCTTGTGGTCTCTTCCAACTCTATGATTCTATGATTCTATGAATGGAGGAAAGAAGAAGTACCCTGAATTAAATTTTTAATTCTAGACAATTTTCGTTAGAGAAAATCAGGGTTGGATCTATCATCAGGTAGGATGAGGCAGCCTGCATCAGCCTGTAGATTTGGGAGTACCAGTAAAAGGCAGGAAATTGTCAAAGGGAGTTTGTTACCTTTTTTTTTAAGCACCCCTGAGGGTGGTTTCACCAAAACGTTTCTCAAAAAAGGATGGGTCTATTATATCTATGAATTTCTGTTAAATCATTTATTAACTGCAGCAGATTAGGGAGTTCTTGGCCAACGTATATTGTAAATTGGTTGACAGTCTAATCCTATCTGCGTGCGTCAGCCAAGTAAGTGTGTTTAGAACTGCAATCTGACTCTCTTATCCGTTATCATCAGTATCTTGTGCAACCAGTGATAGAGGATCTTGACTTGGTAATCCCATCAGATGAGTGCAAGAAAATCTTCCTAAATATGGTGCCTCCAGATGATTTCGACTAAAATTCCCATCAGCCCCACATAGCCTGGCCAACAGGAGAGATCACAAGAGATGTGGTCCAAAATTCCTGGTGGATAACAGGTTGTGGAAGGTTGGCATATAGTATGTGAATTGGGGCACTTTTCATGGGAATAGTTTCCTAGTCTCTATTTACTTTGCGATTTGGACTTTTTATTTGTGTATTTCTGTGTGTGGCATACGTATCTCTCTCTGTGTGTACTGTATGTTTTTCAGTTAAACTGAGAAAGCAACTTAAATTAAAAACAACAAGTTAAGATTAATGTTGGGCCCTGCTTCTCCAGATGCTCTAAGCTTACTTATAAATTGCGGAAATAAAATAAACAATAAGCCACTAAGAAAACAGACCTTTTTATACCAAGTTCTATGTTTTTGTTCTCCAGCTATGAGTTACACATCTTAGTTCCTGGGCAATTTTTATTCTAAGATAAAGATGACGCATAGGTTTTCTATAGCAAGAGCTTGGATGTCAGAGATGTGAGTCATCACAGTGTTAGAAGATGGTAAGCTGCTCTTATTCATAATGATCCCCCCTCCCCCGAAGGGATCTTTTACAATTTCGGAGATTTGTCAGTCTCACTTACATAGTTCGGAGGCATTTTTGGTAAGCTAGATTTAAAAAAACATGGGGTTGAATAGACCTCTCTTGACACACATAAAATTCGCACAAACAGAATATGATATATAAAAACAAAGTCCACAGTAATTGTTCAGGAAAGACAGTATTTCTGCAGCAGGTGTGTGCCCTGCAGGGAATAAAAAAAGGGTTCACTTTAGGGATGGATGAATCTTTCAATTTCAATTTTTCATTTAGTATTTTCCAATCTAAATTTCACTTTGCCATTCTTCTGTAAATTCATCAGCATTTTAGCCTGCATTTCTCCTAGTCCAAAAATGATGTTGCCAGCATTCCACACATCAGCTTTGGTGAACACACACTTCAGGTGGTAGTTGATTTTTGTCTACCTGCGTTCCACCATAACCAGCAACTGCTCCATTGATGCTGAACTGGGCAAGCATATTGGCAAGACAGCTATGGCAATGGCTCGCCTCTCCAAAGAGTATAGGAGAATGTGATGCTAACAACCAATACAATTGTACCTCAGAAGCTGAACAGAATCCATTCCAGAAGTCCGTTCGACTTCCAAAGCATTTGGAAACCAAGACCCAGCTTCCGATTGGCTGCAGGAAGTTCCTGCAACCAATCGGAAGCCACGGAAATCATGACGGACGTTCAGGTTCCAAATAACATTTGCAAACAGGAACAATCACTTCTGGGTTTGTGGCATTTGGGAACCAAAATGTTCAACTCGCAAGGTGTTTGACTTCTGAAGTACGACTGTATAAGATGAAGGTCTACCTGGCTTGCCTGTTGAGTATGCTGCTTAATGAAAGTGAGTTGAGGTCACCTTACAACTGAAAAGACTGATGCCTCCAGGAAGACTTTGGGCATCACAGGAAGAAGAAGAAGAAGAAGAAGAAGAAGAAGAAGAAGAGTAGTTTTGATTTGATATCCCGCTTTATCACTACCCGAAGGAGTCTCAAAGCGGCTAACATTCTCCTTTCCCTTCCTCCCCCACAACAAACACTCTGTGAGGTGAGTGGGGCTGAGAGACTTCAAAGAAGTGTGACTAGCCCAAGGTCACCCAGCAGCTTCATGTGGAGGAGTGGAGATGCGAACCTGGTTCACCAGATTACGAGTCTACCGCTATTAACCACTACACCACACTGGCTCTCTGGCAGGCCTGAAACAGATATGTTCTCCCAAGCCCACATTCCCAGCAGGTTCACATTAATGTCTCAGTGAGACCTAGGCTGGCCTGGACATGTCCACAGAATGGAAGATGGCAGGATTCCAAAGGATGTGCTTTATGGAGAGCTGGCTTCAGGCACCAGGCCTGTACGCAGACCAACTCTGCATAACAAATCTGTCTGCAAATGTGATAAGAAGGCCGGCAACATTAACCCTACCATGTGGGAATCCCTTGTAGACAACCATAATGCCTAGAGATAAGCAGTCAAATTGTGTATCCACAGCAGTGAACAGAGGAGGAAGGACACTGGAAGGAGTGAAGAGAGAAGAAACACCATGGTGCATCTGCAGAAGCACAAGTGGATGCCTTCATCTGCCCCAGCTGCAACAAAACATGTCTCTTCCATATCGTTCTCTACAGCCACATCACGTGCTATAACTCTCCAATCGTTTGACTTCACCTCCAAAGGTGAAGTCGGACGGATCCGAACATTTCCGAATCTAATGCATTTTTATGCATTATATGTACCAATATATGAATTTTTACACACAGTTTCCCCTAATAGATGCAAAGTTCAGACAAAGGTGACTTTTGAAGGATACTGTATTTGCATTTTAGTCCATCTTTTTTATCAAGGGGGGGGGATAAGCAGATTTGAACCAAACTAGATTTGTCTCCCAACCATAGTTCAATTCCCCAGTAATCTATGAACTTTGCCTGCTTTAACATCACTATGATTATCTCATTTGAAAATAAGAAAAGCAATATATAGCCAAAACAGAAGAAAACTGGGCTATGATTCTAGGCCAGCTCTACTAGTAGAAACATCCAATCTTTTAGCTTTCCCGTATCTAATGCAGTGGTTTTTCAGTTCAGGATACAATCGATGAGGGATGCAATTTTATTCCTGAGACAGTAGGGTTAATAATGCTTGGCATGCAAGCCACACCATGGAAGCTTCTGAGTTTCTGTTGAGGAGAAGTGCCTGGGGTCTTTTGAAAAGGCAAACTGGTTTATCTGATCTTGCACCTGTATGCCAGCTGGAATCACTTTGAAAGCAGTATTGAGCTACCATCTGAAGGGAAGAAAGAGATGGGGAGTGGGGGGGGGGGTCTGGAAACTGCTCAAACTCTTCTGTTTGATCTCTCTCGTTCCTTGAAGAAGACTGTTTGTGTAAAACATTAAGCACGAGTTGAGGTAATAAAAGTGGGAAAGGGTGGTTCTATCAGGAGAGTTTTCTTAAAAGCAACTGACTTGTGTGCCACAGACAAAAACAAGACGCAACAGAATTAAAACTGAAATTGCAGGCATGAGTGGTTGCATAAATCTGTGATGGGGAAGAGGCCCATGGCAGGTAAAAAGAAAACAGTTCAGTATTCTCATCAGGAATATATAGGAGCTGATTCTCCAACTACACAAGCTGTACAGATTATTATTCATTTCCACATGGTCTACATGGACCAATCAGAGGGAAGTCTGTGTTTGGAAACAGAGCAGCATGAAGTGACAGAGTCCTGAGATGGTAGAGAAGAGAGTAACTTCATTGGCGGTGGTCACTACTTTTGAACACTTTCCTGACTTAAACAACAGCCTTCTCTCCCCACCGTGCTTGTTTTCTACTTGCAGAAACAATATTTTAATATATAATCTCTAGGAAGCATTCAGAAATGTGATCCCCCACCAGTTATGTTAGCTGTTGTTAAATCCAGTGCAAATAAATTGCTTTTTGTAAAGAGACATTAAACATTTAACATCATGAATAGGAGGGTTTAGCAGATCTCAAGAGGGAAGGAAAATGTGATTGTAGAGTAAACCTTGGAAATGCCTTGTAATGCTGTTGGACTCCTTTCAGCCTGTAATCCTTGATCGATGACATCTGGTAAAGTGCCTTATCATCACAGCATCTCTTTATTGACTCAGACAGCCAATTCCAATACATAGGATAATGCCTGTACCTAAATATAGAAAGCCTGATGCAAAGCAACATTCAACTGATTTGACAGGAATGTTGTTCAACACACATATCAACAACTTTGTTTCCTGGGCTGTCAGAAACAATTTTCAAATATGTAGCATACATTCAAGGGGTTTTTACGCTGCCTAGACTTGCTTGCACCATGGTATCACAGGCTTAAGCAGTTGGAGCTGACAGCAGGCTAGTCTTCCATCTGCAGCTGTGGAACAGGACTGAGCATTTGGGGGGTAGGATCCAGATTCCAAACCTGCTTGAAAAATGGTTGCAGAAAGGCACAGACCTACTCTGAAATCTTGGGGTGTTTGTACAAAGCTACAGTGGCTGGTCTGTAGCTGCATGATTAAATGAGGACTGGGTAGGTAAGTAAATCAAGGTAAAGGTAAAGGTACCCCTGCCCGTACGGGCCAGTCTTGACAGACTCTGGGGTTGTGCGCCCATCTCACTTAAGAGGCCAGGGGCCAGCGCTGTCCGGAGACACTTCTGGGTCACGTGGCCAGCGTGACATCGCTGCTCTGGCGAGCCAGCGCAGCACACGGAATCGCCGTTTACCTTCCCGCCAGTAAGTGGCCCCTATTTATCTACTTGCACCTGGGGGTGCTATCGAACTGCTAGGTTGGCAGGCGCTGGGACCGAGCAACGGGAGCGCACCCTGCTGCGGGGATTCGAACCGCCGTCCTTTCAATCGGCAAGTCCTAGGTGCTGAGGCTTTTACCCACAGCGCCACCCGCGTCCCAAGTAAATCAAGAGGTGGTGCTAAATTCTAAAGCATCCCAGGCTTTTCACTAGATTCTGTAGGTTTGGTAAAATTGTTCCCACCTCAAGTTCACTTAAGTATCCAAAACAAATTTAACTTAGGCTCTGGATAGCACTAATTCCCCACCCCCAAGACTCTTACACCTTGATAAGTGATTGTGATATCAAGGCCATGCAACTATGCGCTAGAGCCTTGGAAACCCTAGAAGCTCAAGCTGTGTTCTCCTAACCATGTGCATAGTGCCTTTCTCCCCCAAAGATCATAAGTAGGGCCAGAGGCATTAAGGAGAAGAGTACTGTCTCAGACAAGTATCTCATCTAGGCCCAACTTAATGTGGTTACTTGACGGACACTTTTTAATAACTGAGCCATAACTGGAAATTAAAATAAGGCCACAACCCTAAGCATGCTTACTTGAAAGTTAACACTATCAAAATCAATATAGGAAATAAAAAAGGTAAAGGTAAAGGACTCCTGACAGTTAAGTCTAGTCGCGGGCGACTCTGGGGTTGCGACACTCATCTCGCTTTACCGGCCGAGGGAGCCGGCGTTTGTCTGCAGACAGTTTTTCCAGGTCATGTGGCCAGCATGACTAAGCCGCTTCTGGTGAAACCAGAGCAGCACATGGAAACGCCGTTTACCTTCCCGCCGGAGCGGTACCTATTTATCTACTTGCACTTTTTGGCATGCTTTTGAACTGCTAGGTTGGCAGGAGCTGGGACAGAGCAACAGGAGCTCACCCAGTCGCAGGGATTCGAACCTTCTAATCGGCAAGCCCAAGAGGCTCAGTGGTTTAGACCACAGCGCCACCCTAATATAGGAAATACTTCAGTGGAAATAAGGGCAGGCACATTAATGTGAAATATACCATAATTGTTAGTTAGAAGTCTGATATGTGACACAAATATCTCTCAGTCCAGAAATGTACTTTGTCCCTTCTGTGCCTACCTAAATGTGTTTTCTTGTGCCCCCATGCTGAGGATCTGAACTTGGAAAAGTATTGTTAATCCCAGTTTTCTTGATGCTGTATGGAAGCAGCCGTGTTCTTAAGAAATGTGCAGTTTGGATCTACGTATTAGATCCACACCGGTGTAACAATAGCTATACCAGGAATTATAAAACTTTTCCAAATATACTTTTGGGTAAAAAGAGCTAGTAAGATTCATAGGAAAAGAAAAAAAATCACAGTATTTGCACAATAGGCTTGTCAATTTGCAATAGGGAACATCCATATGTCTGAAAAAATATTTTAACATATAATGGGTTGATACTGCAAACTGTTCAAAGCAGAGAAGTCTTTCAGCATAATATATAGCTCAGTCCAACCAGAGAGAGAGAGAGAGAGAGAGAGAGAGAGAGAGACAAAGAGAGAAAGAGAGAAAGAGAGAAAGAAAGAAAGAAAGAAAGAAAGAAAGAAAGAAAGAAAGAAAGAAAGAAATTCAGAGAGAAATTAAACTTGGGAGTCTTTTTTCACTGTTTCATCTTCTTTTTCTTCTCTCCCCCCTCCCCTCACCCCTTCAAATGTCAGCTAATGCAGCTGGGAATACTTAGAGTATGGAAGATATATCATTGCTGTGAAAAATTCCATATATTCACATACCTAGCTGGAATTACTGGAGCTTCGGTTGTTGCTGTGGCATCTGTCCGTCTCAAGGGACAATGGAGTATGCCTCTGTTCTGAAGCAATGGGAGATGAGAGATGCTTTCTCTTCCTTGCCCTGCCATCCACCAGCTTGCTTGAAGATCACTTGAAGTCCTTTTCATTTCAACAAATAGCCAGAGAAGCAATCCAACTGCTTTGAGACAGGAGATCCAACTGCACTGGGGGAATATAGTTACACAAGTGGTACCTACAACAAAATCCCAGCCAACATGGCCAATGGTCAGCAATGGCTGTAGCTGTAGTCCAGGGACATATGGAGAACCACAGGTTCCCCACCCTTGCCTTAGGTAAAGATGGTAAATGACAGACTGAATCTCTCTAGGATTTCTACCCACATTTAATAGCTGGGAGGAGGAAATTTAAAGCTTTCACTTTTTCTTTTGTTTAACCACAGCTTCCCATGTCATCTGGAGTCAGAACTGTGGATAACCTCAATTAGGTTAAACAAGCCAGCTTCAATAACAATAGTTTGAATTTGGCTTGTTAAAAACTAACCATAGTTAATGTTGGCCACAGTTTGTCAATCCTGATGACACAGCAAACTGTGGTTAAGCAAAAGCAGAAGCTTTTGAACTCCTTCCAGTCACGCAAGAGAAGCAGAGGGAAAGTGCATTAGGTCAAGGCTTGACAAATTCATTCTTGCTTGTTCAATTTGCACTAAACTATAGGTTGGCATAGCATACAAAGGCAGCCAGTATATTATCGATATTCTACCATTTTAGATGCAGCACCTTGTAAAAGAGAAGCAACATTTCTTGTATTTCTAACTATCTGAACCTTTCACAGGAAGGTGACTATTCTCAATCCCTAGCCACTTGGATAATACGTTATTTGCTATACTAACAATAGTGCTAACAAATTATTTGAGAAGTCAAAGAAAGGTCACAATATGCTTTCATTACAGAAAATATCAATTTTTGGATCCCTTTTAAAAACATGTTTCCTTTGCTTGTAGTTTTTATGGGGCTTCCTTGCTTTCCAGAGCAAATGAACAGAACGTTTTGATGTTCCTAATCAGAATACAGGGTCACAGTCCAATGTTGGACATAGCTACTAATTTGACTCGCTGAATTCCTTGGTCTTTCCTTGTTATTAAAATTTGCACACTTGTCAGCGTGACACCTAGCAAGCTTCGCAACTCTGCTGGGATCATGTGATTTTCCTTGATAACCATTACAAGACAGAGTAGATGGAACAAGTCACACCAATTACTCTTCCTGACTTTAAAGTGTCCCAAATTTATGAGTAGCTGTCAGACACTATGGTTTAATTTTTCATACTGGAAAAAAGGGATAAACTCTTTTCCTTTTATATATGTGATGTCCATCAATCACGTGCCTATCTTTGGAAACCCCATCCTGCCCCCTATTTTAATTTCAATTTTTGCCTCCACACCCAACCTAAAACAAACTGCTGTATCTATATATACTGAATATATAGTTAACCACCTACCAGTTGTCATGAAAGACCTTTCACATGCAAATAACGCAATAAAATATATTAGACTTATGTAGGTTGTTGCTAGGCAATCACTCATGTAACATGTTCTGGTAGTCAAAGGAAACTATGTGTTTCAAAACCATTTTTAAAAAGATAAATAACAGGGGGGAAAGAAAACCTTCTGCTGGTTGAAACCAGCTGTAGATCTTTTAAAAGTACCAGGAAAATAACAAAGCCTTCTGCCAATTTTTAAAGGTGAGCTGAAATGTGTAGAATTGGAGAAAGGAATGGAGAAAGCCTCAGAGTAATGCAATGCTATACATACTTACCTGGAAGTAACTTCCACTGAGTTCTGCGGGGCATACTTCTGAGAAGACTTGTGTCACATTGCACCGTAAGAGGCTCAGTACAGCAGGATGTTGAATCTTGACTGACTTCCAGTGTGATGGTGTAACCCCCAAGCATTGTAATACAGTTTATCATCAAAGCAACATTTCTAAAATAAAGATGGAACAAGTTCAATATCTGCAATATTCAGGGCCTTAAACATTAGCAATCCTGTATAAAATTATTGTATTAAAATAACATATATTAGTTTCCCTGCAAATTAATTCTATGCATTAAAAAGCATACTTGCACTTGAATCTAAAAATTCAATGAAGAAACTGTTATCTTTGCAGTGGAGACTATTTCACTAGGGCCACTGAGGCACAGGCCACCCAAGCAGAATGCCGACAACATTTTACACACACACACACACACACACACACACACACACACACCAACACCATAGCTGTCAACGTTTCCCCCTTTTTAAAGGGAAATTCCCTTATTCTGAATAGGATTCCTTGCAAGAAAAGGGAAAAGTTGACAGCTATGACACACACACACACACACACAGACACATACCCTGGTCCCACATACATTTTATACTTCCATTAATTTACAGATGCTTCTGGGAGCATTTCTGTCGGTCTCCTGTTCTCTGGCCCATCAGTTCTCTGCATCACTTAGCCAATCCTAATCCAAATGTATTGTGTCATAAAGCTTGTGGATTCTATTTGTACCTGGCCTCCCAGGGTTTTTTGGTTTTTTCTAGCTCTGCTTCTCCCTCTTTCCTCTTGTTAGGAGAGTAATCTATATTCTCTACCTTGATTATGATGACTTTGGCGTGATGTACTCTGTGTATGATTAGAGGATATTGCTTCACATTTTCAGAACTGAGGCATGCATTGCAAATATGATCTGCTGTGCTCTGATGCACCCTGGCTGAAGTCAGTTGGTTGGAAAATATCATCTTGCATGCATCCATTCTTAAGGATGGTCCAGATTGGGGCTGCAATCCTAACTCACCTGGGAGTAAGTCTCATTGAATTCAATAGGACTTACTTTTGAGTAGGCATGGTTAGGATTGCACTGCTAGATATGCACTGAAATAAATGAAGCCATGTAAATGTAAATACAGTGGTGCCCCGCAAGACGAATGCCTCACAAGACGAAAAACCCGCTAGACGAAAGGGTTTTCCGTTTTTGAGTTGCTTTGCAAGACGATTTTCCCTATGGGCTTGCTTCGCAAGACGTTTCCGTCTTGCGAGTCTTGCGATTTTTTTCACTCCCCCCCTTTTCTAAGCCGCTAAGCCACTAATAGCCTTTTAGCTGCTAATCCGCTAAGCCTTTAATAGCCGCTAAGCCGCTAAACCGCTAATAGCGCTAAGCCGCTAATAGGGTTGCTTCGCAAGACGAAAAAACCGCTAGACGAAGAGACTCGTGGAATGGATTATTTTCGTCTTGCGAGGCACCACTGTAATGTAAATAATGTAAACAAATGAAGAAATGTGCATGCACACGAAAGCTTATACCAAGAACAAACTTAGTTGGTCTCTAAGGTGCTACTGGACATTTTTTTAAAAAATATACATTTCAACTGCGTCAGACCAGCACCTGCCTGAATCTAGGTTGAAATTGTAAGCATGTCTACTCAGAAGTAAGTCCTATTGAATTTGGTGCAACTTACTCCTCCCAGGTAAGTGGGGTTAGGATTGCAGCCTTAGCCAAGACTAACTTAAACTCCATTGATCTTAATATATCTACTCCAAGCATGCCTAGGTTTGAATCTAACCCATATTCTGATCACATTATGATAAAACAATATATTTGTGTTGTGATTCTTTAGATGAACAATTATTTTCATATCACTAGAAATGCATATAGTTCACCTCACCACAGCCATATATAGCAGATCTCTGTTTTCCCAGAGAGGTAACGGAGGCTGACAAGAGCTTGCTAAAGGTCACCCACTGCATTCATGGCTGAGCTCTGTGCACCCAGATTTTCCTGCTCTACAGCAAGTAATATATCTTACATTAGGTCACTCTGGCTGTATTAACCTTCATGGAGGTTGCACCAGGAGAATCTAAGGCTAGCTTCAGCTTGCCAGCTTGTTTACCACTTGCAGAATACTTTCAGCCCCATGTGTCAGAGATGCTAATTTGAAATGGCGGCACTGTCTAAAAGCCCCTGTTAATATTCATGCTCCGTGCAGAATATCAGCTGTGCCCACCTCTTCTCTATAGCACCAAAGTGCCTTGACAGTTAATGAGCTAGGCACAGGCTCTAAACCAGCAAGTTGTAACTGAATAAATATGATAAACAACCTGTTTCCAGATGGCTTTTTATGTAAAACAGTTTATACAGCATTGATAGATGGCAGGTTTTGTGCCAATAAATCCTTGTATTTTTAAAACATTTGCCTTCTTAATTGGCCAGTTTACACATAAAATATGTTTATGTGCATTGCTTTAAGTCGAAATGTGACATGGCAATGTCTTCGGAGTAAGCAGGCATCTCATATATCACAGACCATCTGTCATAGTTCACCGATACAGTGGGATGCAAGAGGAACCATCTCTTGCAGAATGCGTTATGTAGGGAAGGGAGCTGCGATAAAATACTGCATGGCTATTTATTAGGACCAAATATGCAGATTTCGCAGCTCTTGGGAATTACTGATCCACATGTGGTGGGAAAGCGATAGAAAACTTAAGTGAGCTAGGTTTATTTATTTAATTAATGTAAAGCTTTGAACATGTTGAAATGAGGGGGGGGGGATCTTATTAGCTTAATACTGTGTAATAAATACTAACGAAAGTTAGAACATTTACACACTTTTCCCCAATAGAGTTCTTTCCATCTCAGAGAAACTCAGACTCAGGTCCATTTTCTTTCCAAAGCATAACAAATGGCCAATATCTCATTTTAAAAGTAATGGCAGATAATCTACTGTCCTTTGAGATATATATTCCATTCCCAATCCAACCACCCAGCTACATCCATATCTGATGCTGTATTTAAGAGCATAAGAAGAGCCTGCTGGATAAGTTCAATGGATCATCAAGTCTAGCATCCTGTTTTCACATGCCTAGGTGAAAGCCCAAAACCAGGACCTGCGCGCAACATCGCTCTTTCCTTCTGTGACTCCCAGCAGCAGGAAACATACAGCCAGTTATGTAATTCTCCCACAATGGACCATGAGGCGAATAGTGTGATTTTTGGCAGAAGATGAACTGCAGCAGAACAGAAACAGTACTGCATGTGGCAAATACAGGGCAGAAGAGTAAAGAAGTCTCAGCTCCCTAGCCGTCACCAGACGGAAAGGCTGAATTTAGAGATGCAACAATGAGCATCCAATAGGGGGCTTCCAGAAAGAGTTGTGGGGTAATGGCAAAAGCACACATAATTCAGGGTCCAAAAGAAGTTATAGTATTAGGAAACGAGAAACACCCCCACCAAGATGTCTTCTGAAAGGGAATTTCAGAGGAGCGAAAGGAGAAGTGGTGTCAGGATTACTTTCTGAAAAGAGGGTAATATACTCTGGATGGAAGTTCTTGGTTCTAATCACTCAGGGCTTTTTAATATTGCAATTTAATGAGTAGCATGGTGTTTTCATGATTGGATTAGGGGAAATGGATCTAGCACGCCCAAGAGTTTCATTGCCTAAGACACTTATAGGTTGGGACACCCCCTTTTTCCATTGCAGAGAAGGTTAGATGGTTGTCTGGTCAGTCCTGCATCTGAGCCTTTATTCGCCAGTCCTTGCCAGCTTAGCCATAGACTTTGGCAGCTCCTGAGAAACAAAATGGAGGTAAACTGGGGAAAGTTCATTTTCCATCATTCCTTTATTATTTCCTCCTTTAAAGGGTAGTTTATAAGCTGTCATTATCTTAATCACATTTAGAATTTCCCTCTCAAAAGCTCTACTTCTATCATAAGCTATCTACTTGTGTTTTCACCCCACCTCATTTTTCCAACAACATCCGTTGCTTGATCTCACAGTTCTCTTTTGTCTCAAAGGAGTGATATTCCAGTTTGAAAGTCTACTATAATGAGCTTCTTTAGCTTTTAGAGTTACACATGAGGAACCAAGGAAGTCCATTATACCATATAACACTCCAATAGTCTTCCTTCTCCCATCAGGGATAATACCTCCTTGACAGATGTTCTCTTTTGATTTTTTTTAAAAAAATGCTATACATTCTGAAAGCTCCCAATATCAGTACTTCAAAATTTAATTTAGCGTTTAAATTATTGTTTTGCCATTCAGATGCAGCACAAAGACTGAGTCGAAAAAACTTCTATAAAAATAATTGTGGTAAATTTATCCAGTTATGCATCTCCATACTACTACTACTACTACTAATAATAATAATCATTTATTATTTATACCTCACTCATCTGGATGGGTTTCCCCAGCCACTCTGGGCAGCTCCCAACAGAATATTAAAAACACCATAAAATATCAAACATTAAAAACTTCCCTAAACAGGGCTGCCTTCAGATGTCTCCTAAAAGTCAGATAGTTGTTTATTTCCCTGACGTCTGGTGGGAGGGCATTCCACAGGGTGGGCGCCCCTACCAGGAAGGCCCTCTGCCTGGTTCCCTGTAACCTCACTTCTCGCAATGAGGGAACCGCCAGAAGGCCCTCAGAGCTGGACCTCAGTGTCCAGGCTGAATGATGGGGATGGAGATGCTCCTTCAGGTATACTGAAAGAGCCATTAAGAAGCCATTTTAACTACATCTATAACTCTTATCCCCTTCAGCTTCCCTTGCCTCCCAAAGCCCCACCTCAAAATACTGAGGCAAAAGCAGACATTGAGGGACATAACCTTTCCCTTGTTTTTGCTGTAACTCCAGCTACGGTGTTCCCCACTCTAGGGTTCCTCTGACACTGCTTTCTCTTCTCTCTGGCTGTGTGGTCCTAGTCAATCAGGATTTATGAGAAAAGTAAGATAACACCAGAGGGACGCTGGTGGCTCTGTGGGTTAAACCACAGAGCCTAGGACTTGCCGATCAGAAGGTCAGCGGTTCGATTCCCAGTGAAGTGACGGGGTGAGCTCCCGTTGCTCGGTCCCTGCTCCTGCCAACCTAGCAGTTCGAAAGCATGTCAAAGTGCTAGTTGATAAATAGGTACCGCTCTGGCGGGAAGGTAAACCGTGTTTCCGTGCGCTGCTCTGGTTCACCAGAAGTGGCTTAGTCATGCTGGTCACATGACCTGGAAGCTGTATGCCGGCTCCCTCGGCCAATAAAGCGAGATGAGCGCTGCAACCACAGAGTCGGTCACAACTGGACCTAATGGTCAGGGGTCCCTTTACCTTTAAGATAACATCAGGCCACTTTATAGCCCATCAATGTTGGTCACATTGAATTATCACTGCAGGTACAGATTTAGCTTTGTAGAATCATCATTAAAGGCAAATGAATCATCATTGCTCTTACCGTGAGAAAGAGAATGGATACTCATATTGCCCCGGCAACCAGGTGACAGTTGCTGCTTGTAGTCTCATGTCCTATCCTTGCAGTGCAGGTCCGGGAGAAAGGGAATGCCACTCAGTTGTAAATGTGGGTTCCCTGTGTTCTGGCACTGCCTGACTTGAACGCAGCCAATGAAACTTTCACAGTGAAGTATGAGGAAAAGGGGAACATATCCCTGAATTATCTCAGCAACTTTCTCAGCCTTGTTCTGCTGTGACGACTTCATTCTATGATGTCTATCCCCATAGCACATCATGGGAAGACATCAAACGTTCAGTTGTCTAGGCAACGTGAGGACATGTTCTCAATCTTCTGGTGTTGCTCTTTGAGAGCAGCCAATGATACTGCTACAGTGCGGTACAGCGAAACAAGGAGCACGTCCTCACATTGCCTAGGCAACCAGGTGATTCTCCTCCTCTTCTTATGCTGCACGGTGGTGGTTTCATTGCCCACTCTGGCTGTGCAGCACTATAAAACAGGAAGCATCACACAGTTGCCTAAGCAATACAATGCTGCACTCTGCTCCCCTATTCCCACACAGTGAGTGAACACTGGCTTTGAACTTCCTTGAAACATCGCTTAGAGTGTTAAAACATTGCTTAAACCTCATTTAAAAGGGTATGGAAATTCAGTTTTGTACCTTTGTGCCTTGGTGTTTTCAGAGGCAGTTCTTTTGTTGATGTTTAACACACTTTGGCTCCTTTGAAAGAGCAGCCACTGAGCTGGGTTTCAGCACAGCCCATTTTATCAATTCCAATAATACAGCCAGGTTTCTATATATGCGGTGCTGATCATATCTCCAGATATGCTTGACTTGATAATAATAATAATAATAATAAATTTTATTTATATCCCGCCCTCCCCAGCCGAAGCCGGGCTCAGGGCGGCTAACAACACTAAAACAGTACAACATTATAAATACATTCTAAAAATTAATTAAAATACAAATTGATGGCAACCATAGACTAAAGCTTTGTAGAGATTGCCAAAGGAGGGAGTCAGGCTGCGCCCTGACCAAAGGCCTGGTGGAACAGCTCTGTCTTACAGGCCCTGCGAAAAGATGTCAAGTCCTGCAGGGCCCTTGTCTCTTGCGACAGGGCATTCCACCAGGTTGGAGCCGCAGTCGAAAAAGCTCTGGCTCTAGTTGAGGCCAGCCTAACCTCTCTGTGGCCTGGGACCTTCAAGATGTTTTTATTTGAAGACCGTAAGTTCCTCTGTGGGGCATACCAGGAGAGGCGGTCCCGTAGGTACGAGGGTCCTAGGCCGTATAGGGCTTTAAAGGTTAAAACCAGCACCTTAAACCTGATCCTGTACTCCACCGGGAGCCAGTGCAGCTGGTATAGCACCGGATGAATGTGATCTCGCAGCGAAGACCCCGTAAGGAGTCTCGCTGCGGCATTCTGCACCCGCTGGAGTTTCTGGGTCAGTCTCAAGGGCAGCCCCACGTAGAGCGAGTTACAATAATCCAGTCTGGAGGTGACCGTCGCGTGGATCACAGTGGCTAGGTCAGGGCGAGAGAGGTAAGGAGCCAACTGCTTAGCTTGGCGGAGATGAAAAAATGCCGCCTTTGTTATAGCTGCAATCTGCGCCTCCATGGAGAGGGAGGTATCGAAGATCACACCCAAACTCTTAACGGACGGTGCTGGCACTAATTGCACCCCCGCAAGAGAAGGGAGTTGCCCCCTCAATCTCATATCGTCCCGTCCCAGCCAGAGGACCTCTGTCTTCGAAGGATTTAACTTCAACCGGCTCCCACGTAACCATCCAGCCACAGCTTCCAAGCATCTGATCAGTGTGTCTGGGGCCGAGTCAGGATGGCCATCCATCAACAGATAGAGTTGGGTGTCATCAGCATACTGATGGCAGCCCAGCCCAAAACTCCGGACAAGCTGGGCAAGGGGGCGCATAAAGATGTTAAAAAGCATCGGGGAGAGAATCGCACCCTGAGGCACTCCACACACCAAGGAGTGGCGGGATGACAATTCCCCCCCAAGCGCCACCCTCTGTCCCCGACCAGAGAGAAACGAGCGCAGCCATTGAAGGGCTGTGCCCTGGATCCCCACGTCGGCAAGGCGGTGGTCCAGGAGTTCGTGATCGACCATGTCGAAGGCTGCTGACAGGTCTAGGAGAATCAGCAGCCCCGACCCGCCTTGATCCAGCTGCCTACGGAGATCATCTGTTAAGGCGACCAGAGCCGTCTCGGTCCCATGACCAGCGCGGAAGCCGGACTGGAATGGATCCAGAGCCGATGTTTCATCCAGAAACCTACCAAGCTGTTCCGCAACCGCTCTCTCAATCACCTTACCCAGGAATGGAAGATTCGAAACCGGGCGGTAATTGGATGGATCTAAGGGATCTAATGATGTTTTCTTTAAAAGCGGGCACACCACTGCCTCCTTCAGTTCCCCTGGGAATGTCCCGGTGCCAAGGGACAAATTGATGATATCCCCCAGGGGGGCCCGCACCTTGTCTGGACACGCTCTAATCAGCCAGGACGGGCACGGGTCGAGAGGACAAGTGGTGGGCTTTCCAGCTCGGAGGAGTCTGTCCACATCGGCTGGGGATATCCGGTCAAAGTGGTCCAATACTGGACCCGAGGACAGTCGAGGGGCCTCCAGTTCCTTTATTGTATCGAAATTGGCGGGGAGGTCATGGCGGAGCAACAGGACCTTCTCCGCAAAAAAGCTCGCAAATGCCTCACAGCTGTGTGTCCAATTGTTATTTAAATTTGGCTGTCCTTCGAGGGACGTTAAAGACCGAATTATACTAAATAATTGCGCCGGGCGAGAGCTAGCGGATGCAATGGAGGCCGAGAAGTAGGACTTCTTAGCGGCCTTCACTGCCATCTCATAGGTTTTCATAAAAACTCTATAGGATGTTCTTGAAGCTCCGTCACGGGCACCCCGCCATACTCGCTCTAGCCGTCTGAGGTCCCGCTTCATTTTCCGGAGCTCCTCGGTAAACCAGGGAGCCCGGTTTCTGCGGGGTCGCAGAGGGCGCTTAGGTGCGATCTCATTGATGGCTGCCAGGAGCTGGGTATTCCAGCCCTCAACAAGCTCAGTCAATGAGTCGCCAGGGGGAGCAAGGTCCCGCAAGGCTTGACGGAATCTATCAGGGTCCATCAGCCTCCGCGGGCGAGCCCAAATCGGCTCACCACCCAAGCAGGGTGGGGGTGGAACGTCAATCCTGGCTTTCAGAGCGTAGTGATCAGACCATGGCACCTTCATCGAAGGAAACATGATCACATCTATACCGACGCCAAAGATCAAATCCAGCGTGTGGCCTGCTTGATGTGTGGGGCCCGAAACAAACTGGGAGAGCCCTAGTGTCGCCATGGAAGACACCAGGTCCAGAGCTTGTGAGGAGGGAGTGGCATCAGCATGGATGTTGAAGTCCCCCAATACCAATAGGTTAGGGAACTCCAAGGCCCAGCCGGCCACCGCCTCCAGCAGGCCTGACAGGGTGGCTGCTGGTGCGCTAGGTGGCCGGTACACCAGCCAGACAGCCAAGCTCACCTCGGAGCCCCACACTAGGCCAACACATTCAATGCCAGGGATCGATGGCGATGGTAGAGCCCTGAAAGAACAATCTTCCCGGATTAATAATGCCACCCCTCCCCCCCGGCCCACAGTCCGCGACTGGTGGAGGACGGAGAAACCCGGGGGCGCCATCTCTCGTAAGGTAACAGTATCCCCTTCGCGCACCCAGGTCTCCGTCACACAAGCCAGGTCGACCCCCTGAGAGATGAAGAAATCTCGCAGGGTGGCGGTTTTGTTGCCTATAGACCTGGCATTGCACAACACCAGTGACGGAGGTGAGTAATCCTTGCTCACCCTACCCTCGTATCTCGGGATGGGGCGCAGATTGGAAGGGGTACGAGCATATCCGTATCTCGATCCCCTTCGCCTATAACATCTGCCCCCACTGCCATACCTCCCTCGCCCCTCCACAGTAGGAATCCCAAGCCTCATATTCGCCTCCATTTACAAAATATAAAAGCAAACAAACAGAAACAATTACACCAGAACAAAACCAATCCCCACCCCACTCAACAACTAGCCCGCCCCAACCCAAAATAAAACAAAACAAAATAAAAATACATGGATAAAACCACCGTTTATGGTGGTACAACACAATAAAAAGTAAAAACACCTTTACAACACTTTAAAATATATAAAAACATTTTAAAAATTTGCTGCAGCAGCACCAGTGTCCCCAAAGTTGTGGCGGTGGTGGGTGTGGGCCCACCACAATGTTCACGGCAGAGCGGCAGCAGCAATGTTCCGAGGCCTCCTTGGAGCCTTATGTGCTGAGGTGGAGTATGGGGCCCGCCCCCAGGCCCAAGATGGAGAATGGGCTTCAGGGGGGAGCGGTCCTCCCCAAGACTCACCGGCAGAGCGGCAGCAGCAATGTTCCGAGGCCTCCTTGGAGCCTTATGTGCTGAGGTGGAGTATGGGGCCCGCCCCCAGGCCCAAGATGGAGAATGGGCTTCAGGGGGGAGCGGTCCTCCCCGAGACTCACCGGCAGAGCGGCAGCAGCAATGTTCCGAGGCCTCCTTGGATCCTTATGTGCTGAGGTGGAGTATGGGGCCCGCCCCCAGGCCCAAGATGGAGAATGGGCTTCAGGGGGGAGCGGTCCTCCCCAAGACTCACCGGCAGAGCGGCAGCAGCAATGTTCCGAGGCCTCCTTGGAGCCTTATGTGCTGAGGTGGAGTATGGGCCCGCCCCCAGGCCCAAGATGGAGAATGGGCTTCAGGGGGGAGCAGTCCTCCCCACAAACTCACGGCAGAGCGGCAGCAGCAATGTTCCGAGGCCTCCTTGGAGCCTTATGTGCTGAGGTGGAGTATGGGGCCCGCCCCCAGGCCCAAGATGGAGAATGGGCTTCAGGGGGGAGCGGTCCTCCCCAAGACTCACCGGCAGAGCGGCAGCAGCAATGTTCCGAGGCCTCCTTGGAGCCTTATGTGCTGAGGTGGAGTATGGGGCCCGCCCCCAGGCCCAAGATGGAGAATGGGCTTCAGGGGGGAGCGGTCCTCCCCAAGACTCACCGGCAGAGCGGCAGCAGCAATGTTCCGAGGCCTCCTTGGAGCCTTATGTGCTGAGGTGGAGTATGGGCCCGCCCCCAGGCCCAAGATGGAGAATGGGCTTCAGGGGGGAGCAGTCCTCCCCACAAACTCACGGCAGAGCGTTATGTATTGATGTTCCACCAGCACGAGACAGAGGTGGAAGGTGTTATGTATTGAGTTGAATAGGATCCAAAATGCAGCAATCTGATTGATCCTAGAACAATAGGATTCAGAATGGAGCAGTCTGATTGGTCCTAGAACCAATAGGATCCAGAATGCAGCAGTCTGATTGGTCCATCAGAGCCACCCAATCCAGCTCCAGGTGGAAGTGAATCCGCAACCTGATTGGCCTACAGGAGAATCCCGGAATTAGCCAATCACGTGGGGCCCATTGTGTAAATAATGTATATAAAGCAGACATTCTGGGGGAACTTCCATTCCTCCTCGCCACTATGAGCTGAATAAAGAGCATGAAATCTACCTACTCTCAACTCGTCACTGGCGACGAAGGTGGGATTTGAACCCACGCGTGCATATTTCAGAAACCATGCTGTGGTTTTCAGCAACTGGTATTCAAAAACATTACTGCTTCCTCCTGTGGAAGCAGAGCATAGCTATCATGTCTAATAGCCATTAACAGCCGTTTCCTCCGTGAATTTGTCCAGGCCTCTTTTTAGAAATCATCCAAGTTGGTGGCCATTCCTGCTTCCTGCAGCAGTGAGTTCCAAAGATTAACTGCTGTGTGAAGAACAGATTTCTTTTATCTGCCCTGAATCGTTTGACATTCAGCTTAATTGGATGTCCATAAGTTCTAGTCTTATGTGAAAGGGATAAAAACTTTTCTCTATACACTCCAGTGATCATTTTGGTTGCCACTTTCTGATCCGCTTCCTTTTTGTGGTGAGGTCACCAGAACTGTACACAGTAGTCTATACACAGTTGCGCCAAAGATTTGTATAGCAGCATTATGGTGGAATCTATACACACATAAAAAAACGTTCTGAAAATGCTTTTTTTTAAAGTGTTTTTTTAAAAATACATTGAATTTTCCATGAGGCTCACCATCGCCATCTAGTGTCACATTGCACTTAAAACACACTTAAAATGCTTTATTTGCAGCTGTATAGATGAGTCCATTGGTAGTTTTATGTTCAGCTGTGCTGTGTGCAAAATTAACACGGTGCACTCTTCTGCACCACTGCAGAGACCTGAAATACTTGTTAAACTGCAAAAAATTGGAAAGGCATTCTGTACCTTCCAGGATTAATTCAGAGTCAGTGATAAAGCACCTGATAATCTCAATTGGTTCAAGGCAGAGACGGTTTTTTAGGTGGTGAGAAACACCATCTTAATTGTGGATGCCAGCAAGTAAGAGAAAGACAGAATTCTATTAATGCAGAGCTTATAACACAATCATAGTTTTATCTCCTTTTCTCATTTTACTGGTTATTGTTCTAATAGGTTCCATCATGTGCAACATTAGCATAAATTGATACTGTGGAGATTTATTCATTTGAATGTGTTTACTCATTTAGGAGCCTGGTTCTTATTGGGCTTGTTGTAACAGTAGAGCAGTGTATTTTATTTATCTCTTTATTCATTTATCAGATGTTTATAGAAATGGCCATCCCAAATTACAAAACCAGCAGGCTTCATGCACACAGTAAATGTGTCCCTTTGACAGCTTTATTTGGTAATTTTTCTCTGTTAAGTGCAGTTTTTATTTCACTTGACTTTCCAAAGGGCAGAACCAAGGTTATTAAGCAGGGGGAATTGTCAGCTGTCCCCATATTGAAGCTATGTCTTTAGGCTTCCTCTCATTCCCATTAGGCCAAGACAGACTCTTGCAGTCATATTGCCTAATTGTCACATTCAGTCACACTGTCTAGAAACTGTCATGACTGCAAAACTAGAGCCAGATTTCTGCTTTTTGTTAACTAGTAAAAGGGCTTAGAAGTACAATTTTCAAATTCATGACTACACACACAAACACATACATGCAGAGACACACACAGTAAGGGCAAAGGCCTTCTCAAAATGGCTTACAAAACAAAATAGATTATAGCAAAACACATGCACAAACACACACAGAGAGAGGGGGTGCAAAGGCCTTCTCAACAAAATTTTGTTATTGTTTAGTCATTTAGTCATGTCTGACTCTTCATGACCCCATGGACCAGAGCACGCCAGGCACTCCTGTCTTCCACTGCCTCCTGCAGTTTGGTCAAACTCATGTTAGTAGTTTCGAGAACACTGTCCAGCCACCTCGTCCTCTGTCATCCCCTTCTCCTTGTGCCTTCAATCTAGTAAAACACACTCCATAAATAAAGCCACCCCTCATTTTTGGTGCTAAATTCAACATGCCCTACAGTCCTCCAAATTGTTAATACAGTGGTACCTTGGTTCTTGAACTTAATCCATTCTGGGAGTCCATTTGACTCCCAAAACTGTTTGAAAACCAAGGCAGGGCTTCCGATTGGCTGCAGGAGCTTCCTGCACTCAGGTGTTCGGGAGCCAATTTATTCAACAACTAAGCCATTTGAGAACCAAGGTACCACTGTAAAAGAGAGAGAAAGAAACCAGTCTTCAGCAAAGATGTCCTATGAGATTTCTTCTCTAGCCAGACTACATCATTCTGTAAGTTTATCACCAAGCCTAGATACCATATAAAACTATCATCATACTATCTACAGAATGCACAAGCCTGAATTATAAGGGCTGGGAGAACAAAATGCATCAGAATGGTGGCTGGTGTAGGCATCTGGTGTGCATTCTGGGGAAACAACATTCCGTAATGGCATCACCACCAAAAAGGATTACAGTATCACCTTTGATATTGTACCTTCTTTCAGCCATAGCTCTCCTATAAAATGCAAACTGTGAGCTCTATCATAGAGATGGCTGAATCTGTCAGTCTCAGTTTTTCTTGGTTTCTCATTCTCCCATTCTTAAGTTCAGTTAAGGCGGAACAATTTGCACATCAGTTTTCAGGGGAAGTGTATATTTAAAAGCCCTTATGAAAATTTCTAGCATCTTAATGGGTAGCTCTCCTAATAATCCTATTTTTGTAGGCATTTTGCCTAATATATCAATTTTTGCAAATACGTTTTCCTATTATGCTACCTTTCTGTATGCTATTTTCACTGATATATGCATTTTAATACACACTTTCCCTAATATATAAATTTATGTACACTTTTTTGGGCTGGGGGAGGGCATCACAAAATAATTTGAAAAGGTGTGGATTTTGAAGGATAGATGCATTTCACTTTCCATATCATTTCAGGAAGCGCAAATTATGTAGGGTTGCATTAGAATGCATATTGAACCACATTTTTCTCCCCGCCCATTCCCTACACCTTCACAAGAGTATTGATGATAAAGATTGCCAAACCCTTTACAAATGTAATATGCTATATTGACAAATACGTATTCTCCTCCAAAGTCAATACATAGTTTTTTTCTGGATGACACCCCCAACACAATTCTTCCAACAGGTATTTCTGAATCAGCTTTTCTTGTGAGAAAACTTCTTGGCTACCTAAGGAAAGGGGTATCTCAAACACCTGCTTAATTTAGCATCCATCTCTTTGTGGCTACGTGACACAGGTTATTTACTCAGCCTGCATGACTACATCTGCCAGTTGCCCTTTAAAGAAGCACAATTCTTCTATTCCTTGAGGGCCTTTTGTTCATCTCTAACACTGAGCATATCCCAACTCCTTTTTCGATCTGGTCCAAATCCTATTAGCTCTGATGCTTTTACAATGCATGAGACGCACCAGGGGCTTGCTTAACACTTGTTTGCGAGTCTTTCTGGCTCTCTGGCAGTGCATTCAATTAGGCTCGACATCTCTTTGCTTTAGCAGCTTTAATTGTTTTGCACTGTACTTCTGTGGTTCAGGCACACCCTAAATTTCCCCAGAGAATTTTTAATCATTTTCCCTGGTCTGCAGTTGCCCGTTTCCTCCCCTCTTTTGCATTAAGACTTGTCATCACCCATCATCCCTTTTGTCTTCTTTCTAGTCCTATCAGTCATCACGTTGCTGTCATCAGCTTGCGATCCACCCTGTGTCATTATTTACCACCAATTAATTAGCAGTCCTCTCAAGCATGCTGCTCAGGGAAATTTGCACATCCTTTTCCCTATAGATTTAACCTTTCCTTTCTGGCTCAGTTCCTTCAGTGAGCCACTTCCATGGTTCCCCAATGATTTATCTGAGTTTTAATATGATAGATGTGAGTAACAAAAACACAGTGAGCCGTTACTTGCAGCCAACTTTGCCAGGTAACACTAACAACAGTTACACCTCCTGGATGAGGATGGAATCACTATAAGACATTCTTGTTGACCAGACATTCAGTTCTTAACTGGGGTCATGTGGTATGATGATCCTGCCTGTTTCAATATGCATTTTTTTAGTAGAGTGGGTAGGAGCCTGTTGTTTTGTTTTGTTTTTAGTAAATAATGCTCTTTTATTTCTTTTGATATTTCTTTTAAACTCTTATGTGTGTGTTTTTCAGCTACAGTGGTACCTCAGAAGTCGAACGGAATCCGTTCTGGAATTCTGTTCGACTTCCAAAACATTCGGAAACCAAGGCGCGGCTTCCAATCAGAAGCTGTGGAAGTCGTGTCAGATGTTTGGGTTCCAAAGAACATTTGAAAACCGGAACAATCACTTCCGGTTTTTGATCGTTCGGGAGCCAAAACATTCAACTCCCAATGCGTTTGAAAACCAAGGTATAACTGTATACCCTACTTTGGGATATGCTTTGTAGTAAGCACGTAGTTACAAGAAAGGAAATTCTGACTAAACATCAGACTAAACATCAGAAAGAACTTTCCGACAGTAAGAGCAGTTTGACAGTAGAACAAATTCCCTTGGAAGGTTGTGGACTCTCCTTCCTTGAAGGTTTATAAGCTGAGGTTGGATGGCCATCTGTCATTGATGCTTTAGCTGAAATGCCTGCATTTCAAGGGGTTGGATTAGATGACCCTCAGGTCCCTTCCAATGCTACAGTTCTATGAGTCTAAGCCACTCGTGAATGTTAATAACAACAATAATAAATTATCATGGAAAAGAGCAGTTAAGTTACCTGTGTGTTGGTGGAACTTGGTGATACATCAACGTAGTGGATCTATGTCAGTTGCAGGTCTTTTTTTTCCAGATGGAACTTGCCAAAACCCAGTTCTGGCACCTGTCAGGTGGGTGCCATTGGCATTCTAAGAGAACAACGGAAGCATTCATGGTGAGTTCCAGAGCACCTGATTTTCTAGAAAAATAGCACTGATCAGTTGTAACTGCATTTATGGATGAGCAGATTCCCTCTGTTCCTCTATGTAACTGCCCCCTGTTCCAACAACCCTTTGGTGGGTGGGAAGTGAAGGCTGACCTTTTCCCTTCCTATCTTGATCAGAACAAAATATGTCTCACCAAAGATGCTTTTCAAGAGACGCTCCCATCGATGCCATAGAAGCTTTGGCATTGTTGTTGTGCACATGTCAAGCAGATACGGCTTCAAACTGTATGACAATTTACAGAGGGGTTTTGTGTGTGTGTCCTAGTTGTGTGTACTATCTCATTGCAGACCCACTCACAGTGACCTCTGCCCCAGGGAGTGAAAGCCTAGACAGAGAAAGGTGTAATGAACTGGACAAGGCAACATACTGGGGTTAAAAAATTGGCTACAACTTTATTGATTGCAGATGTAGGTAGGTTTTTGGTTCAGGCCTTGGATTTATATCCATTTCCAGCCTCCACATGGAGGGCAGATGCTTGAACAGGGTCATGCCTGGGATTGTAAGACATCCTCAAGATGTGGGTCTACCAAGGTGCCCCCCCCCTGGATGCTGCTGGAAGCTCTATGGGCCATCTGTCCCATACCTGGCTACTGGACATAGGTTTCTATCTAGAGCCCTCTAATGGGGTGCCCTGAGATCACACCTACTTGAGGCAGGGGTGATGTACTAGCTACCATAGAAATTTCAGAGGGGGTGCTTTTGTTGAAATTCTCTGACATCCCTATTTGGAAGATTGGCAAGGGTACGAAACCTTAGTTGAAGGCCAGTTTGGGGATACCACAACCTCCTTTTCCTGTTAGAATGCAAAGTTTAAAAATTCACTTCCATGGCCCATCATTCCAACCACAGTCATTTTTCTAGCAGTACATACTCTAGTAAAAAATAGCATATATTCTGTTTGCACTGCACACTGCCATAAAATAAATGTGCTTTATTTTGGCTCTTTGTTTCCCCGTTGCTCTTTTTACTTCTACTCAGTTGCTTGCTTTTATCTTAGACTTTTAAAAATGGATCCTGCCTATAAAAATTCACTGTAGAGATTATCCATTTTTCAAAAGAGTGCACTTGACATTATGTGAGAAGAGAATTCAGAAGGAATATATATAACTTTAATCGCACAAGCAGCAAAAATGCTTCCTCCAGAGAGTTCCACACAGTTCACTAAGAACAAACAAAGCTGAACCACTGAATCATAAGCCCTCAGCTTAATTATAGGCATACAGGGCTATGATAGAATAAAGATTATACCACTATCATACAGATTCCATGGTGAGCATCCGGCTCAGACAAGAGGTTATTGGCTGAAGATGAAGTAATCCTTCAAGGAGAAGCCAGTTATTATTATTATTTTTTAAGATGCAGGAGAAACTTATTGAAATTTCAGTGTCTCAGTCCCATTTTGACCTGAACATAAGGACTTTTATGAGGAGAGGAATGCCAAGGATTGTAGCCAACTAAATTAATGCACCTAAATTAGTCACATCCATTAACTTCCATAATTCTACTCTGAGTAGAACTAGCATTGCAGACAACCCATAGTAACTAATAGAGGTGAAAACGATGGATAGATACGCCGGATTAGAAATGACACAATTTAAAATGGTTTAGCACAACAGTGAATTTTGTAATTAGTGGAATAACTGACAGTTCTGAAATATTTAGATCATTCTTACTGTCTAGAAAGAGAGAAAAATCATAGGGCTATTGTTTTTCTACCCTAGTTTATGTGTTCATGTGTTGCTTTGGGAGAAAGGGCAAGGTATAAATTTAATTAGCAAATAAAAAAATAAAATAAAGATATGCTCCTCCTGTCAGACAACCTTACTATGGCTGCAATCGACTTCTGAACAGCTATGACCAGGATTGCACTGTAAATTTTGCTTACATGCACAGGAGACAATAGCCATATTTCGGCTTTCTCTCCAGTGTGAGTGGAGCAGGGTTATGGCCCTGACATCATGCAAGTGCCGACCCTACCCCAAAGTTCCACACATTGAGCAAAGAGATGCCGACATCTGCACAGCTGCTCATATGTAGCCAGTCCTCACAATCAGGACCTAGTTACAGGTAGGTAGCTGTGTTGGTCTGTCGTAGTCGAAACAAAATAAAAAAAATCCTTCCAGTAGCACCTTAGAGACCAACGAAGTTTGTTATTGGTATGAGCTCTTGGTAAGGTTGATGGACTTCCATTTCATGCGGCTCAGTGTGGTGCCTTCCATAGTTCTAGTTACAGTAAGGTAGCTGTGTTGGTCTGTTGTAAAGGTAAAGGGACCCCTGACCATTAGGTCCATTCGTGACCGACTCTGGGGTTGCGGTGCTCATCTCGCTTTATTGGCCGAGGGAGCCGACGTACAGCTTCCGGGTCATGTGGCCAGCATGACTAAGCCGCTTCTGGCGAACCAGAGCAGCACATGGAAACGCCGTTTACCTTCCTGCTTGAGCGGTACCTATTTATCTACTTGCACTTTGACGTGCTTTTGAACTGCTAGGTTGGCAGGAAGAGGGACCGAACAACGGGAGCTCACCCCGTCACAGGGATTCGTACCACCGACCTTCTGATCGGCAAGTCCTAGGCTCTATGGTTTAACCCACAGCGCCACCCACGTCCCGTTAGTCTGTTGTAGTTGAAACAAAATTTAAAAATTCCTTCCAGTAGCACCTTAGAGATCAACTAATTATACCAGCTAATCAGGACCTCTGTGTGATTTGGGGGTTCTGATCTCGTGGAGCAACTATGTGCGAGCTGCTATGCAGATGTGCCCTTTTACAAAGTTTAGTGTTCAATGCACTTATGTCACAATCAACATGGGATGTGACTATGGTGCAAGGGCAGAAGGTACAGCCTTCTTGTTCCTTCCTCCACATGCTACATGGTGGCATCACATTAATAGGGCAGCTCCCTACAATGGATGTACACAAGCAGGCGGAGAAGAAATGGAATGTCTTAGATTCCTAAAGCATGGCAAAGTATTGCAGAATGCCAGCCATATTGATTTCAAGTGAGAAACTGACAATTCATCTAAAGGTTCCTTACAACCTACCTCAAATCACTCCCTCAGCTCCAGCCAGATCAACTGCTGCAGCAAGTAAGTTTTTGAGAGGCTATTATTTATCTAGTCATTCAATAGCTTTGGAGACTGTTCAGGGAGCTCCCTGGAGGGTTTTGGAAGGCACACAAGCAGGCAGGCAGTTCCCATTTCAGAGTTGCCTGAGACTATGAAGCTATGTTGTATATTATGCCTGTAAATCCCATCAGCCTGTTCCTTGATTAACAACAGCATTGCTCTGTGCTTTTAAAGCACTGAATTAAAGTGTGTGTGTGTTTTAAAAAATACCATGAATAACTCTGGGAAGTACAAGGGTTCTAAATTTTGCAATTTATTGTTACAAGGTCGTAAATCATGAGATTCTTGCATTACAGTATGTCCCTTTTCCATTGATTCAGCACCATGGAGAATGCACATGTTGTATTGCACTAGCATTCCAGCTGCATGTGGAAGTGACTGGGAAGGATGCGGGCCATATTGGTGCAATTGCCATATTTCAATTTTGAATCTTCTTCCTATGTGTCTTCTTAACCCTGATCCTGCTATGAACACAAGTAGCAGCTAGAGTTGCATTTGCCTAATGCACTTTCTGAGTCCACATTATAGAAAAAGCTATAAAGCCATTCTTTTTTAAAAAATGCAATCATTGTATCATTATAGGCGAATCATAATAGTACTAAATATGGTGCTGTGATAAACTTGCAATTTGACAACAATAATAATTGAGGTGAAGATATGACTGAATTCATCTTACATATTTACCTAAATATTTTAGCCTGTCTTTCAGGGCAGGCAAGCAGACCCCTTAGGTGAGCCACTATCACTAAAAATGAGCAATAAAATACAACATACAAAAATGCAATTCAAAATATAAAAATACCCTGAAGAGGACCTCTCTGGAACCAGAAGCCCAGTGGCAAATATCCCCTTTGGGCGGAAGATGCTTGAGAGTGTGGTGGGAGATTAGCTTCAGGCGTTCTTGGAGGAAACTGATAACTGGGCCCAATTCAGTCAGGTTTCAGGCCCAATTATGACACTGAAACCTTGATGGCATTTTTCAGGAAAGTGACATACCCCTCAACTGTCAGGACAAGTGCTTTTCAGGGCCCAGAATCTCATGCGGCACCCCAAAACTTGTGTTTTGGGGCACGATGCTCTTTCATGAGAGCAGACTTGTACCAAGGCACCAGATTTAAAATGATTGTGTAATACCCTTCATAATATTAGAGCAGAATGGCTTCAGACATAGAAAGTGCTTCTATGCTTCTATACAGTTCTGCAAGTGATTCATGAATCTATCTGGTGATGCTTCTTAGTAACATCCAAAGGGAAACAAGCCTGCAGAGGAAGTGCATAAAATAAGGCTGTCACATGTCTCCACCGAAGGTTTTCCTATCAGACATTACAAAGAAGCAGCTTAGCACATCCAGCTCATGGTTCTCGCAATATGCAGCATGCTATATTGGACTTCAAGGGACGCGGGTGGCGCTGTGGGTAAAAGCCTCAGCGCCTAGGGCTTGCCGATCAAAAGGTCGGCGGTTCGAATCCCCGCGGCGGGGTGCGCTCCCGTTGCTCGGTCCCAGCGCCTGCCAACCTAGCAGTTCGAAAGCACCCCCGGGTGCAAGTAGATAAATAGGGACCTCTTACTGGTGGGAAGGTAAACGGCATTTCCGTGTGCTGCGCTGGCTTGCCAGATGCAGCTTTGTCACGCTGGCCACGTGACCCGGAAGTGTCTCCGGACAGCGCTGGCCCCCGGCCTCTTGAGTGAGATGGGCGCACAACCCTAGAGTCTGTCAAGACTGGCCCGTACGGGCAGGGGTACCTTTACCTTTACCTTTTATATTGGACTTCACATCTTTATACACCAATGGCTTGACCAATGCTCCGTCCTAGATAATGGAAGATTTTAGTTAGAAAATCACTCAGTAGTTACATACACCATGAATTATTATTTCATGCTTACTTCTTGTTTTCGTCAAAGCTTTCCCCTCATGCTCTCTTCAATAGTCGTCTTCATACAATTATTTTCAGTCTCTTGATATTAATACAATTTTGATATGACCTGTATTTCCCATCACTGCTTTGATCAAACTGCCACACACACACACACACACACACACACACACACCATTTCTTTATTTAATGGAATAGATTTTGCTGTGTTTGGAACCGTTCAAGAGAGGGCCATTTTTAGTTCATCCTCTGAACCTTTAGCTTTCCTATGTTCTTTCATAGCACGGAAAAATG
Organism: Podarcis muralis; assembly: GCF_964188315.1. NCBI lineage: Eukaryota > Metazoa > Chordata > Lepidosauria > Squamata > Lacertidae > Podarcis > Podarcis muralis. The sequence goes on along the minus strand of NC_135659.1, from coordinate 72,925,278 downwards.
GCATGTTTAATTTAAGAAGGTTATCTGTCAAAAATTATACCTTGAGGCAGCAGTAGGCTGGGGGGGATGTGTTTGCAAATAATAGTTCTTGCTGTGAGAAACAAATGCACAGGAAATACATATTTCTGCTGAATCTGGACCCTGAACAAATCAAAGGAGGCTGACACCTGCCCCTGCCTAGCAGCGCATTTAGCAAGCCTTCCCTGGGTGTTCTTGATGGCTAAAACACCCCATTGCACAAGCTGAACAGACCTTCTGTTTCTAAAATTAATGGAGCACAACCAGCAAGATGTCTCCAGATAAATCACTCTGGATGGTTAAGTGTTAGCTACAGACCAACTGCTCCTTCTGTTAAAGGGTGAAGAATGCTGGTTTAAAACAAGAAGCCAGCTTTTGGTATCTGTTTGTGCAGTAGCCTTTCTGTAATGCTCTGCAAAGAGATATAAAGGAAATGCATTTGTTTCCCTTAAAGATCTGTGAATGAACCGAGGGTTAATTCTGATCACCTATTGATTGATTGATTGATTGATTGATTGATTGATTGATTGCCTGATTGATTGCCTGTTGATTTCTCACCTTGGTTTCTCACCCTTCCTCCCTATGATGCTGGTTAGGCTAAGAGAGAGAGTGACTAGCCCAAAGTCACCAGAGATGCACAATGGTTGAGTGAGGGTAGAGTTCACCTTTGCTTCCCACATCCATCTCTCTATTGCTCCACATACTGACCGGTACATTTCTACAGCACAATTGCAGTATGTGCATGCTACATAGCATCATAGGAACATAGGAAAATATCTTATAGCAAATGAGACCATTGGAAGTGACTGGCAGTGATCGTCCAAGGTTTTAGATAGGAGTCTTTGCTGCTGGGTTGTTGTTCTTTTTTTATGTGATTGATTGGTTTCTAATTGGTATGAACCACCCTCAGAGATGCAAATGCACTGGAAGGGTGGGGTATACATTTACTAAACAAAGCATATAAGAGCATTTAGATGATTGAAAAAGATGTGTATAGATTTGTATTGCCAGAGTATAAACAACAATTACCAGTTTTTAGGATCTGATAAGACCTTTATTTTTATTCCTTATTAAGGCATCTAGTCCAACTCCCTGCATTGGACTAGATGACTCTCAGGGTCTCTTCCAAATCTACAAGTTTATGATTCTTTGATTTAAAAGGTTATAACATTGTTTTGCTACTCAGTTATAATGAATGGCAAGTTCAGTCAAGTTGCATTCAAGTCTTTTTGACCCAACAATTCCATGCTTCCTTAGATATAGCTGGACATGGCTTTTGGCATGAAGAGTATTTGGAGTTCTAGACAGATTACTGCTGTTCTGCTGCCTCTTATCTCTACCATCTTTACCAGCTGTCATTTCTATCACATTACAAGAGTTTACAGCACAATCCAAATCCAAGTTCTGCCGGGATGAGCACATTTGAAATAGGCAGACCTTGAGCTGTCCCCCAAAGCTACACAGAGATAATTCCTGCCATCTCACTTTTGCTTGGGATATGCCATCATAATAAGTCCCTCAACTCAGCTTAACTGGGTCTATGCCTGCTTAGCCAGGGCTCATTTGGCAGAGCTTAAGTCAACAGAATTTATACCAGTGTAAGTCTCAAGAAAGGGGAATTCTGGGGGCATGGTGGGAGCGGAAGAGGACAAGGCAAGACACTTATTCCAAACCTCTTTCAGCTCACATGGCCTGTCAACCTGGTGAAAATTATGCAGGCAAAAAAGGTAATCTAAATCAAACTTTATTTTAAAGACTTGCTTTTCATGTACCAGGCTCAGGCCAGCTCAGCTGGCTCCTGAGCTGAGTGTGGAATAAGGGCAATTTAGCTTAAGCTGGTGTAAATTCCAGGAGCATCCTATACTTTGGGTTGCTCTGCCCTTCCCTAAAGCTATCCTTCCATGAAGTGAATGTATGCTGGAACCAATACCCAAGGACATTTGACTTTGACAACTAAATATTGAATGTAGCCAAGATAAATAGTCAACTGTATCTCCATCACCTGCTTCTTCTTTCTGTTTTTTTGTAGGCATGTGCATTTAAATTCAGGACACTGGTGGGAGGCAACATTGATGGTGGTGTGTTGCAGTGTGATGGGGGAAGGAGTCATCATGAGCAGCAGGAAGGCAAGGGGCAAAACTCTGGCTTTATAAGCAGTCTTAGGGTTCCTAACCAAAGACCCCAAATTCAGGCTGATTTGGAAATTACATAAAGCTGTAGAAACAGCTCTACCTTCTTGTCTTAGTGGTGTGCTTGATACTAGAGATGACACCAGTATAACCCAAAGTAAGTGTTCTGTATTTTTATGTAATACATTTTTTGTCAACATCTGTATAATAGAAAGAAGTGTGTGAAACTATCATTGCTTTTTAAAGATCCAGGGAACAATACAGTCCATGAGTTAGTTGAAGCATAGTAGCCCACTCCTAGGGACTGAGTACCCCAATAAAATATTTGAGGGGACCCCCAAAGTTCATGGGCATTGCCATTCAAATGGTGGGTGCGTGCCATGTCTTGTGATCGATTATGCAGTACAGGGCTTACCTGTCCCCCTCCTCAATATCTTATTCAAGTTGGCACCCTCTGGTTTGAAGGACACAATTCAAGGTGGCTTCTAAGGCATAGAAGCAAAGCAGCTGTGAAATCCCGGAGCTATGTTGCCATATTTCAAAAAGTGAAAATCAGGGGACAGAAAAGTTGGTGAGCTGCCATGCGATTTCTGCCTGGACACTGCTGCCAACTGCATTATTCCAGATATATCTGGAAAAATCCGGACGTGTGGCAACCCTAAGCTATGCCATATTCACAACATACATTTAAAGCACTATGATGCCGTTTTAAAGAGTCATGACTCCAATCAAATAATTTTGAGAGCTGTAGTATGTTAAGGGTGCTGAGAGTTGCCAGGACTCTCCCAGAACTACAATCCAGACAATGGTTTAACAATCCTTCTTCACAGGAAAGTCTAGGAATTGTAGCTCTGGAGAATGGGTGTCTTTGAAAACTTCCAGCACCCTGAACAAAGGACAGCTCCCAGAAGAGCTCTTCAGAGCACTGTAATGCATTGATGACCATGAGATCAACTCTACCTGGAATGGAAAGTGGCATAATTGTGCCTTCAGCTTCTGCTTGGAAGTGTCACCTGTGGAGTTCTAGAAGACCAAGGCTGCTATTTTTACAACAGCCCTGCACTGAATAGTAGTAACGCAATATGCTAAATGGCACAAAGGAAATGATCAAATGATCTGAAATGTAAAGCAAAGTCAGTGCTGCCTCCAGACCCAGAGCCTTCAAATCTTTGCAATTGGTTCCTGTGTTCCAGCAAAGGCACCTGTTCCTTTTTGTTTTCTGGTTAAGCTCAGCTTCCTGGTTCCCTTGTGTTTTACAAAGGCTGAGAAACCCTACTCCAAATTCACCCCTTAGGGTGAATCTCTATTATGTTGTACATGTTCACCTCTGAAAGCATAGTCAGAGCAAACTGAACTCTATCATGTATCAGTTAATTCACTGTCTATAGCACCAAAGAGATAAAAGGTAGTGTAGAGTCTGTCTCCCTTGTTGCCAGTAAATGAACACTACAGTCATTTTCACCGTCAGGCACTGCTAGTTGCTCTCTTGCTTCTAGCTCAACATCATATGTGAGACATTTCTTCCTTCCTTCCTTTCATTATTATTAGAATAATGCCTTCAACCATAGATCTTTCATTACAGAAGTCTAGTGACTGCACAATATCACCTAGTGAGAAAGAGGAATCACTTTTGAGAAACATTGTGCTGAATGGTCACCAGATATTCTATGGCTAAAAATATTTGCAACTTATTATTGAATATTTTGTTTCTATATTTGAATCTGCTTTCTGAACCTATTGAATCTCAGTATTTGATTTTTGACATTTTATGGGGTTGGCTCTAGACTTAGATGTGCACCCCTTACCCTGGCCTTTGACACCTGAGATGCACGCTTTCAGGGCTTTCCTGTGATTGTAATAAATTTGATAATGATGATAATAATGATAGAGTAGGCCTGTTGAAATAAATAAGGCTTTCTTTAGAGTCAATTGATTTCAATGGCTGTACCCCAAAGCATGACTGAAAGTCTGAATCCAACTCATCAAATTGACCTAGAACAGCTTTTTGATTTTTATTACCTTGTATTTATTGGGGGGGGGGCACAATCTTTCAGTACTTTGTCAAATGCATATACTGTAGTACTCTATGGATAAAAACTGGAACCCCACAATTCTCATAGCAAGGAATACTTTGCAAGCCTCACCCTTCCTTCCATTATTGCTTATCGCTTTTGCTGAATGCTCTTCTTTTCTTGCAAGTTGAACTCATTTATTCAATGGTCTTTCCCCAGCTGCCATAAAACCCAAGAGGGTGGTTGCTCCTTCTCTTGAAGAGGTCCTATAATATTTATTCTTGTTCTTTCCAAGCACTTTTCAAGAGCAGCTCCACAAAGAGTGTATTTTATGTCACCATTGCAGGAATAACCAGGGCCATACAGTCACAACTGGCAAATCAATGAAACCTGGTAAAACTGTGTTCCTGGCTACTGCTGCCCTAAGGACATTCAGGGTCAGATCCGAGAGCACCCTCAAGTTGCAAAACCTGACCCTTAAGAGTGAGTGAGTTTTCATACAGTAAAGGCTGTACGCGAACTCCAAAATCAGGCTCCACCTGTAGTAAACAAGGTCAGGCTGAAGGGTGCACATCTCTCCTCTCCTCTCCTCTTGGTGTGCAGAGATAAAACAGAAATGCCAAGAGGGAGGCATGGGCTTGATGAGGAACCAGAAAGTGGAAAGCTGAAAGAATCAGTAGAGAAGGAAATGAATTGTTGGGATGCACTTCATGTGCTTGCAGAGTGAGCAGAGATAAGAAGGTGGTGCCCTCTAGAGCAGCATCCAAAGAAAGGTGGGAAGGGGACTTGGAGCAGAGAGCTTTTGCACTTAAGAGTAAATAATAAGGGGCAAGAAATAGAGGAAATGAAATCAGGGTCTAGGGGGGAAAGGCCCAGTGGTGAGCTCATAACAGAAGATTGTTGGGTCATAAGGCAAAATAGGGGTGGGAAGCAGGACAATAGATATGCAGGTAGAAAACCAGCAGGGCTGGAGGGGTTTTCCAGTGCATTGTGCATGACTATCTGCCAGCTGGGCAGAAGTGTAGACCTACATTGGCTCCCAGTATGTTTCCAAGCATAATTCAAAGTGTTGGGTGTTGACCTTTAAAGCCCTAAACGGCCTCGGCCCAGTATACCTGAAGGAGCGTCTCCACCCCCATTGTTCTGCCCGGACGCTGAGGTCCAGTGCCGAGGGCCTTCTGGCGGTTCCCTCATTGCGAGAAGCAAAGCTACAGGGAACCAGGCAGAGGGCCTTCTCGGTAGTGGCGTCTGCCCTGTGGAACACCCTCCCATCAGATGTCAAAGAGATAAACAACTACCTGACATTCAGAAGACATCTTAAGGCAGCCCTGTTCAGGGAAGTTTTTAATGTGTGACATTTTAGTGTATTTTTGGTCTCTGTGGAAGCCGCCCAGAGCGGCTGGGGAAACCCAGCCACATGGGCGGGGTACAAATTAATAATAATAATAATAATAATAATAATAATAATAATAATAATAATAATAATAAAAAAGACCTATGTATGCTAGCTGCAAAGAGATCCTGGTGTGATTCTTAACCTTTGTACAATAGTCATGTAAAAGTCACAGTTGTTTTGCTCCATCTAGGCAAACAAGAGACACGATCACATTCAAGCATTCAAGTAGGGCCTAGAACAGGATTGGTGTGGGGGCAAAGCCTGAAGAGAGTCCTGAGGGCCATACATAGAGGAGTGGAGGGCCACATTCATCCCAGGATCCGACGTTCCCTGATCCTAAGGGTGGCATGAAACAATGAGGTGGGAACACACTGAAAAGCAGAAACAATTTAATTCATACAGACAGTACACCGAGTATCTCCTTCCGCATTATGGCCTTAGGATCATTCTCCTCCATGTTGTTGTTGTTGCTGTTGTTTTATTGAATTTATATACCGCCCTATACCTGGAGGTTTCAGGGCAGTTCACAGATGAACTGGTACATACTGATGAAGCACTGGCACTGTCTAGAAAGGGATATAAATTGGAATGTGGTGGTAGCGTGCATTGACTGCATATGTGAAACACATAAAATGTTCCATGCACCTGTTTCTGAAGCCCCTGCGTGAGAATATGATTTGCTTCAGCAGCTTCAGGCAAAGTTGAGTCAAGGGCTGTGATGCTGTCACAGAATCCTTAAGTGGGTAAATGAGAGAGGCAAATGTTAAATTCATTTTTTAAAAAAACAGCATATGGTTACATGGATCTATAATGCATGATGTGAGTATGTAATACATCTTCAGCCTTCTCTTTGAGCTTTTCTGAATTATAAGTATTAGCATGACCCCTATTGACCAGTACAGAGAAATGGTTGAAAGTATATGAAAGATAGAATCAGAAAACCTCATGAGCACAGCTTAGATATGAGCAAAAGTTGACTGGAGGCCCCCCTGCTCATTAAAATCGAGGACCCAATCCTTTAGGTCAGTAAGTCATGGGTCAAGGCCTATTACACAAAATAGAAACAGAAATTATCAGGTCTGGATGGCATGCAACTGACAGTTCCTGAAGAACTCAAATGTAAAATTGCTTCTGACTTGTCCCTCAGACTTTATATATGAAGACTGGAAAATATCCAGTGTAACATCATTTTCTAAAAGGGATCCTGGAAATTACAGGGCAGTTAACTTAACATGTGTTTTGAGAAAACTGATAGAAAGTATTGCTAAATATTAAATAGCCAAGTATATAGAAGAATAAGCCTTGCTGAGCAGAGCCAGCATAGCTTCTGCAAGGGCAAGATGTATTACATACTCACATCAAGCAGTGAGGGGCCAAGTTTGCTGCTGATGTTAAATTATTCAGCATCATTTAAAACAAAAATAAATTGTGAAGAGCTCCAAAAGGACATCTCCAAAATGAGTGAGTGGGTGATAAAATGACAAATACAATTCAATGTAAACAAATGTAAACTGATGAATGTGAGGAGGAAACAGGGCAAGTTCAAAAAATGGCACCCTCGCCCTCCATGTCAAATGGCATAATATTCAAGAGCAGTCCAGTTTATTTTCACCAACTGGGACAGAAAATCTCACAAGAGCCTCTCCCATTCCCTGGCAGTAAAAAAATACAACTACAATAAATTAAATGACTGACCATGTGATGCCCTTCCACAACACCCAAAATCAGTTGCCTGAGGTGGTTCACATCACTAGTAGGGCCGGCCCTGGAAGAATTGTTATTGTACTTGAGTGGATGATCAAATGTGCGTTACTACATGTACACACTACACCTTATCCATTCAAAATATAAAACATGCAAATACATACAAATGCAGATAATAAAAGATAAATACATTCATATCCAAACCCATTAAAAGTTGCTCTATATTACTACATGATGCGTTTATAAAATACAATAAGGGAAGACAAGATCCAGCAATATCTATTATTTTTGCAACTGTGTTCCTCACTCCCATTCCCTCCCCCCGCCCCAATTTCTTCCTTTAGTTAGCAAAAATCAATTTATAATGCTTAAGCCATGGTAGATGAATTTTGTGGGATAAATGCAACACTTTGCTTTTGAGATCAGAACACACTATTGAGGCACTCAGGCTTTTATTACTATTAGGGCTGGCTGTCAATGCCTATTAGATAGCTCTCCTAAAAGCTAGATGCAAGATTGCCTGACTGCGTAGTGATGATTTTCTCCTCCCTTTTATTTTGCAGGTATTTTTTGGCCCCAGATTTTTTGGACTGCAACTCACAGCATCCCTGAATGTTTGCCGTGCTGAACTGGGGCTGATGGGAATATGGAAAAATAAAAGGGAAAGGAAGTGGGGCAATACCTTCAATGAGACAATCACATGTTCAAAATACTAGAGATGAGATTCTGAATTACACAGAAGTCTTCCTCTGCAGTAGAGGTTTAAGTCAAAATTTATAAAAAATGTAAAATAAAAGACGCTACATGTTTGGTGTGCCACATCTTAACCCATTGATATTCTCTAGAACAACGGAACTGGGAGGTTTCTGTTAATGGAGAATAAATTGTTGAGTTCGAGCTTTGACTTTGATGAATCCCTATTTTAATCAGGCAGATACATATATATTTGCCTCTGTGGAAAGAGAGTTGGTTTTTCCACAACTTCCACCTGGTGAACATTGAAGGCCACCATTGGGTAATCACTTGTTTGTGTGAATCATGCCTTGGGGTGCCACATTGCTTGTGAACCACTGCTTTAACTTCAAACAATGTAGTGCTGCCTTCCTCTAGGGGGAAGAAGGCATAGCTCAGTTGCAGAGCATCTTTTGAATGCAGAAGGTTCAAGGTTCAAGCCCTGGCACTTCCTCGGGGGACTTGAGATGTTGCCTGCCTGAAACCCTGAAAAGCCTTTGCCAGTCAGTGTAAACCAGTGGTAAGGCAAGCCTTTCAGCCTAAGGGCCAGAGAAATAGTAGGCAGAGCAATGAATGTGGAATATACCTTTTTACAGTTAGTTTCTACATATACCCTCACACCTCTTTGCTTCCTCCATCCAGGTGAACAAGAAGCATTCTCAGAATTCAAGGATACTTCCAGCTAGGCAAAAACCTTTGAGAAGTGTGCAAAGCAGGTCAGGTATGGGGGGTGGCTCTGGAAAATGCCAAAGGGAACACAGAGAAGCCTGGAAGGCTGCATTTGAATTCCAGTCCTGAGGTTCCCCACCCCTGGTGTAAACTATACTGAGATGGGCAGAGCAAGGGTCCTATGTTCTTGCATTTGTCTCAGGGACAGGGGTGGGGTGGGGAATGTGGCTTCATCTTTCATGAATGGCAGGCTTCATTCTCTCTTGAGAGAAGATCAGCAAGTGTATCTGATCTGCCGAAATTATCTCTTCTATAATCTGACACTCGTGTAACTCTGCCTGGGAGAATATTATGGCTCATCAAATGAAACCTAAGACTCTTAATTTTTGTTAAATGTGCCTAGCAATTTATGCAAATTGGTACATAAAGCTTTTACACTGCTACAGAGATGTCTTAAAAATAACCTTGCATATTTCTTTGATGTAATTAAATGCACCTGGATCCGCCTGTAGGTGATTGGGAGGGGAGGGGGGGAGTTCCCCAGCGCTCCATTTTCCAAGATCCTATTTACAAATTAATAACTCAAGTACCAACAGTTTAAAAATAAAATAAAAT